>NC_133226.1:20215521-20525244 GCF_040436345.1 Pagrus major
TTACAGCACAGTATGAATAACTGCCACTCTTGGACTGAAAAAAGCAGCTTGTTCCATAACATCACTGTAACTGTAACTGCTTTTATTGCACATTTCCACCGTCTTGCCTCACATTGTCTTCATTGTGAGCCTTGCTTGTTTCCACTTTGTCATCCAGCGAATGACACGTGAGAAGCTTTACGTCGGTCCTCATAACGGGTCAGCTTCATCTGAATTTTATGTATGACGGCCTTAAAGTTCGAGCATTGTTTTATTATCTCACTGTTGTTCTTTGTAATATAGTTTTATAGTCCACTTGGTAGTATTTTATGCACTCTGGCTGAAGGTTAAACTTGAAAAATGCCACATTTCAGCCATAAAGGAGGATAGTAACAATGTTTTGTCAGAGTTGTATATACCATGGCTGCGTTATGGTCAGATTAAACTGAGACATTGCAGGATACAGCATAATTACCTTAGTGACAGACTTGTACTTCAAGTAATTCCAGTTTCTGGGATGAAGGCTTTTCTGTGAGTCACTTTTTTGGAAAAGAAAATCCAGGATTTCCCTAAATTTCAGCCTAACGTAATGAGGTTAACTGTACTCCTTCTTGCTGGAGTAACTCCTCCACTTTGATCTGCAGTTCTTCAACTTGACATTTTTGGTTTTTAGTAAATCGTCTTGAGAAGTCTTAAATTTAGTAGCCAAACACTTATGCTTCCCAGATGATGAATCCTAGTGACTTTGGTGATCTGCTGACTTTTCCCCATGTGTCATCATAATGTGCTGTCATTTAATTTAATACACTTATACGAAAATAATTAAATTCCCACCAGACTCAGCACCTACCTGTTTAGTACTTATGATCAAAAGTCCGTCTCCTGCAGTCACTATGTGTAACATACCAATAAGGCATTTGGGGGCTAACTCCACTGAGCAAGATGAAAAATATTCTGGATCACCCGCTGCTCATGTCCACCTCTCTGTTGCGTCTCTTACGCTGCACTTCGTCCCCAAAGTCATAGTCCTTGTCAGCGCCACTGTAAATCACCTCTGTATTGTATCCCCAGTTTTCAAACTGACCTCTGGCAGCCTTAGAGGTGTTCAGTCCCAGTTCGGTGGCTGCAAATCCAGTTAAGATGGGCCCCGTTACACGTGGCAAACTCAAGGGCTGCTGTCTCCATGGCTAACTGAGCCATCAGCTAATTAGCTAACAGGAGCTAGCTACAGCAAAGAATAGCTGGTGATATGCTGCCTCTTATGTTTTTGGAGCTATCTTAAAATTCTGTCCCTATTCTTAAAATTACACCGTTAAGATACAAAGTAGTTAAAGAAACCATAGGCTAAAAGCAGCCAACTCTAATTTAGACCCAATATTAATGGACTAAATTTCCACACAGCCACCAAATTGCACAATAGAAGTGAAATTAGCAATTGCTAAAATGAAGACATAAATAATACATCCTGTTTACCGAATATGTCAGACATTATTTACATTGTGAATGTGAGTGAATGTTGGACTTTCCAGGTGACCACAAACATGACAAATGCATGCATGATGTTGATCTGTCAGCTTATTAAGCTGGTTCAACAGTTATTCTGCTCAAAGGAATACAAATCATCTTTAGATGAAAGTCAAATTTCTTCACCCAGTTTCCATTCTGTCTCCAGATATTTAATCTGCTGATCTCAGGCAGGCAAGTCTGACTTCGGGGATATTTCAAGACATGACATCAGCTGCCACTGTGATCCTCTACTGTACTGTATGTGGTGATCTTACACTATCTACAGTTAAAGAGGGAATTGGTCTTTATGGAAAAGCAATGTCCATGCTAATGACAGGCAGTATGATTCTCTTCCAAACAAACAATCCGTCAGAGCTCATGACTGCTTTGTGTTGGACTGGACTCCGACTCTACACGGAGCCATGTTAATCTGCGGCTCTGGCACATGTGACCGACTGTAGCTGGAGTGACTTATACTTACATTGAATACAGTCTCTATGTGCCTCTGTTATTTCTGTGGGAGGGAGGGAGCCAAAGAGACGGGCCATCCACTGCCATTTCCAGTGGCACTCGACGCGCGTTGGACCTTTCGCAGAACGGGAGGCTGTGAAACGCTTAGAGCTCCTTGCGTGTTCGAGTAAACACCCTCTTTTGGTCTGGGGCCCCTCCAAGGGTCAATACACTGTTACATCACAAAAGCTGGATTCATGGTTAGTTGCTCCAAGGTCTAGAGGAGGAGAAGAAGGGCACAGTGCTGCCTCTCATGTGCTCTTTGTCACTTTTATATGACTATCTTATGTAGCTATCTCCTCGCATCGTTATTCTCGCCCCTCTAATCTCCCACTCACTCACTTTCTAATTATACAAAAGTCTTATCTTTCATTTTATAACGCCCCCTCCTTTCATTCATAACAATTTTGTTGATTCTGTTGCACTCCTCCTTTCCTGACTTTTCATTTTTAGCACAACACACACCCTCTCTTTCTGTCTTTTTCCTGGATGCAGGTAGTCTAAATGAAGGCTCTGAGAGAGAGTTTGGTGACTGTGGCCACACGCTGCCCACACCACAACGTGAAATGCATTATACTTAGGTAGAGATGGAAGTGGAGCAGGAATGACATGTGTGTCTTTTGTTGCCCAACAAACCCACAGCACCACAAGACTAGTTTCAAACTTAGAAACCTGATTTGGACACGTCTGAATCTTCTGTTTGACTGAGAAAAAAACTTTAGCAACAAGGAAATCAACGAGGAAACTACTGAAGTAAAAAACATGTCTTTTAAAATAGATTTTGTAAAAATTGTCTGCCTGAACACAGATCAGACTGCAAATGTTCATGTAATGCTCGAGAGTGATGGGTCCACAGAGGAACAATGCTACCTCTGGTGGTTGCATGTGCACAATGCATGCTGCAGAGTCAGTCATTTAAGGTTTAGATGTCAGAAAAAGCTCTGGATTTGTGCAACTTGGTACGGTTAAACATTACAAAGTGATTTATGGAAAGACGATCATCATTCAGATGAACACAATGTAAATTACCTTAAACACAGAGAGGGGAAAAATGGTAATATTTCCAAAACAAGATGCAACTAAACAAATACCATCACATAATCCTCCTGAACATGGAGAGGGCTTGTTACTGAAAGTCTAATAGTCAAGAGACAGGGAGAAAATTAGTAGCTAGCTACAGCCTACTATATTTTTCTGTGAGCATATACAATAATTAACTTTATATATACGTTCCCAAACCCGCTGCTTAGCCATCCCCAGCTGTGTATTTTTGGTGCAGAGGCCACTGTCATTTCCCAACAAGGACTCAGTCTTATGCAGCCTTGTCTCATATGAAGCCTCCTGGCTTAAACCGCCACACTTGTCCCAGTAAACCAAACCTTAATGACAGGCTTGTCTAAAGCTGGAGTCTGTAAAAATGCCTCTGGGCTTTTCTATTTGTCTATGTCTATTTCCTATATCTTCTGTTCTGAGTTTATGTGCGCTTTTTGTCTATATTCCTGTTTTTTTCTTCCGGTTATGGGAGAAAATGTTATTCCAGCTATAAAAAAATAAAAAAAACTGGCATGAGGACATTTGTCCTGTGCTGTGTCTAGTTCCAGGACCTGAAATAGAACATAAGTGTGCAATTTATAAAATTTTATTTCACTCCTTCCTTCTCTCAGAGGCAGGCAGGATGCGAGCTCAACTGAAATCCCGTTGGGGCCCGGCTTTTTTCCTCTTTTTTTCAGTGCCTATTTTGAATGGGGCCTTTCTACAAAACTCATTAATATCATAGTACAGTCACACCTATATTCGCTAGCTGAACTTCCTGCAGAAATCCAAACAGGTCAGAAAGAGACAGATGGACTTTTGAGAATTCCCCGTGTTTGCCTCCCACTAGAACAGCAGGCCTGTGTAGGGCCAGGGCTCTGCCTTATGAAGGGCACTCACTAAGGCATCACTGAGACTCGTTTCACAGAAAACATCCATCAAAAGGCTTCATTTAACTAGAGATGAAAGATGAGCTTTTTAACTCCTTCCTCTACCCTAAGCCTGGCCTGTTGACTCTCTCATCTGTTTACGTTGCGACACATAAACATCCAAAGCGCCGTCTGTATAAGAGGCTCCTTCCCTTCCCACATGATTAGTTATATAGTCTGCATGAAGTCCTCACTACATGCATGATGAAAAAATATGGCGCCCACGGCGGGTCAAATGGTTGCTCTGTTTCCACTTACTGTGTGAACATGTATGTCTCAGCAGCATCACTCTTCGTCATATGCACAGTACTTTAATTCCTGGACAGATTTCCTGGACAGTCAATATTTCTGCATGTGCTTGTGTGTGCACAGTATCATTTCGTTAAAAATCTTGTGTTTGATTGAATGGTAACACTTAATATGAGGGTACACATATAAACCATTAACTGGTTGCTTGTTAGCGCGCATATCAGCGCCATATTGGCTCAAAATACACAGGTAGAACATGTGTGGGTTAACAGGTGTCAAACTACAAGTGAATTACTTTCGAGGAAGACCTCCCTTTGCAGTGCAAAGGTATTTGTTCGAAAAGCTTATTATAGAGTTATTTCGACAGGATTCACACCTTAAGTGTATTGTTACATAAGAATAGAATAAAATAGAGTACAGTGAGGGAGTATATGTTATCGTAATGTTGAGGGATTCACAGAGTAAAACTTTTGCACACCTGTGGATCCACAGGTGCGTAGGATGAGACCTAGGACACAAACTCCTGCACACTAATCCACTCACTTTGCAATGAAAAATGAATTTTAATAGCAACGTTTCGGTCCAAAGACCTTCATCAAGTTATGCCAAGATAACTGTTATTACCACTGTGAGCGCCATTTCAAGTTGTAACAAGATAACTTGATGAAGGTCTTTGCACCGAAACGTTGCTATTAAAATTCATTTTTGATTGCCAGTGAGGTGAACAGTCTGCTGGAGTTTTTGTCCTGATGTTGAGGAAAATTGTTGGATTTTTTGTATATTCTTGACATATGTGGATCTTTGTAGTCATTCTGTGGGGCTTCATGAAGTGTTGAGTTGAGTACATAAATGAGTGGAAGGCAGAGCAACACGGTTGTTTTAGAGTTGGTGTCACCACTGCACCGATGACGCGTCCCTATAATGTGGTTATTAGTGAGGCTGAGTCCTCTGCAGCAGCCCGTGGCCCTTCGCTGCATGTCTTACTCCAATCCCTGTTTCTAGTCACTCTCTAAGATGTCCTAGCACGTAAAGGCTAATGCAAAAAAAAAAAGAAAAAAGATAGAGGTGAAGATAGCATGCACTCAGCAAAGCATATTACGATCATAATTCATGTACAACAACTTCCCTACTCACTAAGGAGCAGTTAGGAGGCTATTGAAAGGAAACTAAGTTAATGGTCTTGTAATTGTAGTCATAGATTATGGTCATGCAGAATAAGATATTTATAAGTGATTTAATGACCAATAAAGAGCGATATCTACTCAGGAAAAGAAAGGACAGAATCATAAATTAGCTGCCACAGAGAGGCCACCTTTCCAATCCTAAATCGTTGCTTGAACACACGCTGAACCCCAATTTCTCCCGACCGTTAAGCCAGTGCCTTGAGTGGTAGCTCGCTGCCATTGCTGTGCATGTGTGTGTGCGTGAATGGGTAAATGAGGCGAACTGTCCACTTGCTATTATTGAATAAAGAAAACAGCAGGTCAGATAAACATCTGCTCAAAGTTTCTCTTCCTTAAGAGTCAATGTATGTGAACTACAGTTATCATTGCATCTCCTCTCATGTTGTGCAGAGAGGATTTAGATAACGCACACCACATATTAAAAACAGAGAGAGAATATGTAGGTTGTCATCCAATTACCTAAATCCCCTCTGGTATCCTATGGTCATTTAATGGCACATTATAATATTGTTCACGATAATTTGGGTGCATGAGGTGTCCACAAGGTGTCAATCAGTTGTGGACACATGAGGTTAGGTTAATCCAGAGTCTTTTCACTAATCTCACAACAGTCTCGTGCTAGAATTAAATTCCCCTTTCGAAACTCAGCAGCCTTTACTTTCCACACTCGTCGCGGCCGCCATGAATTTCCAGATTAAAAACTAAAAACTACATTTTATATATGTTAACCATGTAGCTTTTGCACCGCTGGAAACAAGCATTTCGAAGTGTTTCGTGTTTTCCTTTGTAAAATGTGGCCGTTAACAAGTTGCCATGTGGAAATATTTTGGCACAGCGAGATCGTTGCCTTTATGGGGGAAGGACGGTACTTACAGACACAGCACGATCATCAACAGTCTGTCACAGACACATGTGACATGAAATTGAGGCTCTTTAACTGAAACGAGTACATACAGAATCCAACATATTCATAAAAAAACACAACTTTGTACTTAAAAGGGTGGAGCTCTTCCTGCCATTAAAAGACTATATTCAGGCTGCCACAGGGTACGAAGGAATACATGTGGCTGCGTCCGCACTGTATGCATAACATAAACTGCAAACATGCATCAAAGGAAGTGGTAGCCCTGGAGCAACATATCGCACCCCCTGCTATAAGACACACACAAGCATGGCCAGCGCTGAACTGATGTGACTTTTCTATTTAGTGAGGACTTCTAAATAGCCTACCTATCGGGGAAACATATAGGAGAAGGCAAAAAGAAAATACATTTCAAGTAATCAGGTTTACACACAAAACACCTTTTCACACACTACACTCTGATTAACTTAAACTCTGTGATTACTGAGAGCTTATTGAGAAAATAGTGTAATTATCATCACGCCACTTGTAGATGTAGGCTGATAGAATCAATGCTTGATAAAAAATAGTTTATGTAATTGCACTACTTACTCTAATTCATACATTTATCTGAAAATTAAGAGATATCCCAGCGAGATCTTAAGTGTAGAAATTGCACAGTACTTACCTGTTAATCACTTTACATTAGAATACACCACATCAGTTCGTGGTAAATATTAGAGTCATTTAAAAGAGTTTGGTCAAAAGGACTAAGGCCCAGTCCCAATACATATTTCAATGTTGCATTTCCCTCTTTTGATGGGATATGATGCCCAAAAATGTCCAGCAGTGAGGTTGCTGCACTTGTTACTGCTCCTCTAATATCAGTGCAGACTGGCAGGGGAGCTAATGTTAGCCTATAAAGCACCGCTAGTAGCCAGGTAATGAAGCAGTCTTCTTTTTAATTTGATGACTTGATTGATAGCGTGAAGTTGAACAAACTGCTTGCGTCCAATGCTTTTCTATATCCATCAGATAAATTGCAAATGGCATTGTGACAATACCTTGATTGTCAACTGATGACGTAGTGGGGTCTTCAAGGGTTGTCCCTTTTCGTAGGGGGGATTTCACCCACTACGCCTTGTTGCCATGCTAGCTGCTCTGTTAGTCTGTACTCACACACAACCTTGCTTTGAGCTAAATGCTAACATCAGCTTGCTTACACGCTCACAATGGCAATCATGTCGATGTTTAACAGGTATAACACTTACAACGTTCACCATCACCATCTGAGTACAAGTACATTGCCATCCCTAAAACAAGGACACAAGTGTGGCAAAAAACAAAACAAAAAAAACAAAACAAACAGAAGTTACCTCAGTTGTCAGTTTAGGAAAAGACAAATGAAGCCTTGGAGGGACCAAAGAGGGGATGTGTAAAAATGGTTGAGTGCCTCCTTAAGAAACGAACTGTTGTCCCAGCAGTGCTAGGCTGTTATGGATGAGCGCCAGATGAGATGAGTGAAGACCCTTTGAGTAGACAAGAGTGATGCACACCCAGCATTCTTCACATAGCTGCCGACCAGAGAGGAGTGGACCGGGCTACAACATCAAACCGGACCCTAAAACATCCCTGGTGCCACTCTGCTCATAGCGCCAGCCTCACGAATGGTTCTGTCCATTCATTTGTTTCTGTGTCATTCATTGCATGTGTGGGTGTGCGGATGCAGACATGCAAACGACTGTGAGAAAGACAGCAGTGAAAATGCGGAAGCATCTTCCAGGATTAAACGCGGAAGAAAACAAGACCAAATAAGAGGGTTAGCAAGATACAATAATCCAAAACCAGATCACTGGATCTTGATCCAACAGACAGAATAATTTGGTACAAGTATAGAGCTTGCATAGCTGAGAACACCAAGTCAGTCATTACAGAACAGTTGCTACTCGTTCCCAATAGGAGACAATGGACCGGTTCCATTTTAACACACACATGTTTTTTTCTCAAGCTGTTAGCATCCACTGAAAGCTGAGAAGGAATCTCATTAAAAGAAAATTACAAACACAAGATAAAGGTCTGGCAGGACCAATAAAAAGTATTATAAGATGCCTTATGATACAATTCACAGATAAAAGACGGCAGTAAAACCCGCTGACCAGCAGAAGCTACAAATCTCAGTGCTATGAAACCTCTGCCTGCAGCCCTCGCAGTGGAAAAGCAGCTTACTGCAGTGTGTCTGTCTCACGTCTGGCTGGTTGAAAGTCCTCTCTGTAACAAAACTCTATTCAGGTCAGATTAAGATCACATTCTGACGGAGGACAATGGGACCACTGATCTGGGGCGAGCAGAAATAGAGAAGATTGCTTCACTGACCTGAGCTTGAGATACACTTTCTTCTAGACCACTGCTGTTGCTAGAAAGCAACTAAAGACACTTAAGGTAAATCCACAGGTATTTTTGGTAAGAGTGAGGCGAGTCTTATAGATCAAGTTCCACTCTTATCAGTTAAACTGTCTGTGAAACACTTTTTTGATTAAAGTTGGAGAAAGTTGTGTCGTTACTTTATCCCAAGTTTACTCAAGGTGACGGTGCATTTCATTTGGTCGACCGTTGCTGCTCCTGAGACAGGGATGTCGGCCAAAAAGACTAAACTTAACATGAATAAAACTTTATAATATCAGTCACGTCAGATTTTCATCAGCAATCAAGTTGTTTAATGGTGTGTTCACGAACAGTAAAGCGAGTTTAGACCGTAGGATCGTTTGTTTATTCGCCCCAAGCACCCAGATTACTTTACCGTACATTAGCCTTAAGCTAACATTAACAAGGGCGTGTGTGACTGTGTGTTTGAATTCAAGTCGACTCTCACTAAATTCAGCACTCACCAGAGACTCTGGTTCTCTCTCTTTCCCCTCTCCTGTTTGTAATGTTGTTCATGTAGTAAAGCACATTTCCCCTCCAGCTCCAGTCAGCAGGCAACATTACAGAACATAAACATCCGACAAAGGAGATCAACTCGGTGGATTGCTGCTGCAGTTAGGTTGATAGACGGGAGTGTAGATCCCAACGTTAAAAAGTCATCTCTGAGATCTCCTCCCGTCGGTAAACAGCTCTAGATGAGAGCAGAATCCAACATGACTCCGGGTGTTTATTCCTCCAGAAGATCTGGCCCTGCACCCGACTCTCTCCTCCAGAGTTAGTAACAAAATCTGCCTACCAGCTCCTTGAAAGCTCACTAAAACCTTATATTTAGTTTATTCTAGTGTAAAAACGACAATTTGTCATTTTATTGGGTATTTTGTTCACAACTATTTCATGGCTCTGAGCACTTGCCAGGCAACCAGCAGAAACTCCAGGGAGTAGCCAAAAAGCAGACCAGCACAGTCTCACCACAGGCCTACATTAAATCACATATTATCATTTTTACACTTTAGTTTAAAACAAGCAAGATATATGTTTCCCTCTTTACAATATGTGTGCAAAACTAAGCGTACTGGCTGTAGCAATGGACTCTCTGCAAAAACCCCCCCCAAAAAATGAGGTGCCATGTCGGGGGAAACAACACCATGTCAACCCACAGGCGAGCAGTGAGTTGACATGGTAACTCTTCACTTGAGGCATATTTTATGTGAGGTTTTGGCTGCACTGCCACTTGTCATGATCCAAGTTATTGAGGCAGAAATTTTCACACGAATATGGTTCTAGGATGCATTTAGCTCTTATAGTGGTAAGATAGTGGTATAAGTCTGTGGTCGTGTACTCAATTGGATGCCTTAACCTCAGTCACAACCACAAAAGTCGTGTTAGGTTTGATATACAGATCTTGTACGTGAGTATAGACAGTTTTCCTTGGCACTGTCGGGGATTTCTGGACACTGATAACTCCTTAGTTCCTGTGGAGCCGCTGAGGAGGAAGCCGTAATGAGATGTGTGGCATGATGAGGTGGTTTTATTGGGAAACCCAGCTTTATAATCACTATTATTACAAGTCAACCCTCCCTGCAAAACACTTAGACGCACGTATGCCCTCTCTCGCTCTTTGACTCTTTCCTATCCAGCCTATGTTATAATATGACACTGTTAGAGAATAGATTAGAGAGATTTTCACAATATGTTACCTCAACCAAACACTAATGAAAGAGACAGTTATGTACAGAGCCACAACTCCAAAGTGCTCTTGTATCTGATTTAAAAAACTGTCTTGGATTTGAATGCTTTTGAAATAAATAATGAACCCAAATATTCCTGGATGAGCAGCTGAAAGAGAAGCTTGGAGTATCAGAGTGTTCGCAGATATCTTGATCATCTGGTAGTGAGTGTATGAGTCAACGTAGAGGGGAGGCTACCACATTACCACACCAGAGCCCATCAACATACACAGTACAAGCCTCTAATAATGTGATCTGATATACTATATTACAGACTGAGTCTCCACCCACCACTAATCCTGACAGCAGTGACTGAGGATCCCTTTCATAAATCAGTCAGTGCCTCAGTACAGACAAGCCCAGCCCAGTGGATTAAAACCAGCAGCACCAGAGGCAATCACCAAAAGATTTCATCAGTTTGAGTGGACTGCCCACACATGTCCAAACCTCGGTACTTCTCAGAAAAGGAGCCAACCAAAGAGAAAAGAAGAAGATGAAGAAAAGAAGACCCAATGATTGTGAATTCTGCAGCACCATCATCAGGTTAAAATATAAAGTTCTGACCAAACACCTGCAAAACTAATAACATTATTAGTATGTAGCGCATGTTAGCATGCGAACATGCTAAACTACGATGGTGAAAAAGGCAAGCATCGAATCTGTTCAGCATCAACATGTTAGCATTGACATTGTGAGTATGTTAGCATTCTAATGTTAGCAGTTATCTCAATACAATGCCAAAGTGCAGCCTCGCAGAGCGATTGGAAAAGACATTATTTACCCCCCTATTAAAGCCAAAATCTTCACTGTAGATGCTAAGCTAAAAGCGTACAGCTCGTCTCAAGTGTGCAGCGTTTGAGCTTGACCGCGTGTCAGCGGTGTAAATAACGTCTTTTCATATCAATTTGAGATGGTAGGGCTTCCAGAGGCAAAACTTCACCCAACTTTCCATCTCCTTGAGTGTGAGTAGATAATGACTACATTTTCCTGTTTGGATGACCTAATCCTTAAAGCAGGTTGAGGTCTTTTGGTCTAAATTGGACTGATAACCTCAGTATTTCTGAAATCCTGTCGACAGCCCTGGGAGTTGGCTTTATTTTTTGTTTAATCGTATGTTAACATGTCTTTATATGACCTGTGGGTACAGACTAAAAGTCTCCTTTTCATCTAGAGATTTGAATAATGTCCTAACAAGATGGCCTAGCTGATGGTCTAGCTTAATTAATGCTATTGTCATCAAAATTAAGAACTTTGTTGATTGTTTACAAAGAGAGAGAGAGATGTTGAACACTATGTGAATTCTGCTGCTGTACTCGTGTTCACCCCGGGAACATGTACTGAAGTAGTTTACATTTAATGCACTTAATGCACTTAATTTCATCCAGATGGAGCCATTTTTGAAAAGAAAAAAAAAAAAATCTTTCTGTAAGAACAGCCAAAAGCTATAGAATGTATAATTAAAACACAAGAAGTCAAAAGAAGCTGCACTGTATGAGAGGCAAAAAAAAACTACTGGCTTGGCAAAGTTGCCAAAGCCTCAAAGGAAAGATTATGGAGTTTACAAAAAGGGAAAGAAGGAGAAACCACAGATGTCGTCAAAAAAGAGGGTTTATCCTTGAGGTTACTGCTTCTACGTAAGTGAACGTGGGCTGCAGGGCCACATGAACACTGAGCCTCTGATCAGGACACGAGAATCCAGAAGGATTGTACACTCACGTATGAGAACGCACACTGTATGTTCTCATGAATGACACATGTGCACAAACATACTAAATTAAAATGACAGACAGTTATTTCTTTCATCAGTTGAGACTTTAACTCCCGCTGACCCTCCCCTCAAATCAGTGGCCTCGGCTGTGGAGCCCCGGACTTGTTTCGTCAGTGAAAGGCGTCCAAATAAAACAGCGTTTCTCTGGTTTGATGAGTCCCTCTCTGCAGAGATGCATCTCTCTGAGGGGAGCCATTCATTAGGAGCGCTGCACCACCCACATGCAGTTTACCGACCCCTCGACCTCACATTAACAATCTCTGCAGGCTGTGTTACGAGTGTGTGTGCACGTATATGTGTGTGCGTGCATGTGTGGAAGTGTACATGTGGTTTGGTGGGTCTGAAGGCTTTCCCGCTCTGTGGACCCTGTTTCCACTTTCTGCTGGAAAATCCTCCCAGACCTCGAAAGCGTTTTTTGAGCCAGTAGGTTATGTTGGTGACTTTGTGTCAAGAATATCTAGACTCACAAACGCTTTTGGCAACTTTTTCAGTTCCATGGTAGCAGGAAAACAAACATATTGGAGATTTTGGTCTTAAGTAAAGTGTGTTTGTGGAGCTGCTCCAGAGCATATCTTTGAAATCTGTTTTCTTGCTGCGTGTTAAACAACAAGTTACCCCTCTTATCTGACCATTAACTATGGGTATGTTCGTAAATCCAATCTGACGCTCTGACCTAAAATGAGAGCGTGGCTCTTCAAAGTAACACAGCGTGCACAGATGATGAGACAATGAGACATACTACTGTAAGAGGTAAGACCTGTTGCTGTTTGTTTGGGTGCTTCACAGGAAATGGTGGCACATAAAATGACATTGAAAGCATCATGGGGTCAGTTGTTCAGGAACAGAGAGACCAGGTAGAGCGGTGAGAGGTTGGGTGTCGTGTGGTGCCGAGGCCTCGGACGGAAGGTGTTGACGCTTATTAATCCCGATTAATCCTGGAGAGCGATCCGGGTTCGCACTGATGGTATGCCAGTCAAATTGTTGCTATGACTGGTCACCGGCCAGAATGATTATAGACATGCTGAGATGTTATTCTTTGAATACCTTGGCCTGATGCGGTGAGACAGGCAGCCAGGGAAAGCTTTGCAGACACAATGGAACCTGGCCAAGGTGGAGTAGAGAGTCGCTGTGTGAACCGCTGGCTGTAAAACAGAGGAGAAAAGGTTTGTACAACACCCAAACATTTTGTTTGGTCAGCTCGCGGTGCTGGGATGGAGGCCAAGGTTTCCTTTTGTGGAATTTAGGGAGAGAGCAGCAGTTTGAGCAGCATTTTGAAGACATACATTGCTGGAAATCTGAAATGGAAATGTATCATTTACCAAAGTAATATTTTAACAGAGTATCTTTAATTTTACTCAAGTATGGTTTTGGGTACTTTATACAACACTGTCAAGTAATATGATTCATCTCATTCTGAAATGGGCCTTTCTGCATGATGAGTACTTTTACTTTTGGTACTTTGAGTATATTTTAATGCCAACACTTTTGTACTTTTACTTAAGTAAGATTTTGAATGCAGGACTTTTACTGGCTTTACCTCATGTTGGGCACTAGATGTCCTCCTTGGTATGTTTGTCTTCAGTTAACTCTATCTTGTCCTTGATGTGATGTCAAACAATACCATTCCTTGGAAGTCCATCAGGTTCGCCTTAACCCTCTAAATTAGCTTTAAGGTCATAATCTTTTAGACTTCTTAAAGGTGCACTGTGTAGTTTTGCGGAAGAAATCAGAAGAGAAAGATCTTCATTGACTGATTTTTTATGCCACAACAAACGAAATAAACAAACTGTCTTCATTTTCATGACTGACTGAACTGAATAAACAAACTGACCTTAAAGGACAACACAATTTCATACTGTTTAACTTTGTTTGTATTTGGCAGACCCTGCCACCTTTCTAGCTTCAAACAGTGTTCTGGGGACCTTATTTTCCCCTGAGAATAGCTTGTTTATTCACTTATGGAAAACAATAAATACTATATTAAAATTCTGAGTTTGAATATCTTATCCCAAATTACATAGCGCCCCTTTAAATAAATAATGAAAAAGGATAATTGCTTATCTTGCAGCCAAAAGCAATGGGTCAGTATCTTCACATAAATGTGCTTCAGTAATATTTAATTGAAAAAAGGAATCAGATCAAAATAGCTTCTTTTATAATATCCATCTTTTATCTAATTATAATTCATTTCTTTAACTACAAGCTTTCGAATCTAAAGGCCAGGATTCATATCGTACCGCAGCTTTTGTCTTCCACGTCACACATCACCCACACACAGTTGTTCTCAATTATTTTGCCTGATCAGACGTCCTCTCAGGACTGCGTGGGCTTCATGTGCAGACTGTGTTTCTCTGACATCTCCCTGACTCACCTGCTAAGTAACAAAGGCAAGACAACATCTTTTTCAAACCAGACGCTGTTAGTCTTGTCACAACAGGAGAAGCACGTACTAACTGTTGCTAATGCATTAAATACGGTGTTCGGCTTCAGCCTGACTTAACGTTTTATCTCTCTGGTCATGTTGGTCCCACTCATATTTAAAAACAACCAGTTCAGACAGTAGGTAATGACAGTAATATCCACTTTGAAAATAAATAACAACTGGAGTTTAATTACTTATATAATCTGATCTGAGGAATGAATGCTCCCTCTGTTGGAACTCATATTACTCCTGTTATAAGCCAGATTTGCACTGCACTTTAATTTAAATAAATCTGCAAGTATGTATATATGCCACACTGTTCCAGGTCCAACGTTTCCTTCACTCGTTTTAGAGATCTTAGCTGTTGAACGAAGAAAAGAAACAGGGAAAGCCACCAGTTCCCGGCTCCTGTTGAAGGCTTATACTACCAAAGAGGCCAAGCGATTAAAAATGCTTGAAGAAAAGAAAGAGGCAAAGAGAGCTGCCTGGGAAAGAAGAAAGGAGTCGTGCAAGTGTGGTCACGTAGAGAGGAGGGAGGGGATTGTTAATTGCAAAAACGGACAGGAGGTTAGCTAAAATGACGACAGCATTTATAGCAGCTTTAGTAGTTTATTGTTTTTCGTGATGAACAAAACAAATGCAAACATGTCAGTAATAAATGACCTTAACAAGTTGACATGGAACACCAAAAAAAGACGGGAACAATAATAAATACATCCAGGACATGGACATAAACGGACAATTAAATATAATATGAGAGATAAAAGAATAAAAAGGAAAAGAAAAATAATCCGCTCTGTCTATATATAAAATAACAATATAGCAGTGATGCATTAATTCCTTAAAGGTTTACAGCAGTGAAGCCCTTAGTTACACTCATTTTATGTCATTTACTGTTATTTTTATGAGCTGGAACCGCGTTTTTGATACACGAGAGTGGTTCTGGCCCCATTTCAAGTAATGTTATCAAGGAAAAGGATGACAAACTTATCTACACTCTTCCTTTTTTGTCTTTCAACCCCACTTCCTGTCAGTCTCTCTCTCTACCCATGCCATTCAGCCTGGCTCTGGGAGTTGAAGAAGGTTAGCTTATCCAGATATGTGAGGGCCTTGCATTTCACCAGGCCGTAGTAGGTCTGCAACACAGAGCAGCTTGCACCCTTCTGTCCCAGATCTGCCCACACTGCATCAAGTTCGTGTCTTCTCATCCCTGCTGAGCTGAACAGATAGCGGTAACAGCAGGCGTTGTAGCGGACGTGCTTCTCTCCTGCGAACCTGGCGCTGTGGGTCGGTGCCACGCCGGCCTTCTGAGCACAAAGACCCACAAAAACATCTGCTGACACAGGGGCACGGACTGCTGCGGACGCCACATACACTTTACGGACTACATCCTGGGATAGAACGTAAGCCGTCCCCTCACAGTACTCAGGTAAGTACTTGTCAGGGTAGAGAGCTGGGGGCAGGTAGCCAGAACTGTTGGGGTCCCTGTCAGGGGAGTCTTTCTGGATCACCCGACCCAGATAAAGGTCCTCTGGGTGCCTGTGCAGCCCGAGTAGGTAGCCTCCGATGGCAGGGAGGTTGATGAACACAGAGTCCTTGGTCAGCAGGACAAAACGTGCCACCGGACAGAAGGCGATCACCCAACGGAGTGCCAGCACTGTCCTCTCTGTTGGACCACGGAGCGATGAGTCAGCCACAGCATGACCCTGCACCATGTCTCCATTGAGGTCGGACTCTGCCATGAGGGCTGTTTGTGCAGCAGCCGTCTGAGTTGATCCTAAGAAGAAAAGTATCTTTACTGGGAAGCCTTGGATGACTGTTTGGTTGGCCCATGTCCTCCTGACCGCATCTCTCTGGGTGACATTAGCTGTGGAGCTGAAGACTAGAGCGAGGAGGAAGAGGTCAGAGTTCCTGCAGGCGTCAGGGTTAGCGATGGGGTAGGCCTGGGAGACGTTCTCCCTGGCGTTGCTCAGGTCCAGTTTCCTAGCTTTCTCTCTTACATCAACGACCATGCCATCAGAGTAGACACCAGGCGTGGGCTGCAGGAGGTACTCCTCGACAAAGTCTGCGCCAAACAACAGGGCATGGAAGAGGAGGACGTTGAAGAGGAGGAAACACCACTGGTGGGTACGCAGCTTGCACAGAGAGCACTAGAGCGTGACACAGAAAGACAGAAAAAAGAGAACGTGAATCACCATGAAGAGACCCAATCGAACTTAAATTAAAATGTACGACCTGTAAAGAATAAACACTGTACCTGCATGACACCTGCCTTGTTGTTTCTCTGTTTATTCGCTGTATGTGACCTCCAGCTGTTGTCAGTTTCTCAACAATACCTGCTGACAGACAGGGTTTCAGCTGTCATGAAACTCTAGCAGCATGTAACTCTGCACCCCAAGCCCAAGTCACATGCTTCATCAAGAGGAGTGAGTCCTGCATCAGGTATACATCATTAATGATACAGAGATGGAATAGTTTGATAATACAGAAAAATAACTACTGTAGCCCTTGCAGACATGATTTTAGACAAATAAAAAAATATTGCTTTGAATAATAATTTGAGTCTGATATGAAAGGTTTAATTACCTTCATAAAAATCCTTAGAAATCACATCTACTCCTTTACAAAAATCTATGAAAATGCATGAAATCTTATCGTCTCAGTGAACTTGTACCGGAGGCTTCAAGTTTCCAAGCTGGAAACTGAAAGCTGCAGACTGATTCGACCATAAATGGCTTTTGCATCACAAATTCATGCTTGTACGCGTGTTGAACTCATATTTAAAGTAACAAGCAGATTATTATAGAACAGTCTTCTACTGTCAAAGTCTGCATATACAGCGTTTCGTGCAATGAGGGTCAAATGTTCGTGCAAAGTCGCAGAAAGCAAAACACATTTCTGCCTGGAGGTTTACTTTAAGAAATAAATACAATTGATAACAGCAACCTCTTAAATGTGCAGGATTACTTAAATATTTATCTCTGACAGAGTAGCAGAGACTCCAAATCTCTGAGCCAATTAGGACGTAGAGGGACTTGTACAAACATTTTAAAACCTCTTTTTTTGTATTTCTTCACAAAGTACATGTGCTTGTCTGAATGTGTATTTGTAAAATATGTTGTGCATACAATGTTGTCCTGTATGTGTGTGTTTATTAATATTTGCACTTTAACATAAAAGTGTCTTTTGACTTAAATTTCTAAAATCATGGACGTTTACTGGTTCTGCACCGTAAAGATTGACATTGAGAGAAGATGTTTGAATGTTAGTCCTTTTCAGATTGGTCAGTTATTGATGTGTTAATGTTATATTTAAGAATTTTAGCTGGAAATGTTAAATAAAAACTAAAATTATCACCAGAATGTGAAAAAACAGCAGTTTTGACATTATGTGCTGTGTTCAGGGAGGCTACAGTTAGCGGTAACTCTGGTGATATGCTGGCCCTTATTTGTTTTGAGTATAAATTTGAGAGGTGGCCAAATCCTACATACTGCACCTTTAATTGCTTATTATTAATGTAGTCATCCTGCTTCAGCAGGTCTACTACCTACGTCATGTAATCAAACTGAAAACATGTCTTATATAGAGTCTGTTTCTCATGTAAAGGGGAGAAAACAGTTTAATGTTTCCACTGAAAACTACCCCAAAGCTGTACAAAAAAAAAATCCACTCGACACATGAGGTTTAAACTCTTTCTCATGATTTATAAAGTCACCTCACACCTGTGGTCACAGTTTAAAATGAGAGCTTATCCTTACGAGTGATTGATTTGGACTTATATTTTGACTTTTGTAATCTCCGATGTAAGGCATATGAAATGTACCAAGGGCTCTTTGTTTTCACACATGCAGTACAACTCCATATCATCCTCATCATGTTAGGTCATATGTCTTACATCAGAGGTTATTAAAGTCAAAATGAGTCTCAATCAACATTAGAAAGGATGATAAAATTGTAACCACAGACCCTCGGAAGTCATTTATTTATTGACCTCCTGTGTTTCATTTCCCATCTACCTGCTGTGATGTAGAAGTGACACAAAATGACAGCGTGTCATTATAAAAGCTGATTGGTGCACGTTGCTTAAATACAAAGGGACAAGGAGGGAGGTGAGAGGCCAGGGATCATGTAGTGCTGGGGCTAAAAGTGGAGGGTGTTGATCAAGATTAAACCTGAGGAGCGATCCATGTCGCTGTGACTGGTCATCGGCCAAAACATGTCCAGCCTTTACTGTCTGAGCTCGGGCCTGATGCGGAGAGACAGACAGACAGAAAGCTCTGCTGACACAGTGGAACCTGGCCAAGTTGCATTAGAGTGTTTTAGTCTGTGAGTCACTGTGATTCAGAGAAGCAGGAAGGACTTTAAACCTACTTACTTACAGGCTACAGCCCACACAAAAAATGCTAATTTAATGCTAATAGCAGTGGGACATCGTGAGGCCATAATATGCAGATTTGATGCTGATATTTCAAGATCTAATTTAGCAGAAGTCTTCCACAGTCAAGTTAATGGATATATAACTTGAACCTTAAGATAAAAAAAAAAACAAAAAAACAAGCCTATCAACATTTTTTAAGCAATTCAGGATCCAAAAAGAAATTAATTTGTGTGTCCTCTATGACAAACATTTAATTTTTGAGCTTCAGGCAATGTGTTATTGTGTCTGGTTGGTCTTAGGTTGAGAATAAAAAGTCAAGTATGTAGAAAAGGCGGAAAAAGGAAATGCAATACCTCACACAGATTTTAAGGACGGATTTAAAATGTGAACAAATTGCTAAACACATTCCCGCCAGAGAAGAAAATTGATGATAATTTAGCCTTGATTAACAAAAGTAACCCCAAAAAGTAGACATTATGAGGGAAAAAGTCATAATTATGGGATGAAAAATTAGGATTATGAGATAATTAAGCAATTATTAGGGAATAACACTTCAAAATTATGAGTAAAAAAGTCAAAATTATAAGATGAATGTTGTCTTTTTATCTAATAATAATTTTTGTATCTCATAATTGCGCCTTTTGAAACTTTTATGATTTTTTTATTGACTTAATGACATAATTCTGGCTTTTATCTCCTAATTAAGACTTTTTATCTAATAATTTTGACTTTCTATCTTATAATTTTGAGTTTTTAACTCATGATTATAACTTTTTATGTCATAATTTTGACTTCCTATCTCATAATTTTGACTTTTTAGCCCATAATTCTGACTTTCTATCTCATGATTTTATCTATCATAATTATGAGATAAAAAGTCATGATTATCATAATTACGATTTAACATTGAAATGTTTTTTTTCCTCAAGCTTGGATTTTTATTGCACATTTTCAACTTATACTTGTGAAGTGCAGTGGCGCCTCCTGCTCGGCCCAGCAGGTGGCGGTAGTGCGCTGCAACGTCGAAGGTGAACTGCAGAGATAATGAAAGCAGAAGAAGAAGGAGAACCGCCTGCTTCCCCCAAAACACTGGAAGTCATGGCTGCTACGATTGAGACTTTACTGGAGGAAATCTCCGGTGTCGAAGATCCAATTGAGGAGCTGCAGTGTCTAAAAACAGCTTTATTGTCGATACCTGTGAGCGCTTTGAGAGACGCAGTGAGCGGACAGCGCTTCAATGTCATATTCTCACTGTTAAACTCAAATCAGAGGTTGGTTTGGCACAATGCATCTCGTCCACACACTGTGTGTTTTAACTGCTGAGTCAGTCAGCTCTTCATTATTTAATATTAGTTACTTGTGTAACTCGGTGAGTTAACATAACGGTGGGGTAGCTTAGCTAATGGTAGCTAAAAGACTTTATTTTACAGGTGCTAGCTAGTTAGCAAGCTAACTGGCTACACTGCAGGTGTGGAAAGTGACACATTTTCTGTTGTGACGTTACAGCCATGTGTTATTGGATTTAAAATTTAAAATTATATTGCTGACATTCATAGTTTGCACACCCACAAGTGTAAGTTGAAAATGTGCACTTACACTTCTTATGCATTGCTTCATATACAGTTTTGTGTCCAGGAATACAGAGACAACCAATAAAAACAACGATTTTGCTAATTGATTATGTATTTTTTTAAGGAAAAAATACCTAAAACTCAGCAGTTCTACCCCCATAAATGTAGATATTTTCTGTTTTATTTAGTCTTCTGTGGTAGGAAAGAGAATAACTTTGGACTTCATTGGTCAAACAAGACAAGCAATCTTAACATCTCAGCTTGGGATCTGAGAAATTGTGATGGTATTTGCATTATTTCAAATTGCTTCATTAATAATATGGATACTAATCATTAGTTGCAGCCATGAAACAAATGCTTAGCAGGTTTAAAGTTATAAATGTGAGCTGTGTGTTTACAGGGAACAGGTTGAGCTATGTGTTGCCATCCTTGAACGCATCCTAGTGGCCCTCAGCCCTGTGAGCCTGGTCCAGAACTACAGAGTGGAGCTGCAGGGGGGTCTGACGCATCCGAATGACACGGTGAAGATACTGGCCTTGACGCAGGTGGGCTGCTTGCACACACAGTACACACTCACACATAAGTGCCTTTCAATCGCTCACCTTTTCATCTTTTATACATTAGATTGGTAGAATAGTGGAGAACCCCGATGCTCTCACTGAAATCCTCAACAATCCTGACATTCTGCGAGCGGTGATTCACTGCATCCGAGAAGAGAAGATTGCTGTGGCTAAGCAGGTGATGACCGAAGTGCTAAAATATATCCTGCATGAAGTTTTTAATGTATTCACAGCGGGTGCAGTAATTGTTCTTGTTTTTCAGGCCATCCAGTCCTTGTCTAAACTGAGTCACTCCAAGCCCGGACTAGACAAATTGTTCCAGAGCGACCTGCAGAAAGTCATGAAGGATGTGATGGCCACAAGTGACATTGTCAGATACAGAATATATGAGGTACGTTCGACAGTGTGTCACTTCAGTTTACTTTCTGGCTGATGACATACTTGACATGCAGTTCTTAAAATAACATTTATCTGGATGGAATCGGTGAAAAATATGACTAATCATAACACAAAATACTTCCAGAACGTGGGCACTTAGATTCAGTGATATAAAAGTTTTAATTCATCCCAGATGAGCTCGAAATCATGCAAATGCAGGCAGAGGTTTAACTTTGTTGTCCCAAGTGTATTGTTTTCTTTCTTTTCATGAAATCATCTTGCAGTCATTTGCAGACTCTGTAATCAGATGGAAAATTGCACGCACATTACTCATTCCTGGGTAATCTTAATTTGTTGCCATGGGAACAACAAGGTTGCCTGATAGAAAGACGTGACGCATGCCAAACACTGAGTCTCTCTATTGTTCCTGGTTCAACACTCTTTGCTCTGTGACATACAGTATCTCGTGAAGTAAATGCATTTGTCTGTGATGCATGTACATGAGCACACATGCAACAGCTCTCATATTGATTCACTAATAAAGGTGTTTCTTGCTGCTTGCAGCTGGTGGTGGAAATCTCGTCCGTATCTCCCATCTCCCTCGGTTACTGTGCCAACAGCAGCTTCATTTCTCAGCTGCTAGGAGAACTCACAGGAGATGACGTCTTGACCAGGTAATAGGATTAATCACATCATAAAGAGAGAGAAGAAAACTGAGAAAAAATGTGAAAATGTATAATGTAATTGCTGCAGATAAAGAGTTGCTATAATGTAATGCAAATTTACCTGACAGGCGTTTTGGATAGTTTTCCTTAGTCTTTTATCATTCTATAAATTTGTACCTGTTGTCATTTTTCTCCAGAGCCACAGCCATTGAGATGGTGACCTCTCTAGCACACAGTCAGCATGGCCGGCAGTATTTGGCCCAGCAGGGTATAATGGACAAGATCTCCAACATGATCAGAGGAGCAGAGACTGACCCCTTCTCCTCTCTCTACCTTCCCGGTGGGTCTCTTTAGAAAACTGCCCAACACAAACAAAGAAACACAGCCAGTTCAATCTAGTTCATGCTGCTACACTCAGCTTTAGTTACTGGTTCCTTTTATTTTAAGCACTCCATCTCAAATCATGTGATATCGATTAATATGTTATGCTAGCTAAATTGAAAGCAGATGTGCAGGACTGTTTTCTTCTATTATGGGAGCAGTTATTCAGACCTGATCTGCTCAATGTAAATGTAGATTGATAAAAATGTAGAACATTATGAAATGTCCTCTTGCACTTCTTGTATTTTACTCCGCTGTAACCTTGAGGTCTGCATTAAGAGGCTGACCGTTGATCTTCTTCATGGAGATTTTAAAAGTAGTAGCCATGTCTGATACAGTGAATCTCAATTAGCTCAGTTATCTGAAAACCTCAGTGTATTAAAGTGTATAGTTTGTGTAAGGCTTAATAATGCAGATGATTCCTCCGGTAGGTTTGGTGAAGTTCTTTGGAAACCTGGCCATCATGGACAGCCCACAGCAGGTTTGTGAAACCTACCCGGCCTTCCAGAACAAGGTGTTTGAGATGGCTCTGGACCCGGACCCTGTGATGATCGGCGTGGCTCTGGACACTTTGGGGTTACTCGGATCCACTGTGGAGGGGAAGCAAGTCCTTCAGAAAACAGGTTAGTTTTGTTAGGTTTTATTTAAAGGGTAACTTCACCCATTTTACACATTAAAGTGTGTTTACAGGTCATGATGGGTACTACTGCATATGTGACAAACTTATTATAAAGTCTTTTGTGGCTCCAGAGGAAGCTGCATGTAATCTGATAAATTGGCTCCAGTGATGTCACTCAGTCGCTAAATTGCATGGTGGGTAATGTAGGCACAGGGTTATAAAAGGCAGAAGAATCTGATAATTTGCAGTAGTACTCCCCAAGACCTGTAAACACACTTTAATGTGTAAAATGGGTGGAGTTACCCTTTAATAAAAGCCAAAGGTGCCAAATGAGTAATGACCCCTCTCAGATTGTTTATGTTTCTTGTAGTAATAGCTGATGTCTTGTGATCTCTGTGGCTGATTTCTCTTTGTGTCTTCAGGAGAAAAGTTCAAAGCGGTGTTGTTAAGGATGAGCAAGCTCGCCAGCTCCGGAGCAACAGAGCTCAGAGTGCGCAGCTTGGACGCCATATCCCAAATTCTCACTCTACAGGTATGTGTGTGCTCACAGAAGGAAAATTCATTGCCATCCATACATCTCTGAAGACCCCATTAAAAAAAACAAAAACTAACACTAATAACATTTTATTGCAGCCAGAGCAGCAGACAGAAGACCTCTTGGCCCTGACAGAGTCCTGGTTCCACCTTTTGTCTAAACATCCCATGGACATGATTTGCAACATTAGCACTCAGCCGTTTCCAGAGCTGCATTGTGGAGCTCTGGGTATATTCACTGTGAGTGCTCAGCTGTTTCTAACTACAATCATGTCATCCCTGTGTCACTGACCTTTCGATAACAGATGATAATAACCAGTAATAATTGTATCTTCATCAGTGGATATCTGTGTGTGTTTTCCAGGCCATTGCCACTCAGCCCTGGGGTCAGAAGTTAATGATCAGCACTCCCAGTTTCATGGAGTTCGTTTTGGATCGTTCCACGGGTCAAACGAAGGAGGCCAAAGATGCCAAATTTGAACTGGTGGGAGCACTCGTGTGTTCATCAACAACAGCGGAGATACTGGGAAGTCAGCATTACATCCGTCTGAAGACTTATCTCAGAGAGGGACCTTACTATGTTTCAGCTGTGGCCGCGGTCAGCACAGAGGGAGCAGAATGATTCAAACACACTCAGATACACTTCACGGGTTTCTACTTAATGCTTAAGTACAGGGTAAGTGCCTGAAGAAGCTAAGCGTGGGTTGACATACTTCACTGATAAATGCATAAATAGTTCTAATAAATCAGGATGTGGTGTTAACTTCCTTCATTTTCAACATAATTTTGCAAAAAATAGTGATCAACAGTATACATCTACAACATTAGCTGGTAATAAGGATGGTTTAAATACTGTGGAAGTATTTAAAAACAAATGGGTTATTTATTTTAATTACTTGCTTTTTGCCTGAAAGCTCAGCTGCTCATCTCTAATATATTTATCAGGGTTTTTTGATCGGACCTTAACAATAAGTATCTGATCGTCTTCAGTCTTTCTTTTTTTTCATTTGACTTCATGAGTAGATCTAGTTTTGTTAATACAAGTGTCCTCTAATTTTGGGGCAGTAATGAAAATAAAGTGTACTGTAAAGTTTACAGATGTACTTCTACCTTAAGTCAAAAGTGGCTGAAGTCATGCTCCACACAGTATGTTAACTCATGTTTACTAACTGAGTCTTTCCCAATTACTTAAGCATCAATTAAAGAGGCTTACAAGAGTCCCTCAGATGTTTACCCTCCCAGCACTTACACAAACTCACATCATCATTATTTACAATATCTTTTGAAATCAAACTGGACTCAAAAATACAACCTCATCCATCAGACCGCCGCTCTCCAAGTCCTTGATTTAATTTGTTCATGTAAAAAAGTTTATTAAACATGCTTTTTGTAATTAAAGAGGATTCAGTCTGAAAACAGATGTGTTTGTTTACTTAAAAACGTTTTGCACAAGGGTCATAGCAAAATCTCGACAGCCAGAAATGATTTGAGAAATGCCAAAAAACACACCTTGAAAGTGTTTTTTTTTTTTCATTTATTTTGTGGCACCGAATAAAAGTTTAGTCATAAATCTATTCTCAGTGCCAGATCAGATGTCGGATCTTTTTATTAAATATAGTGACAATGATAAATTGAACCCAAGTCGTCGACTGGAAGCTGCAGTGTCCTGTGACGACAAACATATCTTAATTTTGCTGTGTGGTTTTTAACTCTCCCAGCCATGCGGTTTGTCATTTTTTAGATGTGAAACCAACATGTGAGAGATTTGTATTTTATGTATTCATGTCATAAACAGTACAGTAGCTGTAGTTGGCTGTGTTTGAGTCAGGTGGTGTTCTTTGTCATCTCCACTAGAGGGTGACAGTTCAGCCTGACTCCCTGAGTCACAAGTCTCAACATCCAGTCGATATATTTTTAATACTTTCACAGGATTCAGATACTTTACTTAAAACTGAAAAAACTCCACTATATGTGAAATATTACACCCAAAATCTTAATTAAATGGGCACTATGTAGTTCTCAAGAAGACATTTAAACTCAGAATTTGAATATTTACAATATCAATGAGGTAATGATACAAACTAGGAATAAACTGAACTGAATAAACAAGCTGTTCTCAAGCTGTTCTCAGGGGAAAACAAGGTCCCCAGAACACTGTTTGAAGCTAGAAAGGTGGCAGGGTCCGCCACATATAAACAAAGTAAAACAGTATGAGATTGTGTTGTCCTTTTAAGGTCAGTTTGTTTATTCAGTCATGAAAACAACGAGAGTTTGTTTATTTAGTTTGTTTAGGCATAAAATCTTTTTAAAAAATCCCTCTATGAAGATCTTCTGATTAAAATTTCTTCCCCAAAACGACATAGTGAACCTTGAAGTAAAATCACAGGAGTATTATTAATTAAATATGAGATGTACTTAAATGACCAAAAACCAGCAATCTGAAGTCGGGTAGAATATTAAGTTTATTCTTGAAAGCATACTGTACATATGTGCAATTGAAGTTAGATCAGAAATAGAAAAGATGAATCTCAAACTTGAATTTAAAGTGATTTAGTAACATAAACCTTAAAGAAAAAGAGTTAAAACTAAATTAATTTAAATAAGGTCTTTGTGACAAGTGATATTTTCTGTCATTCGTTGCAGTTTGGCATTTTCTAATTTCAGGCAAGCACATGATGGCGCAGTGGAGGGTTTGAGCTCGGGGAGGCGCAGCACAGTGGCTCCCAGACACCAGATGGAGACGGTCATGACACAGGGTCTGACTTCCAACTGAATATAGTCGCAGAGCTTATGTAAGCCTTTGTACAAGCAAGCTGAAGCCTTTGCAAAAATGTTTGATGGTGGTACAGAGTCAGACAACGATACTTGTCTTCCTCTCTGTCTCATCTGCTTTACAACTGCAATATGGTGCGTTTACTGTCTGTTTATAATTGAGAGCACAACATGAACATTTTAACCATTGTTACTGTGATCATATCAAAGAAGCAATCACTGAAGGATCTTTTTAACTAAAAGTGATTCCTATATTATAGTTAAACATATTTTTGTGTGCATGGCAGCTGCACATACAACATATTTTACTCCTGAAGGGATTGTGTTGCTGCTGTCTCTCCAGTAATTAAGCCTGTGGAAAGCTACTGCTGTGGTTATATTTCCAACAAGTGAGTGTGTTTGTTTGCTAATTAGCACAAAATCACAAAGTACAGCTGAGACTGATGGGCATGTCAGTTTTGCACAGAGGTGTAAAGTAATTAAAATGATAAATAAATATACTATTTATTTAATGATAAACCTTTGAGGTACTTGTACTTAACCTGTACAATTCAGAGGCAAATATTGTACTTTATATTGTACTCCACTATTCATACATTTAGTCACTTTGTAGATTCAGAATAAAAAGCAAAGAATAATCATAGATTATAATGCAATATTAGGATACAACAAGACTTTATTGATCCCGGGGGGATAGCCACATGCTAAGTAAAAGATCTGAGTACTTGTACAAGAATTTAGTCACAAACCAAAGTACTTCATGCTAATGCAAGATGAAAGGTTAAGAAGTTACCTGAGTAATTAAAATGTAATAAATGAATGAGTATGAAAAAATGAATGGCAATCCATCCAATATCCGTGAGACATGAATCACAAGTGTTTAAGTCATGGTGGCGCAAGATGAAAAGTCAGTAGATCACGAAGGTAATTAAGATTCATCCTCAGGGGACCATGACTGTCGGTACATGTTGAGATATATGCACATCCATCCAGTAGTTATCAAAATATATCATTCATAAACAAAACTTTCCTTCACAGTGCACCTACCCTGGTGGGATAATCTCACAGATGTGTTTTTCTCTTCTCCAGCTGTTAAAAGCCATCCCACCTCAGTTCAGGGTGACTGTCTGCATCCCAAACATCCATCATAAGCTTAAAACTCTTAAGACAACCTTGTGTCACCGTCACCTCAGTGAATCATATCACCTCTCCCACGTCTCCTCTGTGCTCGCTCCAGTTTGCGTCATCAAATAAATAAAGAAACAAAATATCCAGTCAGTCAATCTTTCACATTTTATTTTCATTTCTTCTTCTGGCAGCACGGTGGACGTCATCTGGCTTCTTGTGCATCTGATGATTTTTAATGCTTTGGTGGAAAGTACTTTTACACAAGTACTGCACTTAAGTGTAATTTTTAGGTATGTTATGCTAATATATACATCCACTCCATTACATTTTAGAGGGAAATATTATATTTTTTACGCAAATTAATTTGTATGACAGTTAAAGTTATGAGTTATGTTTCAGATTCATGTTTTACATTAAAACAAATCACATGATCAGCTTATAAAGTCACATTTTTCAAGGATTAAACCAGTAGTTGGTCTAGTTTGGACCCACTGTCATGTCTCAGACATCTATGAGTTGTTGATGGGACTTTTCCCCTCTAAACTTTACAGAAAGTCTTGTAATCCTAAATTACGGTGGCCCTAATGTAAGTGTCAAAACACAACAAAGTTTCCTTTGAAGAGCCTTTGGAGGGGCCTGAACCCTTTGTTGAGAACCACTGAACGAAATTACTGAACTTTGCCTGTGCATTAATGCATCAGTATTAATAATATAATGATGTAAATCCTAATAATAGACAGTATATCTCACAGGTCAAGATCATGAGTTCTTATACACCGTGGTATAAGTACATATTTTAACCTGTTTTAAACCTGTTATTACACCCATAGTATTTACTAATCATCCTCTTTGGTGTTGCACTGAAATATGAACCATGAACACTTCCTCTGATCCCATGGGCAGTCTGTTGCACTGCTGGCCTTTCTGTGCCTCCCCTGCTGCCTGAGAGAGCGTACGTGACTCCTCCTGGGCTTCCTCTGTGTGAGAGGTGGGATGATCCGCTGGCCGAGCTCAACACACCTGAGAAACACCGACAGCAGGGAGAAGGTGGAAGGAAATGTGGATGATGAATCGATGAATCATCCGATCACCATGAAGCCTTTGTATTTCTTAGCAACCTGCCCTCCTGATACACACTTATTATTTAAATGTGATGTCTGGGATTGATTTGAGTTAGGCAGATACAGACAGTGACCGAAGGTGAGAAACTTCACTTTAAGAGTCCTGAGGCTTTTGTTGTTGTTTGAAGATGACTCGTTTAGGGAAGAGATTTTGTTTTCTTCGAATAGGTTTATAAAATATTACACATATCCTTCAAAAAAGAGGACATTTCTGTCATGTGAATGAAATCTTTTGGAATATTTACATTAAAATGTACACATCAGTCATCTGGCTGTATGCTGTTGCTGTCTTCTGATCCCATAAAGGCCGGAGCTACTGGTGAAATAAAAAACACACATCACATGTGAGTTGTAGGCAAATGACTAAAAATAGTCAATTTTGTGTACAATTCTGTGTATTAAGCTGAAAATAGTTGTTTCTTGTGCAACGTTTTTACTTGTGCTGTACCTTGGTAAAATTTTGAGGGACTTGTACAAGTGAGTTTATACTTTTACTCCACTACAGTACGAGTATGAGGGTGAACAGACTGTGGCTGGGGTGGCTGTTGTCTTGCAGTATCCTTTGGAGCTCTGTGCAGACTTTTCACTTTACCGATGTCACTGATGCTCTGTAGACGGGTACCAGTGATGCACAGAGCAGAGCCCTGTGATGACCATGACAGCCTTTCTGTGATGTCATTATTCTGTAAGACAAGTACTTTGACTTTTCATACTTTAAGTACATTTTGGTGATTGTAGGCTACTTCTGTACTTTTAACTTGGAGTGCAGGAGATTCAAAAAATAACTTAAATGATCTACAGAGTGTGAAGCAATAACAGTTTGACGTTATGGTGTCTATGTTTTGTTTTACAGAGGTATCTACTGAAGTTAGGATGCTAACCAGCTAGCCCCAGCCCATCCTGGTCCAAATGTCCCGTGCTAGCTCCCAGTCACCCAGATCTTGCGTGTTGTGGGGCCCACTAACCTCCAGTTTTTGCGCCCAGCTAACTTGAGTGGGGATAAAATAATTTAAAATTGCTCTTCAAGACTTTCCAAATGTTATTGGACGTATTGACTTCATTTATAATAGTCAAACGAGTCATTTCACAGGGGTCGTGACTCAAAAAAATATATCCACTGTGTTACAGCCGCTTTTTTCACAAGGTAAGCTAATGGAATTTAGCGTTTTTGAGCCACAGTGCATCACGTGATGATGTAATTACACAGTTTGGCCACAACACAAGTTGGCATCAAAGCTTGGTCCGTACCACTAGCTGCACGGCTACCTGAGCTAACTAGTGATATGCCGCCCCCTGTATGTTTTAAGTATGAATTTGACAGGTGGCCAATTCTTACATATTGCACCTTTAAATAAGAGGACCTGAGATCTTCTTCATCACAGCTTTTGTGAGTCTGACTACAATAAAACACATTTTTCTGCAATATATTTCAGTGTTCCAGTCATTTTTGAAGCTTTTATGGACATTTCCCCTCTTTATGTCACAGTTTATTCAGCTTATTAGGCTGAAAGGAGATATTTTTTCCCATGTTTTCACTCTGCAGACGTGAAGGGAGCCGGAGCCTCCAACAGATGGTGCTGATCTCTCTGTCCACATCAAGAGTTGGGTGATAATTCAACAGTTATGTCATTAGGTGTACAGCTACCTCAGCAAGGAAAGCTGTCATCAGCGTTATGTTCACTGCTGCAGACCTGTCCTCTGCATCTCCCCCCTCTCACACCTCACCAGCCTGTTTTTCTTTTTCTTCTCTGTTTTTGTGACACCCAGTTGACAACACCTGCATCTTTCAGTTTGTCTTTTTGAAGAGTTCCTCACCCAGCTGTCACTTTGCTCGTCTGCGTGGGCTGACACAAACTCTTCCATGTACCTCCAAGATGCACCTGAATAGGTGAGTTGAGAGGAGACATCGTCACCAGGGCTTTTATTAAAGAAGAGCGCCTCTTTCTCTCCGGGTGTCCACTCGTTTTTGGGCAGATCACCCTCCGATGCAATTAACCCAGGAAGGCGACTTTGTCAAGGGGGACTCAACGCCGACCACCGCAGCTCTCCAGTCCGACGGCAGCGCCGGATCTCCGGCCAAAATGTGCAGTGAATGTTACGTGAATCAGACGTTTGTGAACGATGATGGGACCGTGAACGAGCACAAGCCACGGTAAGAGAGACGGGGACAAGTGAGGAGGCAAAGTTTGGGTGTCAAATGTGGAGATTGGTGATGAATTAAACGAGATTACTGTTCGCATTGCTCTAAGTTATAACCACAGCTTTGCTGAAGAGGAGTTAGTTTGAATAAAAATATGTGAAAAGTGCAAAATATCTTCATTTTTAAAATGTTTATTTGGATAATCTGATTGTGGTGCTGTGCGTAAAGATGTCAGCTGTGTGAGTGTTTACCTGTCAGCACTGCTGTTTGCTCAGCTGCTGTCTCATTTGTCACTGTTACAGGCTGGAAATCATTCAATGTGAATGTGTTTCCATTGCTAAAACTAATAATAATAATGTTAAATCATGTTAAAATGTGTTGGACTGTCCATCTGTGTGTCTTCTTTGGAACATCTGTGCAACAAATTAAAAAATTAAGAAGAAAGAGTCCCAAAGGAGGCAAACAGATGTGTCGAGCTCAACAATCCAACCATCAAACTTCTCACTCAACATGTTTTATTCTCACTTCTCTAGCCATCGGGGCTTTGTTTGGTTAAGTTAGATGGATGGATCTCACAAAAGCCACATGGGAAATAAACCCTTCATCTATTATGCATTAAGTTTGATAAGCTTAATGGAGGACTAAAACAAACAGTGCAGACACAGTGATGGAGAGAGATGGAGGCAAGAGAGGTTCAAAGCTCGTCTCCACTGCCTCTTTATAGATCGTGTAAGTTCAGCTGCTTCTCGTGTGAGGCTGAAAAACAACGCCTGCCTTCAATCAAGAGCATTTCACACCAAAGCACTTACACTTTATTTGAATCATAAATCTCTTACGTCCGCCTGCGATGAGTAATATTTAATGGAGGGATGTTGTTTTTGACCGCAGAGGTGAGGTGCAAAGACGTGCAACTAAGTGACGCTTGTTATCTGCCAAAAATAGTGAGTGTAAAATGTTCACATCAATCCATTCACTCAACACTGGAGGTTTTTCTAATCCATCTCATTCCTTCAAGAGACTGACATCAGTCCATCACCTTCTCGTCCTGGTTCAAAGGTAACATCCCACTTGTGCTGCACTCTTCCTGTGCACATGCTCTCAGGCTGTGAGCTGGAAGAGATGACTCAACATCTGCAGGCATTAATAACAGCAGGAACTGTGCTCTTCATGCAGCTCACCGGATGTTTCCACAGTTTGATATCAAGATGAATTTGACTGTGAGATGTACGGTTATTTCACTGTGTGTGATAGCGTGAGTTGAAACCAGTGGTGGAAGAAGGGCTCTGATCCTGTACTTAACAGTTCACCCAAAAAAGGAAAATTCATGAAGTTTCATGGTTCCTCAAAACATTTCTGGAGCTTCGCAGGAAAACAGTGATGCAGCATTCTTCTAAACAACTGAAGTAGATGGGGACTTGTTTTAAAATGTAAAAAATAAAACTCCTAATTGGCTCCATACAGCTTGTCTGCCTGATCCCAGTCTCTGGAAGCTCGTTATTATACAACACAGGGTTGTATGACAAAATCAAAGTTTGTAAACTCCTTCATGCTACACAAATTACAGAACATATGTACAGTTATTAATAAAGAAATCTACATAAACACTTAGTGCACCTTTTGCATCTGCGTCAGGGTGAATGTAAACAGCAGCAACAGGATTGCGATGACAGTGTTGTCGGCATCTTCAAATCTAAAGTTCGACATTCGGTAAAACACCGTCCAGCTGTAGTCCTGTCGGCTCAGAACGTGGTCCACCCGTCAGTGCAACTGCTCGATCCGACATTAAAACGTGTCATATCACGTTCGTGTCACATGTTTATGACCTGACTGTCCTATGGGAATGTGGAGTGGATGACAATGGAGTTACGAGAGGGCGGCCAAGCCAGTCTCGAACTGCGTTTCAACATTTGTAAGCGTGACATTACTGGACATTTTCAAGGACGATTTCCAGCCGTGTTTGTGGTGACAATCAGGAATTTCAAGCCAAAATATTCTGGCAATTGGGTTGGATGATAAACAATGCAGGAAAGAAGAAAAAACAAAGTCCTGCTGCATAATTTAGTGTATCATTGTTAGCTTTTGGACATTTTTCTAATCTTTGTTTCGAGTTTCACAACTCAGACACCTGAAACACTACAAGATATTAGGACTGTGTTAACTGTTCACTCACAGTAGCTGCATTTGAGACCTAGCAGGGCAGTTGAGCCATTAGTGTGCATGATGTTTTGGATAAACATCTGTCGGCTGGTTCTGCTTTTACTATCTGTAACAATTTGTGGTGCTTTCTGAACAGCTCATTTTGCAGAACGAGCTGCAAACATACAGCAAAAGAGGCTCAGAGTGGATAATTCAGACGAGGATGAAATACTTTCTATTAGTTTGTGACAGTTTCTTTTTTCCTGTCCTATTTTTAACATTTTGGCATCACTGTATCATTCCTTTCCTTGCTTACTCTCCTTTTTCTTTTCCAACATCACCTCTCCTCCCAGCTTGTATTACTTTTGCACATCTCCTCGTTCTCTCCTGTAATTTCCCTTCTGCTCCTTCAATGTTCTCCTCTCCCTCCTCCAGCTCCTCTTCAGCGCCACTCCAGACCAACACCAACAGCAGCAGCGGGGTTATCTTAGACATCTCCACTCTTAAGATGGAGCAGCAGGAGAGCGAGGTGCCTCCACTGCCGCCTCGCTTCCGCTTCAGAGACCTGCTTCTTGGGGACCAGAGCTTGAATGATGACAGGTAGGAAGCAGAAATAAGGTTGAGCTGTGCTGTTTGACACAGTTAGAGATTGTTGTTGTATGGTGAAAAAAGAGAAATACCAGATTCTGACCATCAGATATAGACAATAGTGTTAATACCTTAAAGCTGAAATGATTATCTCAGCTGATAAATGTGTTTCACCCATTATTTTTGCTGCTATAGCTAAGACTACTAGAGTTCTTTTAGCTAACTACTCCAACTATCAATCCATTAAATCTCACAAGGCCTATTTATCCATTTAGTTCTTACTTTTAAACATTCAACCATTTGATTTTAGCTAAGTATTTAAACAGGCCAGTTTAGGTTCAACTGTTTATCCATTACGCTACTTTTAACTAATTAATTAAAGTATTAATAGGCTAGCTATTTAGCCAATGAGTCATTGCTTTTAGCTAACTATTTCAATAGTTTATCCATGAGGCTATACTACTTTTAGCTTAGACTAGGGGGCTAGTGGAACTGTGTATCCATTATTTTTAGCTAACTATTTAAATAGTATATCCATTAGCTACTTTTAGCTAACAATTTCAACCATACACTTTTACCTAACTATTTAAACAGTATATCCATTACGCTACTTTTAACTAACTAATTCAACTATTAATAGGGTATCTATTTAGCCACTGAGTCATTGCTTTTAGCTAACTATTTCAACAGTATATCCATTAGCTACTTTTAGCTAACAATTTCAACCATTTATCCATTACATATAGCTAGCATATTATTTGAACTATGTAGGCCTATGCCCTACTTGTAAGTAATTATTTCAACCAGATTATTTATCCATCACATACTGTTATCCATCGCCTTGAGCTAACTAATTCAACCATGCATCTGTTATACCAGCTGTTAGATAACTTTTCTTCTTGCTTTCCAACTATGTTAGTTGTCTTGTAGGCTTCTCTCAACATGTGGTATTCAGGTGTTTCAGCTAACTCACTGATTATTTTCTTTTCAAATTGAGGTACTCACATTTTACACATTTTCCAATGTAGGCCTGTCCCCTAGCACCTGTAAAAGTAGCCTACCCCCTGGGGTAACTAATTTAATAATACATTAATTGTTTAAATCATTTTTTTAGATGCCATAAATCAACTAATTTGAGACTGTGTGGACATATGCTGACTTTCTTAGTCTTCTCTGGTGGTACATTTAATAATATGAAGTTTAAACAAGACAAAACCTCTAGATTTTGGAATTTGGGATTTTTTTCCACAATTTAATGACATCTACTGTAAGAGATTAATCAAGGTAGTCTTCTAAAACACTAAGGATTTGTAGCTTCAAATACCTAAATTGCAAACATTGTTTCATTCAGGTTGTAGCTGCTGTTTCTCTTCTTTAAAGCCATTTCTCTGCAGAGGCCAATCAAGGTTTTTCACACTAGTTCCTCGTTCCTATGAGAAACATTTTATTTTGTCCAGTGTCGCTGATTATTTTACCTCATTACTGCTGTGTTTGTCTTCTTATGTACCTTTCACATAATTGTGCTGATTGCAAGAACCTCTTTTTTCTTTTTCTTTTTTACTGGCCTTCAACAAATACTCCTAATTAGCACCCAAACCCCAGCTGACCTATGAGTGCGGTTTGAAGGGTTCTCTTAACCTTTTTGTGTAAGTGGAGTTTGTGTTTTGGATCTCGTCAGCCAGAAACATGAGATTTTGGGGTGCTGTCCATGGTGCTGAAAAGTAAAGCGTTTCTGAATCACTTGGGTTTTTGATAAAGAAGTAGGCTGGGAGTGTGCGTGCGTATGTGTGTGTGTGTTTGATACACTTGAAAAAGTTTTACTTGAAACGTTTTCAGCAACAACACTGTGACCTAATTCTCAATGAGAATTTAAAATGAGTCCCACCGTCAGTCTCTCTGTTACTTACCTTTCTTCGTTCAGTTTTTCCCCCTTTTAACTTCACTTCTGCGGCGTCTGAGCACCACAGACAAGATGACAGTAGCAGTCAGCTGTTTTTTTAAGTGATCTGCTTCATTTGTTTTTTTTGTCCCGAGATCCAAAAAAAGTGTCTCAGCAAGAATTTAGATAGCCTCTGCTTCTCAGGTGTAAAACAAACAGTCGAAAAATAACTTGAAACACGCCTCTTTTTCTGTTTTTGCAGTAGTTGTGCTCAATCCAGCAATCAGTTTGTGAGATATATGATCATATTTGTGTGTCATTCAGCATATAATCTGGGGTTCTGCCAGATGGACCTCAGGAGAGTGATGATGAAATGTAATTTTAGATGTGATTGCAGCAGCAGCGGTCCCCTGAGAGTAATATTTGACAGATCTATTTGACGAGGAAAAACAACAAGCTCTGCCAATGCTTTCAGTCGAAGGCGACCTTTCCCCAGCTGTCCTTGCGACAACCACTCTTTCCTCCTCGATCAAGCTGTCTACATGTTTCGACAGTTATTATCATTTGTCTGCTGTTCTTTCTGGGAATGAACCCGTCCTCTGTGCCCGGCAGATAGTGTTGTTGGAGGGCGAGTGATGCTTCAGGTTCAGCGGTCAGCCTCCAGGTTCTGTGAACATCCAAATGTCACTGGTCACATCTGTCCAGGGATCATTCATCACGCAAAAGGTTGCTCTCTCAAAGGCACGATCGAACATTTTTTCCATTTACCGTCATTTTTTCCTCGCCTAACTGACGTCTCTCCGAGCTAAAATTAGCAGTTATGTGAATTTTGAAATGCATAATTGAAAATGTCACAGATTTTTACAGGCGGTTCTTCTCATGTAAACTCGGAAAAAAGCCACGAAGAGTGGCGTTACAGTAGCAGCGTGGGCGGAGGGGTGGGGGTGGGGGGGTTCAAGTGGAGTGGCCCTCTTCTGGTATTTTCAAAAAGCACTGACTCATGGAGGAGGTCATCTGAAAATTACTACTTCAGACTCTTCAAATTAAGAGAAGACAAAAAAGGTGGGAGGGATAGGAAGGATGCCGAAGAGACACAAGAGAGCGCAAAGAGCTTCCCACATCTCCTTCTCGATTTTCTAACTTTGTCTGCGTTTTCTGCTCCAAAATCCAAAAGGAGAAAGAAAAGCATCTGTTTTTTGTTTTTTTTCCCTTTCTGTCGATGTCGCTGCCGAGCAAAGAAAAGCCCCATCCACGCCTCTTGTCGCTGTCAAAACAGAAACGCAGAAAGATGGACGGCGCAAGATGGGGTTTGGGCTTTGTGTGAAGCTTCAAATGGCTCACGTTTGAAAGAACAGGACATGTTATTGTGAATCTGCGGCTGATGTATGGGGTCCATTCCTCCACTGTGAGGGTGAATGTTTACAGCTTTGTGAGGAGCTGCAGTGATGCTGGAGGAGAACATGCTGCAACAGCATCAGTTAGGGTTATTCCAGTCGTTGCTGTGGCAACAAGGCCCGCGCATGAGAGAGAGAAAGAGAGAGAGAGAGAGAGATTGTATACATTTCTAAAAATACTCCAATAAGCATTTTCTCATTCCTCTAAATAAAAGACCAATCAAACACTGCTTTGTTTTTTCCAAGTCTTTTCTTTCATAGATTCTTTCAGTTTTATTTTATCTTATTTATATTTATTATTTATTCCCATAAAGCTCTTATAGTAACTGATCCTCCGACAGTTAGTGCTGTGTTGTTTTTAGAGCTGCGGGGAGGCGCGCTGGTCAAGGAGCTTTAACACACTGAAGGAATTAAAACAGTGACCGCACGACGCAGCTTGCAGGTGTCAATGGATAATGGATCCCAGGATCGTCATCCCCACCTGGGTCAGTCCGACCGTGAGCACTTGGAGGTCGGACCCTTTTGGTAGTGACGCCGGGCAGAGGTAGGTAGGGGCCAGCATGGAGCACAGTGTTCCTCGTGTCGTGAGAAGTTTTTTTTTTTTTTGTTACTGTTGTTCTAGTGAGACATGCGATGCGTTTGCAGGTGATTGATGGAAGAACAACGTGAGCTCGCGTCGACAGGTTTGATAAGCGCGCCCAAAAAAACTGCTGAGACGCGTGTTTGTTCGTTTATAGTTGTGAGAAGGTGGAAGTCGCGACAGCTGTTGATAAGCTGTCAGGTAGAGCTGTGAGTGACGACGGTCATCATCCATTCATTGTAATGTTCTCATCGATTATTTAAGTTTCCCGTCAAGATTTCCAAGTTGACTGATTGAAATTAGGCTGATTGTTTGTTTGTTTTTGTTTTTTTGTGACCAATACCTCAAATCACCTCCATTTTCTTTTACTGCTTTTTAATTTGAAATGTTTGAACAGTCTGTCAACTAAAGATTATTTTCATTATCAATTAATCTGCCATTTCTTTCTTTTTTTTTTTTTTATCAACTTTGGTCTTTAACATGTCAGAGAATGGTGACAAATGTTGATTTCGTTTATCTGACTAACAGTCCAAAACAACAACATATTCAGATTGATATCACATGGGCAGAGATGTCCCTTACACTGGGGACACTGGGGTCATGTCCCAGTCACTTTTTAAAAAGTTTAATTTGTTAAAAATGTCCTGAAAATACCAAGAAGTGTTCACAGACAAATGAGAATGAATGCACCTGTGGTTGCAACTGGCTGCTGCTGATTGTGGTTTACACTTAGTCTGAGCCCATCAATGATGGATCAGCAAATACTGTAATATCTGTATATTATTATATAGTATTCATACTGTAAATGTCCTCACACTGATCCCCCAGTTACATTGTCTGAAATGGCATGTGTTGAAAACGGTTCAATGTCCCCAACCCTTGCACATAAGACAAAGAAAAGCTGAAAAAATATCCTTAATTTAGAGCCACAACCTGTCAACTGACCAATCAAATAATCGACATTTCACATCACCCCTATAGAGTTTTATATAAGGCTGCAACTGGCTTCTTTTGTCTTAATAGTCCAAAACCCCAAAATAGGACATGTAGTTTGGTATAAGACGGAGAGAAGCAGAAAATATTCATGATTCAGAGCCCCAACCAGTGAGTATTGTATCGTTTTTGCCTATGTTTTTTAAAACGTAATGACGGATTACTTTTTCTGTCAAATATTCTAATATAGAGTTTCATATTAGGGCTGCAACAAGATTGTTTTCTCTTACCAATAGTCGAAAATCTCAAATATATTCAGTTTCACATAAGAAAAAGAAAAAGCGGAGAATATTCATGATTTAGAGCCACAACAAGTGAATATTTTAGCATTTTTGCTGAAGCCTTATCTTCCCGTTGCTTGTTCTGTCGTAGCAACAGACCCAAACCCAAATATGTTCAGTTTAGTATCACAGAAGACACAGAAAAGGAATAATCCTCACAATCCTCCAAATAGCTGGAACTTGGTCATTTCTTCATGGTCAAGATCATAAACTATTAATCATCAATTCATTTTATGTCCACTGACTTTTTGAGAAATCAACCAATTGTTCCGGCTCTATGTGCTCAACAGGTTTCTGTCTGTTGTTGGTGATCACCTCGGGGTGAATTGATCTGAGTGAACTTGCAAAAGTTGCTCGTTCGCAATTAGTCTTTATAGACGATCTGATTACTCCCAGAGCTGCGCGTCTTATTGCCTGAAACTCCGATGTGACGCTGCAGTATGACTAATGTCAGACCACCTCAGCTTCAGTAATTGTGTGCTCAACAGGAGCTGATTATGGGCCATTACTTGCACCATTATGTGTGTGTGTGTGCATGTGTATTGTGTGTGTGTGAAGGGGTGAGACACCATGACAGTCAGATTGACAGAGAGAGAGCAATCTGTAGGACCCCCACATGTGACAGCGAGCTCTCAGTTGAAGTGGCTGTTCTCCTCCAGAGCTCATCTCTGCCCTGCTGCTGTCCAGATGTGACAGCTGTTCTCATCACAGAAGTCTTCACGTCTCCACCTCTGTAGGGCTTTTCTCCACTCTGCGCTGTAGTTTTTATCATCGTGCAGACCTGAAATAGCTGTTGCAGTTCCTACCGAAGGGATGTCGGTTCCTCCAACAACCCACACTGCTTTTCCTTCCCACTGTGAACCTTTCAGCCACAAGACGAAATCTGGGATTACTGCAGCTGCAGCAGCATAAACCTCACAAGCCTTCAACCCTCCTCAAATCCTTCTAATCTCTGTCATGTGTGCACTCTGTCTTTTTTTTTTCTTTCTGTCTGCATTCTCCTCTGAAGGCAGCACACGACTACTGTGTAAAGATTTTCTGTGTTGCCAAGATACCTATTGTTGAGTTGCACTTATTCTCTCTGACTAACTCTCCATCTCTGCTTCGCTCGGCTTAATTGTTTTATCATTTGACTCAGATTTTACATTTGCTACGCCTCTGTGAACTATTACTAATTATTTAATCATAGGCACATAGAGGCCAACTCATTTTTTTATGTATGTAGGACACCCCAGTGGGCACTGCACTGTGATTTCTATATCTTAAGGGCACCCATTAGTTCACTGCGTCATGTTTTATCTTCCATGAAGGCGTCCAACAGGGCAACTATAATTATTTTTCTTCCAACATGTGGGCGCCAGGGGCAGCGATCATCTTCCTTGAAGAAAACTTGAATGAAAACCTAATTTTTCCTTTGTTTTTTTATTTTATTTATTTTTTGTGATCACTGTTTAGTCTGAAAACGCCTACACATGATTTTCAATAAGACCTTTTTTAGTACTTCACTTGCAACAATAGTGATGTCATAGTCGCCCCTTTAAAACGGAGGATAAAATGAACTGGAATTAAATTACAAAGGAAAATGTAAAGTTAAAAGAAAGAAAACTGTTACACTAAGTAAGTACGATATTTATAATTAGACCATAATTAAATGATGAAAGGGAAAATGAAAGAAGAAATTCAACATAACATCAAGCTGGTAAATTAATGGATTTACCCTGGGTGGTCTGCAACTTCAGACCACCCAGACCACTCTTTTCAATGTGCATTGCATGTACATGCAGTACGTATGCAACATAATAAAAAACTGCATTTGTATGGATCCTACAGTCTTAATTAATGTGATTTAAGGCTGAAAATGAGCTGAAATTGAAATGTGTTGTTTAAAATAAAATTAAAGACGTAAGAACATTTAAGAGAAAATTAATCAGTAAGATGAAATGTAACTTCTTGTTTTTCTTCTTTACATTTCACACTTTTTGTTTGTCTTCTGAAGATGTATGTAAATGGGAGGTGTTGTCTGAAGAGTGGAGGCAGGGAAGCTGAGAAAACTTGTTCTTTAACAGTATAAATTTGATATTTAATCTCCTTTTTCATTGTAATTATGACCTGATTATCCTGGGTACCTAAAGCAACATTATGTAGAAATTGGCATTTTGTGCGTTTTGGCGCCCCCCACAGTTTCTGAGTGCAACACCACTGTCGTAAATACAAATCCCAGGTCTGTAACAGTTTGTCAGATGTAATGTAGGTGCTAACTCCAAGCAAAACTCATTACATCATAACAGTGTTATGTGTTGAAGTAAACATGTGTGTAACTCTGTGATCCGACCCGCTCACTGAAGTTACATAGTGCGGAAACAAGTGATAGGAGGGCGGAGTGGCTGAGACAGAGACACCATTCGCCCTATTACAAGACACTGTACCATCAACATGACTTTGAAGCTGTTATTTAAAGGTTTAAAAGTTACATAATGTTGGTTTTAAATAATGATAATGTACCATTCTCTCGTCTAATTTTCCATTTTCTCATTAATTTTTAATTCTGGCTACAATGATCCTCCGTACCGTGACAGCTGCTCTGGGGCTCCTTTGGGTTGAGCTGTGTCTTCTACAGTAACTCTTGTAATTGGGAACAAAATCAGAGACAGATAATTACCAAACCCTCCTCGGGCAGATGATTAGAAAAACAACGTGATGAATATTCATGCTGTGATGAATTTCATACTATAAAGACTGCTATGAAAAACATCGGCGTGGCTCCTTGTGTTTGTGCCGCTGACGTTTTCTCTCCTTTTCTTCCCTGTTAGGGTGCAAGTCGAGTTTTACGTTAACGAAAACACCTTCAAGGAGCGTCTGAAGCTTTTCTTCATCAAGAACCAAAGATCAAGTAAGTGGATGGTGCAGGCCTTCCTTTCCCAGCCTTGAGTTGGCATTTGTGTAATTGAAGCGGTCCATTAAAGAAGACAATAAAAGCAACACTCACAAATTCATGCATAATGAGACCCAGATGCACAGAAAAACACTCTCGAGACAACCAAATGTTTCTCGCTAAACAACAACAGATTTAAAGGGAATTACCACTGTGCTAAACTTACTGTAAGCACTTAGACACACTGATGTTGCTTATGAGTCACAATGCATCCCTTTTTTTGTATTTTTCTTAAAAATGGGTCCGTCTTTGGTCTTTAGGTCTTAGGATCCGCGTGTTCAACTTCTGCCTGAAGCTGCTCACCTGTCTGCTCTACATCATCCGAGTGGTGACGGACAATCCCGGTCAGGGGCCCAACGCCAACCACAGCACAGGACAGCAAACCTCCAGTGGCAACAGCAAATGGTTTGTTCACACTGAGAGAAATGTGTCAGGTCGAGTCAATATTTGTGATAACACATTATCACACTGAAGTGTCGCAACACCAGTAGTGAGGAAGCTTTCAGATCTTTTACTCAAGTAAAAGTACTAAAAATAAAGTCATGCACTGAAAATCATACTTGGAAGAAGTAGAAATATCTAAGTTTTATTAGGAATCTGTATTTTTTAAAGTAGAAATTAAAAATACTCATAAATATAAAGTACTTAATGCACAAAGAATGGCCCCTTTGACTGCTATACTATCATATATAATTATTTTTATTTTATTTTTAAAAGCATATGGTTCATACTTCTATTTTAAGTGTCTCCTTGTACATGTTTATATGCTTCAATGTCCAAAAAACATAATTTTCTCATACCGTCCGTTGCTTCACCACCTCTATTCATCCTCTGTTCGGTTTAAGTACCTGTCTCTTTAAGGCCCCTCTCCCAAAAAGTCCATTCAGCTCTGATTGGTCCGCTCTCAAAGGCCTGAGCACACAGTGTTTCCACATCAGCTCTGCCGGTGTTTTTGCAACCATGGCGTGGCGGGGGGTGGTGACTGTTGTCATGACATCACAACCCAATGGACGCTTGTTTAAAGGCACAGTTTCTAAATACGAGCTGTGCGCATTTTGATAATTTCACATTATATATTATATAAGCTACCGTTTAGACCTGCTTTATAAATGGTAAAAACATGGAAACCCTAATTTCTACAATTTGGGACCTTTAATGTAAAAGCAGGATTTTACTGTTGTAGTTGGTCGAGGTGGAGCTAATTTTCATATTACATTTCATTATGCATTGATCTTCTGATTATATTCCCCAGTAATCAGCTGAGTTTTTAAAGTGTAAAAATTCAGAAAGCAGTTAGAAATCTCGCCACAGTTACCCAGAGCCCAAAGTGACACCTTCACAATAATTAAAAGTAAAAAAGAGCAAATACCAATATTTGAGAAGCTGAAGCCGCAGTATGTTTTCAAATGAAAGATGACTCAGAGTGTTGGGGCGTCCCGGTGGCTGGGTTGGTACAGCGTGCACCTCTTGTACAGAGGCTGTGTCATCGCTTCATGTCATCCCTTCTTCTCTCTCTCTCGCATATCATTTCCTGTGATCTGTGATTTTCTGCAATTATCAAGTTAGTTGCTAATTAATTGTCTGTTAATCAGCGAATCGTTTCAGTATATTTTGATGTTTTTTGTGCAAAATTAATCGCTTGGATAGTAACAAGCAATGAAAGCTGTCAGATCAAGTAAAAAGTGTAATATTTTCCTCTGATATGTAGTAGAGTAGAAGTATAAAGTGAAATAAAAAGGAACTATTACAAGTAGCTCAAAGGAGTTTTTCAGCTGTTTTGCTCTGAGACACTAGCATCAAGCATCAACATCTTTCAATGAGTCTATATTTTTGTCTGCTTCTACAAAAGGTACTTCAGTTTTTTCTGTAGACGAGCATTTAAAGGGACACTTCGTAGTTTTGGAGAAGAAATTCAAACTCAGAATTTTTATATTTACAGTATTAATGAGGTAATAATACAAACTCAGAAATATTTACTTTTTTCCATAACTGAATAAACAAGCTGTTCTCAGTGGAACATAAGGTCCCAGAACACTGTTTGAAGCTAGAAAGGTGGCAGGGTCCGCCACTTATAAACAAAGTAAAACAATGTGAAATTATGTTGTTCTTTAAGGTCAGTTTGTTTATTCAGTCATGAAAATGAAGAGGATTTGTTTATTTAGTTATTTAGGCATGAAAAAAAATCTGTCAGTGAAGATCTTTCTCTTCTGATTAAAATTTCTTCCCCAAAACTACGTAGTGCACCTTTAAGAGACTTCTGAAAAATAACAGCACCAATAACTTTAGTATATACATTCATTAATTTTCATTCTGTGTCGTTATCCTCCAGTGTTGACTGCCAGTGGAACGGATCGGTGCAGGACAGAGAGATTAACTGGTGAGCAGCAGAAGTTGTGTTTCACTTAATAGAGTTAAATCAGTAGAAAATGATTATGTCGCCTCCAGTGAGAACAATATCCAGCTCATTTTCTGCTCTCACCTTATTAATCTGACATGAGATCAGTGTTTTTACTATGATATCAATCTTGAGCATTGTTTAACACCCATCTAAAGATATAATTACTGACTACGAGTCTTATTTTTGAGATAATAATACATTTAGTCTCTGATGTAAAGGATATTTATTGTTAATTGTTAATGAAAGAGTTGCTTTGTGTGACAGGGAGTTGATCTTCTGGGTGGACAGAAAGGTACCTGTCTGGGCCATTCAAGTGAGTCAGAGCAAAACAAAGTAAAAAAAACAAAACATTTATAAACCAAATTCATGAGTATGTGTTTATTATCCCCTGCTTCGGTTCGCACAGGTGATTGTGGCCATCATTAGTTTCCTGGAGACGATGTTACTGATGTATCTGAGCTACAAGGTGAGACACACACACACACAGTAAACACACACAGACTTCAAGCACATCAGCGTGATTACAGAATACAGTCTGTACAATTAGTCACTTACAGTCTGTGAGATTGACAGTCCATAAGTGGTGTAATTAGCCCAAGTCATTTGTCGTGGCTACATTAAGGATAGACGGTAATTACAGGATCTGGTGGATGTGAAGGATTAAGTGGTCGTGGAAAGTGACAGACTACAATTAAGGAATGTATCTGTAGCAGTGACTCACTGCCTATTGTGTGCTTACAGGTAAAACTGTTAAAAAGTCTGTGCATGTTTTTTTTGGGGGTTTCAGGGGAACATTTGGGAGCAGATATTCCAGGTGTCGTTTCTTCTGGAGATGATCAACACAGTTCCCTTCATCATTACGGTAAAACTTTTACCATGGCAACACTGAAATACTTGTTATCTGAATAAACTCCCTCTAGAAACCACTCACTTTTAACTGAGCCTTGTTTTTTTTTACAGTGTTAGCCTCAAGCATAGAGAATATAAGATGTTTTAATGCATTATGGCTTAATGGACCATACACATGAAGATATCGAGGAAACTAGAGACCGTACCTCTGCACCTCGGTCGTTTTGGGTGTTGTAATAGCTGGTTGTCATTTTGTAGCTACGCTGTGGCTGCCAACCTTAAGACCTCAATAACAGGAAGGATTTTAGAGACTTTTAAAGAATTAAAGTAACAAAATAAGCACACTTCAGCAGCATTTTTATGTTAAATACTTTGCACAGAAGTCAGAAAAATTCACTCCACTGGCGTGAATTTGTCTGATCTCTGACATAATATAATATTCATCAGTTTTCTCTTGTTCATTCATTTTGTTGTCCCTGCCACTTCCCTGTGTGTCAGCCTCTCGGTAGTAACTGACGTTGGCGCGTCCCCTGTGATTGACGATTTTACAAAATGCATGCAGCTTTCCTTGAAAACTTTCCGTAAGAAACAGGAATTCCTCTTTTCAAGATGTCTGAAATTTGCTCCGGTATTTATTTTCTTCATTTCTTTGTTCGTCTCTTAGTCACTGAGGAGGGCAAGGACGCAACAGTGCAGTAGACTACATGCTGTACAGTGGCAGAATAGGGTTGTGATAAATAACAGGGGGAAAGGATGTAAAATATTATCATAAATCAGAAGAAATACAAGAGAAGCGGGACCCAGGGAGGAAACCAGGAGTGGGCAATTAAAAACATGACTCTCCCAGGAAAAACATAGATGTAGTAACAACTATTGTGTTAGTTTGATTGCGGATTTACTCGCCCCAAACAGTCAGAATACCTTACTGAACATTAATGTTAGCTGTATGATAGCAGACAACAGCGCAATGACCATTCACCAGAGAGTCCTGATCTTTCTCGTTATCCGACAGTGTCTGAAGTAAAGTACGTTTCTCTTCAAGAGAGAATTTGAGGTCATTACAGTGGATTTCAGCACCTCCACGGCTCGTTAGGGCCAACAGGTTAAGAAGTGAGAATGACGATAAGTCCACTTTTTCTCATTCCTCCAGAAGCTCCGGGCTCGGCCCATAGCGGTCTCCTCCAGAGCTCTCCAGCAGCTGCCTGCCAATTAACACACACAGAGTCGCTCATCAATCTTAAACGCCGGCATCTGTCCCTCCGCTCTGGTCTGCCGAACAGCAAGCCACATTATTTGTCCCAACCCCACACACACAGCCATTTTAAGATAGGGTCTTATGGGGATTGACTCTTTTGGAGCCAGCCTTAACTGGCCCTTCAAGGAACTGCAGTTTTTGGTATGTGCTTTATTTTTCAGCGCCGGAGGTTGCAGCTTGTTTTTCACAGGTGAAGTGTGAAAGCCACAACAGATTTCTCATTGGAGCTCAGTTTTTTTAATGTGTGAGTAACATGCTTGAATAAAGTGTGAAATGTTATCCATTAATGACTTCAAATGTCTGACTGTTTCCTCAGATCTTCTGGCCCTCAATAAGAGGCATCTTCATTCCTGTGTTCCTCAACTGCTGGCTGGCCAAGTGTGCTTTGGAGAACATGATCGTGAGTCTTTTCAATAAACATTTTAATGACTTTGTTAAGGCAGGACACTCCATCACAGCCATTTCATTTCACCGCACCCATTTATACAAGCCTTCATGTTCACAGTCATTTTGTACGTGGCTGCAGCAAAAACATCATTCTCCAGCTTTGTTTCTGCTTTGACTGTTTGCACCCTGGAGGGCTTCCTCTGGGAGATAATTTGCAAGCCTGTTTGACTTTTTCATGTTTTTTTCATTGTGTTCAGCTGTATTGCTGCAGCAGGAGACATCCCAGAGTAGAACCATACTGCCATCAGCATTTGCAATGAATAGCTAAACTAATGGTGTGAGTGATTCCTGACAAGACTGGCATGAATGATCAGAGAAAACGTCTGATAGATGCACGGTGTCTCTCTTTAACATGAGCAGAGTTGAGTTTTTAGCCTCACATGTTAAAGTCTGCTGTTGTTATTGGGTAGAATGATGTCCACAGAGCAATCCAGAGGACCAACTCAGCCATGTTCAACCAGGTCCTCATTCTCATCTGCACCCTGCTCTGCCTGGTCTTCACTGGGTGAGGCTGGCTCTTCAAGGATTTTTTTTTTGTGTAGCTGTTTGTCAGGTCCTTCTGTCCTTTTTCAGTGTGAATGGCTCATTTAATGTCTCTGTGTATATGTTTAAATTAACAGGATGGCAGGAATACTTTTATTTAATTGTTCAGTTGAACTCTGTGTTGGTGTCTTGTCTTGTTATAAGTCGTAATGTGAGGTGTATCTAACGTTTGTGTCAGCGCCTCTCTGTCTAAACAAGAAATGTATATATCAAGCTTCATAGGTTGCAGAACTTTTGTATTGTATTGCATTACATTGGAGACATGTATGTTGTAGTATTGATATATATGGTTGTGCATAGCTTGTTGCACAATGATTAGCTAGTTATATCTGTAGAAAAGGGACACGATTTTGGTATTAGAAGCGTTTCTTGTTTCTGTTTGTGGTCGTAGTAATGACAAATCACATTTGAGCTGGCTTTGGTTGCATGTTGGTTAAGAGCAAAAGAGCTGAAATGTATTCTTGGAGCCCGTCGACTAGCTTTTTAGTGGCTATTTTCTAAATTTATCTGCAGCCTTGTAAACAATGACTAAGTCTTGGCTCAGAAATCTGTTGACTAGATAAACACTGGCTACACCGGAGGCACTGAAACTTTGGTGGTTGCGTTTCCTAGGATGCTGAAGGAATGACTTGCCCTACTCTGCCACTGATTGACTATTACATGCTGCATTTATTGGTTGGGTTGGTTCGGTTCAGAGCCCTTGAGTAGAGAGAGTCGCCACAACCGAAGCTCAACATGCCGATCGTCACGTGATTCATGGAGACTTCAGATAGTTCCAGGAAGTTCACACGGAGAGACAAACGATGATGATCCTAGCATTTGGATTTAACTTCCGGAAATTATTGAGAGGCTCCACGATGCACCATTGCTTTAAAAAAAAAGATCCATTGGAGTAAACGGAGATGACAGGACTCTCTCTACTCAAGAGCTCTGGTTAGGTTCAGGCATAAGGAGTGATGATTGGTTAGGGTTGGGGTAGGAATATCTGTGTAAGCCAATCAGAGGCATATGCGTGTCACTCCTTTTCACATCCTAGGAAAATTGCCAATCTAAGTATCATGAGAGTAACAGCAAAAATTGGTAAGTGTTGGTTAAACTTTCCTTTCCTAGGAAATGAAATACTTTTTAAATTTCTAGTTTCTAGTTTCCTGGCATGAAAGAATGATGTAAGTTAGTACTAGTTAAGGATAAAACAGAATATGATCAGTTTGTACACTTCTGATTTATTCCAAATGCTAAACTACTGTAACAGGGAGACTTCTGGTAAGTTCATTGAAGGTGAGCATGAAAAAATGTGAAGTGTTTCAATAGAAAACTTTTTAAATTGATTTAAGAAAACTCCTCTAAATAATGATAAACTCAACACAACTGAACAAACTGTTGGAACAGTTTCTGAACTTTTATCCAGGAAGGAAATGATTAGTAAATAACAGACCTATGAATGAAAAGACTGAGAATAGATAAACCATATGCGCAAACTAAAAACTACAGAGTCGGGTTTAAGATAAGATAGGAAAAGATGAAAATAACAGTAAAAACTAATCAACTTTTAATGTATTTTATCAACTCACAGACAAAAGAACAAAACAATCAAAGCTCATTCGTTATAATTTTAACTCTTCAGATATCCTGTTGCTGCTTTATGTTGCAGAGTTTATAGTGAATAGCACACTGTAGTAACGAATGCTGTTTGTATACATGGTTTATCTCACCTGCTCTACGCAGCACATGTGGAATCCAGCACCTGGAGCGAGCGGGCAAAAACCTCTCCCTCTTCAACTCCTTCTACTTCTGCATCGTCACGTTCTCCACCGTCGGCTTCGGAGACGTCACGCCCCGCATATGGCCCTCCCAGCTGCTGGTGGTCATCATGATCTGCGTGGCTCTGGTGGTGCTGCCTCTGCAGGTAGGAGGACGTCGAAACAGTCTGTGGTGACTTCTGAATGTTCCTGTGTGAGTTCTGCTCTCACTCAGTTTGCCGTGTGTCAGTTTGAGGAGCTGATGTACCTGTGGATGGAGAGACAGAAGTCTGGAGGGAATTACAGCCGCCACAGAGCGCAGACGGAGAAACACGTTGTGCTTTGTGTCAGCGCGCTAAAGATAGACCTGCTCATGGATTTTCTCAATGAATTCTACGCCCATCCCAGACTGCAGGTACCAAACATCACAAGATGAGCATTTTATACTCTGGAGTACACATATAGGATGTGATAACAGTCTGCATGGTGTGTTTCTAAGGATATTTAAAGGGGAAACACCTTATGTGTTTTTAGATAAGACAGTAATTGGGACATTTACAGCTTCTACATGTATTCTTCTGTAGATACTTAAGTCATTCTTCTGTAATCTTCAAGGACTACTATGTGGTGATCCTGTGCCCAAGTGAAATGGACCTCCAGGTGCGGAGAGTGCTGCAGATCCCTCTGTGGTCTCAAAGGGTCATCTATCTGCAAGGATCTGTTCTCAAAGACCAGGACCTGCTGAGAGCCAAGTAAGTCAGAGATCCTGAAACCTTCACAGTTCTGATGATGTTCTGAAATTTCCTGGTATTAAAAAGAGCAAGCTGTAAGATAAGGGCAGAGTTTTAGTTTAAAACATTGAAAAATGAACAAACGACAGTCTTGGCATTATGTCAAAGACGTCTATGTTTTGTGTTGCAGAGATGTCTACTGATGTTTGCATGTTAGCTAGGAGATATAAGCCAGCTTTTCGTGTCTTTCTAAACAGAAAAAATACAATCCAACACCCTCTGAATTCAAGTTTCTCTCTCTAAGATGATCCTAATTGGCTCATTAACTCATCGTGAAACACACTTCCACTCAAGCTCGACATAAACAAATTAAAACTCACAAAACTGTCGGTGTCTTTCCACTGTCACATCTGGTTTGGTGAAAATTAATAAGATGTGAAAATATTCCAGCTCTACATGCCTTTTCTTTTTAACCACTGCTAACGTCCAACTCTTTTCTCGCTCCACTCTGCTCCTGCCGCACACCTCTCACATCCCCACCTGCCGTGTCTCGTCGACCCCGAAGTCAAAGTCCTGGTCAGGGCCTCGAATATGGAGCGGATCTGATTCCTTCCAATATCAGACCTCTTGCTATAAAGGCCAAGTTTATTTAGTTTTATTTATAGTATAGCCCAGAATCACAAATCACAATTTGCCTCAAGGGGCTTCACAAAACTGTGCAGCATATGACAGCATCTGTCGTTTGATCCAGGTGAGGAGGGTGATAAAATTTTATTTGTATCTGGGTAGAACTGTCGCCTCAGGGAGGACCCAAAGTGATTGATGACATATGGATTTGGAATCTCACCGTCTCAAGTGATTTAAAACTTTCAGTAAAAAGTAATGAAAAGACAGAACCAGAACATATGGTCAAGGATCACTGGATGACATTGGTTATCAACTTATAATATCTTGATATAATTAAGTATAATGTCTTAAGTTTTGTCCAATGCATCGTGCTTTACAAGATTAAAGAGGTGAGGACACCAAGCAACCCAGCTCAGGATCTGATTTTTCATCCCAGATAATTGTAGTGTAGTTGAATCATCTTTTCAGAATAAAAGCTTGACAATAAAAAAAGGAATTCACTGAAAAAATGTCTGAAAAGGTTGAAATTCTTGATTTTGAGTGAAATGTCTTGACAAATATCGGATGCATTGCGATTAAATAGTACAGACAGTTCGTGTTACCTACAGAATGAATTATAATAGCTTTAGTGAGCTTCACTCTTCATCCAGGGCCGTCATCAAATTAAATTTGACCAATACTTTGGTGAAAAGTTAACCCGAAAATGAAAATTAAGTCATTATCTACTCACCTTCATGCTGATGAAAAAGTCAGGGATTTTTCCATTTCCATCAGCCTAAAATGCACTTTGTGTTTAGTGCTGATTAGCAAATGTTAACATGCTAAACTATGGTGAACAGGGTAAAATGATAAAGTTAAACATCAGCATGTTAGCACTGCAGTTGTGTTGTTGATGATGTGTTGATGCGTTGCACAGCGGTGCCTCGCCTCACAGAGCTAATGTGGCTGTAGACTCCTGTTGCTGGAAGCGTTTCTGATCTGCTGTGTGGCTGTCAAAGACTTGTCTTTATCACACAAATCTAGCTTCTCTGTGAAAGAACACTGATTTTCCTGATTGCTGTAATTACTATAATTAAAGGTGAAATGAATTAAAGACATCATTACGCTTATTTTGATGTTTCCATTACCAATAGGCCTCCTGGAAGGATGAGTAAGTGATAAGTCTGAACATCTGCATCATTTTTGGGGAGTAGCATCGGGTGTGAGACGTTTACTGCGGGGCATTACACTAATACTCAGGAAAATAAAGACAACCGCACAGATTCCCTTGATCTCTAATCTGATGCACCTGCACAACCTACAGTGCACAGCTTTGTGTCTGATCAGATCGTCTAAAGTGGCTGCTAACATTTTATATTTTGCAATTTAGTCAGGTATCAAGTAAGACAGAATATGAATCTCTGTAGTTCTTCCATTACTTAAAAGATAAGTTCACCCAAAAATGAAAAATCTGTCATAATCTACTCAGCCCCATGCCGATGGAAAGTTTCGTAGTCGACAAAACATTTCTAGAGCTTTACAGCAAAACAGCCTTGCAGCATTCTCCTATGCAACTGAAAGAAAATATAAAATGTCTCCATACAGCTCATCCAAACGACTGGAGGTACAGAGGTCCTAAATTTTTTACCCTTTTTTAAACCAAAATCTTCACTGTAGCCTCTATGCTAATAGCATTAGCACACACTCCATCTTAAGTGGGTGCAAAAGCTCGACTGCACGTCTAGGGTGTAAATAACATCTTTTCAAATCACTTTGGGATGTCCAGGTTTTTTTCCCAGTTGATTTAAAACAAGTCCCCATCTACTTCAGTACTTCAGTCTACCTCAACAGTACAACACTGTGAAGCTCCAGAAATGTTTCATGTATTACAAAACTTCATCTGACTTTCCATCTGCAGGTTGAGCAGATAATGACTGAATTTTCACTTTTTGGGTGAACCTCTCCTTTAACGTCAAAAAAGATATTCTCGCATTGCTTTTCTCTATTCTCTCATTTCTTTTTGGATAAATAGGCTTGTCAGGGGCTATTGTGTTGCCTCATAATCATCCCACGTAGTAATTATTCTTTCAAGCCATACCCATGTCTTTTCAGACTCTGCTGTTGGACCACTTTCTCCCATGAAAGCAAACATGATCTGTCTCACATTCTTCGGATAATTTTAAGTCGTGAAAGTGTTATGAATGTGACTATTTTAAAATGTTAACACTGTTGGAAGGATTGAAAAACCTGCCGTCAGTCTGTATGTCAAGGCGAGTTTTATTCACATGCATGGAAGTACTTATGAGAGATACAGCCGAGTTTAAAGGGTGAATCCAACTGATTTTAGGTCAGTTTACTTGTCATTGGTAGTGGTACACAACCTATGGAAACAGTTATTGTCATATGTGGCTCTGAGGGATTTTTTTCTACTGTAGTCACCAGCCAGTGTCATCAGAGACGCTGCATTACCAACAGGAGGGAATTTAAAGTCAGAATATCTCTGCTAAAAAGCAATTATGTAAAATGGCATGTGAATAGTAGTCCTGTGTAACGGTTGTACTATAAGGTAAGGAAAACCATACACCACCAAACACCAAAGTAGACCTCTGATGAAATTGCTTATATAACTTCACTGTATACATTTAGCAGGGTTCTCATAGAGCAATTAAAAGTAGGAGACTGGGTGTGTGTCGCGCTTACATCCTGCATCTGGCACCATTTCAAAATCCACCCACGCTTGTTTTGCATTCTGCACTCTCATGGCTGTGTTAATCATATGCAAAAACAGTTCCACATTCACAGCACATATACAGCGCCGAGCGTTTCAGGTTAATCTTTTAGTGTTTTTTCCATGTGTACTGTAGGCGATGTTAAATTAAATATTGAATCAAAGGATGTTGCTGTTATCTCCTCTGACTGGTCAACGGTCATTTCAGTTGAGTTTTAGTCGGCTGACTCTTACGCGGCACAGCTTTTTGCTGATTTTTGTTTTGCATTTGAGAAATGTTCCTTCGTTTGTCCTGTATTTTGACTTTCTTCTATTATTTGTCAACTTGTCTTGGTGCTGCAGAATGGATGACGCAGAGGCTTGCTTCATTCTAAGCAGCCGTAACGAGGTGGATCGCATGGCTGCGGTAAGAACAACAGTGAAACAACACTGAGTAAACTCCACTGTGAGTTATGAACTTTCATTGTTTACAGGAGCTCAACTCATTAATGCTGTCAGTCATGAAGACAATTACTGACTGATTAAATACGATTAATTAAGAGAATGCAGGAGTGAGGATGCTTTATCTTTGACTGTTCCCCTCAGGACCATCAGACCATCCTGAGAGCCTGGGCAGTGAAGGACTTCGCTCCAAATTGTCCCCTTTATGTCCAGATACTCAAACCTGAAAATAAGTTCCACGTGAAATTTGCAGGTGAGAGTTTGTCAGTGGAACTGAAGAGTTAGATGTCCAGCAAAGCTGAAGCTGATGGATTACATGACAACTTTGGTCGCTCGTAGTTATAAACGACAGAGAATTATCAGCAACTCTTCGAAACTTTGCACTTCTACAGATTCTTAGAGCATCTTTCAGCTTTTTGTTTTGGTTTTCCAGAATCGCTCTCATGGCTAGCCTCATTCTCACCACTATCTGCCAAAGTGAGCAACTAGCTGGCGAGCTAAGTTTAGCACTTAGCTTCATACTTAAGAGAGAGGTAGAGTTCTCTGCATTTCACCCTCGGCCAGAAAGCAAATAAGCATGAGAAAATTAGTTTTCTACTTACAAAGCATCTTTTCTGTGTAACGTATGATACCTTCTACGTCGTGTAAAGCCCCTCTGATCGTTTCCTCCTTTTCAGATCATGTCGTGTGTGAGGAGGAGTTCAAATACGCCATGTTGGCTCTCAACTGTGTGTGTCCAGCCACCTCCACCTTGGTCACGCTCCTTGTGCACACCTCCCGCGGAAGGTCAGTCATCTTGCATAACCAGGCCTCGCCTCCTCTGGGCTTTTCGATTTCTCCTTAGGGTGATCGCAAAGTTCAAATGTCTTTACATGTTCATTGCTGCTGAAGTATATTAATATATATCTTCCACAAAAGTGGCACGAGAGGTGAATAAGCCCCACGAAGAGAAGAGTTAATTGTGGAAAACAGCAGGAAGCAAAAAGAGAGTGCATTAGTCCAAATCCTAAAAGGACTTTTTGGATTTGTTCTATGTAAAGCAGTGTGAAAAGCTCTGCGGTGGGAAATGATTTTTCACAGCATGATGCGGATCACTTTTAAAAGCTGATGTCAGTGGCTGAGGGGAAACTGAATTACAGGGGAATCAATGGACTGCAGCATTTACTGTGTTCCTGACAGCTCTTTGAAAAGTGAAGCTTTGTGTATTTTTATTAGACAAAGGCATACAGGCTGTGAGGTTGCACACAATAGCCACAAAGATGTATATGACGTGTTTATGTGTATATTTCCGTTGCATGTGTGGGTGTCTTTGAGTGCACGGAGACGCGCAGCTCGTTAAGGACGTTCGGTGGGAAAGCCGGACCAGGAGATATTGATAATTATGAGCATAATGTTTTGTCTTGCATAAATACAGAGTGAAATACGATTTATAAGCCATCTTATGTAAATATTTGTAAGTACTAAGAAACAAGTATGTAAACTACTACCTTGGGGTATCTCTCGTAGCCCATTAAACTCTGGGAAAGTGCTTCAGCAATTACTGTAATTACCAGAAGTCATTACAAAGTGCATATTAGACCCAAGCCGACTGACTGACAGATGGATCAAGCAGGCACCAGAGAACCCAGGAGACCCAGGAGACCCAGCATGACCCTGCGGGGCAGGAGGGAGACAGGGGAGAGGAGACGGAGAGTTTTGCAAATGACGCTAATGAAAAGCAAGGTGTCACTGTTCAGGGTTTGTCAAGACTGCATGTAAAAAGGTATCAAGTTTTCTGACCTGTCGTATGTTTGATTATGTTTTCCCCTCACTGAACGCAGAGAAGGACAACAGTCTCCGGAGCAGTGGCAGAGGATGTACGGATGTTGCTCCGGCAACGAGGTCTACCACATCAGAGTGTGTGACAGCAAGTTCTTCGGGGAGTATAACGGCAAAAGCTTCACATACGCTTCCTTTCACGCTCACAAGAAGTGAGTTGGCACGTAAGCTGCAGCATCTACTTCAGGTGCTGGCAGGTTGACGGTATACCAGGTGTCGCTCGTTTGTCCGTTCGACCTGGTAACTTCCGGTCAAGAGCAGCGTTAGTGCACTGCTACTGTGTCTCATCCCAGATAAATGCAAAAAGAACATCATCTAACTTTCTTATATGTGTCCTGTTAAAATGTAACGCCGAATATGTTGCAGACTACAAAACCATTTTTAACCACAGACCTTATTTCAGGCATTTAACAAAAAGCCCATTGACTTTGAGACGAGGGAACCGGAAGTGCAAAATGCTCTTTTCAGGTTTAGGTTTTAGGACACTGTCTTCCTATATACTTATCTATGAAGCTCCAGGTTTTTCCTGCTGTAAATATAATGATAGGTGTATGCTAACAGCAGGTATGTGACCTGCAGGTATGGCGTTTGTCTGATCGGTATAAAGAGGGAAGAGAACAAGAGCATCCTGCTGAACCCTGGCCCGCGCCACATCATGGCTGCCACAGACACCTGCTACTACATCAACATCACCAAGGAGGAGAACTCCGCCTTCATCTTCAACCAGGAGGAGAAGAAGGGGCGTCCTGCCGGGGGCCTCTACGACGGACCCTCGCAGCTCCCTGTGCACAGTATCATCGCTAGCATGGGTGAGAGAGCATGCAGAGTGTGATTGTTGATGAATTTGCATTGACTGTAGAGACACTGGCTCCTCATCTGTGATTTAAAACCCAGGTGAATATAATTTACAGGCACGGTTGCCATGGATCTTCAGAATACGAGTCCACCTGACCCCTCAGGTGTTAAACTGGTCCCGCCTACAGTAAATGGGACCGGGGGCCGCCGGCCGAGCATCGCTCCAGTGCAGGAGATCGCCGACTCCTCCTCAATTCTGCCATGTGACCTCCTCAGTGACCAATCAGAAGATGACTCTGTCTTCATAGACGAGAAAGGACACTCATCTACTGAGTAAGGCTTCTCTTTCTTTCATGAAAACTCTTCTTTAAAAGTCTTAAAAACCCTAACCATAAGGATGCAGAGCAAATAACACAGGGTATGAAATAATATTAACTGAAATGGCACTCGGTAGAGCACATACCTCCGCTAAGGCCCAATGAAAACATAACCTCCTCGGTGGGTTAGGGTTAGTAGTAATGAAAAGATTACTTGATTGAAGTCCTGTCCTGAAAACTACTTTTGTTAAGTTCAACTACAAATGTGGTTTCATAAGATTACATGGAGCAAAAGTTACACTTACTTATTGGTGTCCCAGTATTAATGACCCTGAAATTGTGGAAGGGTCGTCTGTTTCTTCCAGTGACAAAAAGTAAGTACAAATTTGATGTACTCGTACTTTACTTGACTGTTTCTATCACATATGACTTTATACTCCTCATACTTAAGTACATTTCAGAGGAAAATACTGTGGTTTTACTCCGCTACACTTACGTAACAGCTATAGTTACTTGTTTCTTTGCAGTAAGGAGATTTTCTACACAATTAACGATATTTTTTTTCTTTTTAATGTGAAAAAAATTGTGATACATTTAACTTTAAAGCACTGTAAAGTAGTTCAAACTAGCTCCAGCAGTACTTTTTCTTTCCAGTATATTTTACTGATAATACATCTGTACTTTTACTTGAGAAAGAATTTGAATGCAGGACTTTTTTCATATGATGGGGTGTATTTACATTGTGCTATTGCTTTTACTTACTGTAAGTAAAAAAAAGCTGATTACTTCATCCACCACTGGTACTGGTGTGTTACTTTTACATACTGTTTCCATATTTTGATATGTATGTTGAACTCGATCAGGCCACCTCTGTATAAAATGGTCTTGTAGCTTTTGTATAAACCCTACTGCCGTTCAGTTTTACAGCCAATTTAATTATTGTTTCAGTCAGTTAATATATGCTAAACCTACAAGATGCAAATCAAGCAGGCAATCATACATAATCCAAATGAGTCTGGTTTATTTACCATTATGCAACCTTCCCAAATCTCAGACTAAAGCAAAACAAAATATCTTTATTACTTGTTATCATTTTATGAATAATTTACCTGGCATTTAATGCTAATTTCCACTGTTATGAAAAAGAATAAAGTAAATTCTGCATGTATATTCCCCTAAATGTTAATGAACACAGGAAACCAGCTTTACCCTTTTTTTATTTAGATCAAGAAATTACAACACAAAAACCTGACGAATGTTTTTCATACAGTATGTTTCCGTGAGATGTGTCATTCACGCTTTTTGGACTCGTTGTCAGGTACGTGAAAGGTTATCCCCCTAACTCTCCGTACATTGGGAGCTCGCCCACCTTGTGCCATCTGTTGGCTGAAAAAGCCCCGTTTTGCTGCCTACGACTCGACCAGGTAGGCAGTCGCTGTTCCTCCAACTTAGTCACTCAATTACTTACAGCCTGCATCACTCCTTCCCTCCTCTCTCTGTCCTTCACTCCAGAAAAACAAACCATAAATACCTGTCTGATTTTTTTTTTTTTGTTTGTTTCCTGCGCAGGGTTGCAGGCACAACAGTTTTGAGGATGCGAAGGCTTATGGTTTTAAAAACAAGCTCATCATCGTGTCTGCTGAGACTGCCGGGAACGGCCTCTATAACTTCATTGTGCCTCTCAGAGCTTATTACAGACCCAGGAAAGAACTCAATCCCATTGTCTTGCTGTTGGATAACCCGTGAGTTCACCTGAACACACACACACACACACACACACACACACACACACACACACACACACACACACACACACACTCGTTCTTTTCTCTCCACTCCACTTTCGACACGTCACGCTGGGAAACGTTATGTATGCTAAAAGCTCACGTCAGCCCAGCACTTAGGACAAGGCTGTGGAGGTGGCACTTCATTGTCGGCCCTGATGTTAGGTTACTGCTGCTGCTCACAGTGACGGAGTGTTTTGAGCGACAAAGAAAATAAAAAAAACGCTGCACCCGGTTAGCTCCAGACAGTAACCATAGCAACTTGCTTTGCCTTGAACCTGAATGATATATATTGCTACAAGGGGAGAAAAAAGATGAAGAAAAATCATTTCTTTGGAGAACACCAAGCAGGCTTTCATTGACAACCCTGATGCGTCCCTTTTCAGCCCCCACACGCGAAGCTCTCAGGACGCTCATAGAAACGCGCACACAACAATAAACTCCCTCCCCCCCTGAGGTTCGCTCTCCCACCCTTCCTATCACTGTTGCACACACACACAGTTACAAACACCCACACACTTGGAAACGCAATTCAGGCACTTACGACAGCCTTGGGTCTCTAGTCAGCAGGACTGGGCAGATGCAGAAAGTAACATTCTGTCAGGGGTGCATTTTGACGACGGGCAGCAATAAAGCGACTAAATCCCACAGCTGAAAGACACAGCAAATAGGGACACCAGCCATTATATTCACATTTACTGTGCATTGCAAGCAGGATGTGTGTTTGAGAAAAAATTCAAATAAGTAAACAGCAGAATAAAGATTTTAAACACTACAAAGCTGCAGTTCAGTCTCATTAATTCCTCTTTTGTTCGTATTCAAGGCGTTCTCTGAGTAAGTGGCCAACTTAACCCTTTGAACTTGAAGAAATAATCCGCCAATGCCTACAGTAGTATTTTTGATTATTGTAATTATCTGTCATTATCGTCTAAACCCTGAAATCTGTACAACCTAAGCCAAAAAGGTTATGTAACTCAATAAACAATAATAAATGATAAAAGTCTTGAAATTATGTCAGAAATGACAAAAAATATAAAAATCGGACACTTTTTCATCAAACTGTATTCAATAAAAACATAAAGCTTATTGATCCAACATCTTTAAATGCAGAAACATGAGCGAATTTCTCAACGCTCCACAACTTATTTGAACAATGTAATAATGTTTGTTTTTGTGCAAAGGCGTTTTGATTGATTGATGGAGTTGAACTAAATTAGTATTTTTGCATATTGTGATGTAATTTCTTGGAGAATCTTCAAATGCTCACAACTACAAAATAGACGTTTATCAAAACTACAAATGACACTATGCTCAGGACTATTTTATCTCTCAGTCTCTCTCTGACAGCTATCAACCTGCCTCTCTGCTCCCCTCATCCACTCGCTGGTGCCACCGTGCGTTTTCACCACGTTTTGCAACGTCAAGCACTTACATTTTAGGCAGAAAACAAGGTTTTTAGCTTCCTGTTGCACAAAAATGTTGTAGCTATATGGTTTTTATTTTAGATTGATTTAAACAGGATTATGTAAACAACAATTTCTCACAGCCACTGGCGGAGGTCCATTTTCATAGGATTGAAGGAGACCCATTATGCTTTTTTGTTTTTTTTCCTTTCCTTCATTGTGTTATATAGATTCTTGTGCATGTCAAAGGTCTTGTTAAAAGTTAAAAAGCCCAACCTCTGCACCAATGGGAGCTCCTCTCTCCCAAAGAAAACACTGCTCCTGAAGTGCCTGCAACGCTTCATCAGTCGTCTCACCTTTAATTCCGTGACTTTGTGACATCACACTACGTTACCATGTCACACATTTGCATAACTTATGCCTATATTTACGGTAGAAGTGAAGCTAACCGGAAGCTGAAAACACAGCAGAGCCGCCCAGATACACGGTGAGCGTTCCTGGCTCAGGCGTGTGTGAGCTGACCAATCAGAGCAGAGCAGTGCTGCTGCACTGGACAGTATGAGAAAACTGATGTTTTTTGAGCATTAAAGCATGTAAACCTATTCTAGTAGTAACCCAAAATAAAATTATGAACGTGAAAGTGAGCATTGATATGTCTCCTTTAAATAATTCTTGCATTGTCCATTTTTAAAAAATGATTTTCTTACCAAGCGGAGCAATGTTTTGTGTGGTTTTGAGTAAACATTAAACAGAAAACTAAAGTGAATCATCCTGTGTTTCTTGTAGGCCAGATAATCACTTCCTGGAGGCCATCTGCTGCTTTCCTATGGTCTACTACATGGCTGGGACCATAGACAAGTAGGGTTTTCATGATAATCGTCCTATTCATTATATTGATTTTCTCATGAAAATATACTGAAGAGGAGTTTGTACTGTGATTTAATTGGATGTGCAGTATGCTCCAGGTAAAAGGGTTTTGGCTGTTATAATCTGTGTGTGTGTTCTTCAGTTTGGACAGCCTGTTACAGTGTGGCATTATCTACGCCGATAATTTGGTTGTTGTGGATAAAGAGAGTACAATGAGTGCCGAGGAGGACTACATGGCTGATGCCAAAACTATTGTGAATGTGCAGACGATGTTCAGGTAATTAATCAGGATTTTATCATAATGTTTATCGTATATTTTTCATGACATCTTTAATCAACATTGATTTATTGTGAAATCACTGTGTGTATATATGAGCCAAAAATTGTGATATTCAGCCTCATTCTCATTAATTTCCTCTTTTTTTAATGACTTTCTTTAATATCGCCGCCTTCTCTCTTGTTCCAGGTTGTTTCCCAGCCTCAGTATTATCACAGAGCTTACTCATCCATCCAACATGCGGTTCATGCAGTTCAGGGCAAAGGACTGCTATTCACTGGCCCTCTCCAAGCTGGAGAAGGTAGGACATAACAAGGAGGCTTACAGTGAAGGGTTTAGTATGAATTCTGTACAGAGAAGATGTGAATTATAGTACATTTTTCTGTAGATTTTGTAAACTAACCTGTCTTCACACTGTTGTCATGTATTTTCATCTGCCCATCTTCAGAAAAGAGTTTTAAATGCTGTTGACCCTGGCTCTCCCCCACAGAAAGAGCGTGATAAAGGCTCCAACTTGGCCTTCATGTTTCGCCTACCCTTCGCTGCTGGCAGAGTGTTCAGTATTAGCATGCTGGACACTCTGCTGTATCAGGTTGGTACACACCTACAGCTAAGAGCCTCAAATGACTCCTTTTAAATACCAGCAGGTGAAAGAAATTAATGTTTCTTATGTGTCAGCAGTGAAATGGTATCACCTGAAGAAACACAGCAGCATTATTACCATCATAAAGCTAAAGTGCCCTCTTGTGTTTGGTCTTCGATAGCAAACTCCCTCACTGCTTTCTACCGAGTTATGAAAGTGTTTTTCTGTCATTCCAAGTCTTTTGTGAAGGACTACATGATCCTTATTGCAAGGCTGCTGCTGGGGCTGGACACCACACCAGGATCAGGATACCTCTGTGCTGTGAGTTACAGAGAAGAGGAGAGAAATGATCTGACACAGCACCGCACTCCAGTTTATCTAACTAATAGGTTGCCCATGTATCTCTTGTTCCAGATGAAAGTAAAAGAGGAAGATCTGTGGATTAGTACTTATGGCAGACTGTTCCAGAAGCTCTGCTCCTCTAGTGCTGAAATTCCTATTGGGATCTATCGAACAGAGTCCCATATTTTCTCAACTTCTGAGGTGAGATCTCAGAGGTGATGCTGTAAATCGATTAAAACTAAATATCCACAACTACACAACTAAGCTTGTTATCCCTCAGCAGAATCTTGGCATACAGTGTGAACTCCATTGTTTACCTCACCTGGGAGTAATTTCTTCCATTTCTCTGAACTTTTATCACCATGAGCAGTCACAGGTGTCAGTCAGCGTTGACGACTGCGAGGACACGAAGGACAGGGGCGACGAGTCTCGCAGCAATGAACAGTCAGATCACCCCCTGCTGAGGAAGAAGAGCATGCAGTGGGCGCGGCGTCTGAGTAAGAAAAGCGTGAAGTGGCAGGGTGTGAACCGGGACTCCAGCAAGGACCACGCCCAGCGCATTGCCCAGCAGCGCCTCAACCTCTACCGACGCTCCGAGAGGGAGGAGCTGTCTGAGCTCGTCCGCAACCGCATGAGGCATCTGGGCCTCCCGACTTCTGGATATGGTGAGGATAGACACAACTTTCACTGAGACTCGTGTCTTCTTTTGCTTAAAAGTTTGTGTTTTTTTTTTTGTCTAACTGCTGCTTTTAGAAGACCTAACAAATCTAACAGCCAGTGACGTCATGAACAGAGTCAATCTGGGATACCTACAGGGTAAGCGTTTAACTTACCTGAGGCAGATCACAGCACTGTCATACAGATGTGACTATTCCAGTTTGCTGATTGTGCTGATGTTTCTGTTTCAGATGAGCAGAACGATCACCAAAACACTCTGTCCTACGTCCTGATCAACCCTTCTCCTGACACCAGGCTGGAGCTTAATGACATTGTGTAAGTGTTACTCTTTAAGTTCCTCCCGTGTTGATTAGTACAAATAGTTATCTGTTGAATCTCTTGCGCTCAGACCTGTTTTTTAACAAACAGATGTGCAAACCCCATTGGATAAATATTCTTCGCCTGCACAACAGGTAATGTGTTTTCCACTGGTGCTGTTTATTTCTCAGCTTTCTCAAAGCTGGCTTATTTGTGGATATTCTTGCACCTGTATTTCTTTGATTTACCAGTCTATTTACATTCCAACCCTCACCTATAGTTATGATCTTTGGGTTGTGGGTTAGTGAGATCACGGATACAAGCGGCCGCCGTAGGGTGAATGGGCTCAGCCTTATAGGGTGAGGAGCTCGGACGTCCGGACAGAGCTTGGAGTAGAGCCGCTGCTCATTCATGTCGAAAGGAGCCAACTGAGGTAGTGGGCAGACCTAGAACACACTGGAGGGATTACATATCTCAGCTGGCCTGGGAACGCCTTGGGATCCTCCAGGAGGAGCTGGAAAGCATTGCTGGGAAGACATCTGGACTACCCTGACTAGCCAGCTGCCACCGCAACCTGAATCTGGACAAGCAAAAAAAAATGGATGGATGGAGAATCATCCCCTGACACTTAAGTGTTTATGTTCACTAATCAAGGGTTATATCTAGAGGGTAGACCCAGACCCATGAAAGCTCTTGTGAGAGTTAACATTTTTAAGCAAACCGCAGTCTTTTCCTAACCCTCACCAAGTGTTTTTGTGGTTAAACCTAGCCAGATCTTAACCACAGCGTTGTCATATCAACCAACCAGCAAACAGACAAAGTTACTAGCAACTATCTGACAGATATTTCCATCAGGAGTTGGTAGAGACCAAATAACAGAGCTAAAAGGTTAAATGTGTCGGGTGGCCAGAAAAACGACTTAGTAATGTTGCTTCGTGTCAACTGTTGGATTTGTAAACAGGCAACGTTGGATACAAGCGGCACCCGAGATATATATGTAAGATATACATAATATGTCAATGTTGTGTTTACAACTCCCACGCGTTTCACAACCTCATTTCAGCCCTTCGATCATTTAGTTAGTAGCCCATTCATTAATTATGTCTGCTGCTAAGCACAAAAATACTCCTATATCATAAAAAAGTTTGAACCCAGGCCGTGTACGCAGAGGGAATTTATGAGAATCAAATGACAGCCCACTTCTAACATTACAAATGTGCATTTTGTTCCTGTACTTTTGTATATTCAATGTTTCTTTTCCAATTGTGAAAAGTGAAGAACAAACCTGCATAGTTTAACACATGTTAATTCCTTGTTTACAGGTTTGACATAGGGAATGTAAAAGTCCGCCCCCCTCTGCACTTCACTTCTTAGCAAATCTGTGCCCTTCTGAAAATTAGCTGCTGCAAAAATCACATAATACTGCTGCACAAAAGAGACCCTACCACTTTTCTATTGTGTTATTTTGGAAATAATACGCACTTACAGAGAAACATGATTTCTAACACAACAGCTGAGCGAGCAAGGCACCCATCAGTATCCATGGCGACGGCTGTGTCCTGTTTATGATGGAGAGTGGCGAGTGCATCGCACAGTTTACTTGTTTATTTAGCTCCTGAGAGCCTTTCGTGGCTGAGAGTGTGAAATCTGCAGTGAGGAGTTTGTGAGGAGGGATCTGTCTGAGAAATTGCCCGAACGCCTGAGCTCCCACGTGGCAAAAATCTTTACAAGCGATGCTTATCAAAGCTCCTCGTCTGCTCTTTGTCTCTCTCAGGTACCTGATTCGTTCGGACCCTCTGGCTCACGTCCCAGAGGAGCCGCCGCTCCACAGCAGCAGTTTGAAAGAGAGACGCGAGTCCAGCACAGACGCCAGAGAGGACACCCAGCTCTGATAGCATGCTGACCTTCGCCGGTTCACTCCTTCATAATCACCCCCTTCATCTGTCACGGGGGGTCTGGTTGCGTCCGTGCAGGTCCGACGTGAAAGAGGACAATTTGTGCTACAATGTTCCAGCACTGCAGTGTACAACTGTATTATATGAGTGCCTATGACATTTGACATGTCATTTGTGGCATTTTCATCCTCTTGCCACAGACAGTGTATGTAAGAAAAGTGTATTCATGTCTGTGAATGCTCTCTCAGATGAGCAGTCGTGGATAAGCTCGTTCACGTGTTAATATAGCTTCAGGTCAGGTCATCACACTGATTCCAATCTGATTCACCAAATTAAAGAGTTAGGATCACAGGAAGACCCCTTTTCATTGAAACAGCATCTAAATTCTACATTTTGTTTATGCACTTTTGAATTATGGCTCCCTCAGGAAAAGTGCAAGTCGACCATCCTGATCAGCCGCTTTGGGGATGCAGAGTTTGGCAGCCTGGGATCGATCCGTCTTTTCTTGTCCTTTTTGAGATGACCAGAAATCAGATGCACATATTCTAAATTTCCCAGAGCCATGCACTCATCACATGAAATCCAACCTAACATTCAACACTATGTGACTTATATAAAATATGTGCATTAAAGCTTTTAAAGCTTATTTTTGTAGCTGAACCATAGAAGTATTTATTCAGTGGTGTAGAGGTCTTAATTAGTAAGTTATGTACAAACAATGATGGTTACTTAAATGTTTACTGCCGTCCATTTCTTAGTTTTGATGAGGTTTTTGCACTACGATAGCTTAGTTCAACCCTTTAAACAGGACATGTCATATATTCAGTACAGTGCCATAAAGTACTTATTTGATGATTCGTAATATAGTAATAAGAAAACCTAATTTAACTTTCAGCACTGCTCGGTGACAGAGTTTGCTTATTGATTACTTAACATTTGTGTGGCTGTTTCGTCAAAGGTATGTATTTCTAAAATGCTACACAAGAATTTTTGACTTTGACTCTTTGACTTCGTACATATTTGAATGTTGAAAATATTTGTACTTGAGTTTAATTTTATTTTAATTTGCACATTAAAGTGCTATATTATGAGAAAGAACATTGGAACGGCTGTTTGTTGCCTTTGTATCGCTACGAGAATGGAAATTTAAGGAAAAGGTTGTTATTTGGGGAATTTGTGGAGATTTAGATGAGAAGATCAAAATCAAATATCACTCTGGACTAAATGTGAAGCTCCAGCCAGGAGAATGTTTTAAAAAGACTGGAAACAGGAGCGAACAGCTAACCTGGCCCCGTCCAAAAATCACACAACCCCCTACCAGCACCTTTTTAAAGCTCTTTAAAAAGGTGCAATATGTAAGGTTTTTTAAAAAATGTATCAACAGTATGTTGAGGAATAACAGCCAGGTTCTGTTAGATTCATCCTTCACAGCAGTAAGAGTTGTGGTGAAAGTAGCGCTGCACAATATTTTGCGACACAATGTTCATTTTCACTGAAAAAAATGTTTAAATCATGACGATGTTGTGACGGTACTGGCTGTAAATTGCTTACAGTACCACAGCACCACAGTGCTTCATTATAATGCTGTCTTGTCACATATTTTAGCTTCATCCCAAAAAATTGCAGCTTCCTTCCATTTGGATATTGATTAATTGTGCAGCCCTAGTTCAAAGAGGATCTATACGAGCAGTCTAAGGTCACTTATCGTCTGTAATTGTGACCGTCTCCCTGCCTCTGAGAATCTTCTAGTATATGATACTACTGACAATCCACTGTAGAGAAGATATTATCAACTATATTTTCAGGATCCTTTTCTGCCAGATGCAGCAGTCAAGTTAGAGATTTCAATCCTTCTCTTACTCGTTCATAATATTCCTTCCTCAGGCTTTCAGTTTCTCTGAGTGTCATTTGGGAAACTCCAGTCAGGCTGTGATGTGCCTTTAACTCAAGAGTGGCCTTTAGTCATAAAGGACTGATTGATGGAGTTCAGCAGAGATGTTTGTCTTTCTGGCTGCAGGTTTTTACCTTCATTGCAGAGAAATCCTAAAATTCTGTTTGAGATGTCAGTGGGTTCAACTTCCCGACCACAACGATTCTAAGTCTCTTGCTCACCTGGCTATGGGTGGGTTTCAATGTCTGCATGAAACACAGCTCTGCGCTCAAATATACAAAATAACAGTAACAGATGAGTCACATACTTGGCAATCAAGACTGGAGAAGAGGTCTTATCAGACAACTGAAGTGGAGGCACCTGTGTGGTTTAACTGTGGGTGGAGGGACTTGAGATATTGCATGTGGAAGAGTAAACAGCGAGAGAGAGAAAAGGGGTAGCAGCGTTATGAGTTGTAAGAGTAGGTTGTGTCTGAAATCACCACCTGGGGCTGTGGCATGTACACCGTTTCTGCTAACAAGTGTTTGCACACTTTAATGGAACAGAGCCGTGGTGAAAGTGGTCGTGATCAATATTTCTACAGTAACAATGAGTCACAGACAGTGTGACAATGTTAAAGTGGACGCTTGTGGTGATCGACCTGCAGTACAGAGAATTATCACCTGAGTCTGTAGCTCCCCTCTGCTGTCTGGCCCACAACTTTATGTTTTGGTGTACAGTGTACAGTCACGAATCTCAAAGCATATGTTTTCAGCCACAACAGGCAGCTGTTTTCAGCGGGAATCGTGACACAAATACAGCACACTGCTCCCTGGTGGTATGGAGACCTATTTCCTATTACCTAGGTGCAGAATGTGTGAACTAGTCGGCCGTCGCCTGTAGTCTTCGCAGTGTGTTCGACAGTTGGCCTTCATCGCGTCATGTTTGATTGTGCATAATAGTGTAGAGTAATTTGCTGTATATGAGACTATGATTTCTGACCTAACAGCCTTACAGACATTTAATAGACACACTCTTTACCTCATCCCCAGACGAGACAGGGAGGTGGATTTTTTAAAAATATTTTTCATTTGTGAAAAAATATATTGGCTGGTGTTGTTCTTTGTTTTTTTGTGCCAGGATTACTTCTCTAAGTTCTTTTTTTCAAAATACATACTGTATATTGTGTGTTAGCAAGCTGTGTTACATGTAACTGGATGAAAACATGAATGCTTTTTAGTCCTATTCTTGAGTTAGTGGTGAACATCAGCCTCTTGTGGCCAAAATGAGGATTACAAAATCAAGCGATTAAATAATAATACTTGCCAAAACAAATATACAACAAAGATGCATGCCCATTTGATCAGAAAACATACCTAGTTGCATTTTATTATATCTCTTCAAAATAAATAAACATGTAACACAATGAAATAAGACTCATAACGTCTCTGAAAGCCTGTAACAGAATAAACCTCAAAATAGTGCCTGCTTTTTTAGTAAACATAACTTGTACGTAATGTACAAAAAATACTACTCAAAAATGTACAAAATGCAGCAAACAAATATCAAGTATTGTGCAGTTTCCCCCTCAACATTACACCAGCTGCTCACAGTCAGTCATTACAGGGAAAATTACTAGTGTTGAGCGCCATAAGCTACATTAAAATCATACATCTCACCAGAATACCGTGAGAAGAGCAGCAAACAGCTCAGTGGCATAGCTCAGTTCATTTTGGTTCAGCGATATGAGCCAGTCAGGGATCTCAGATGGCTCATATGGGATATTGTCAATACAATATAATCACTACTGAAAAGGTATAATGCACTGAGTCTCAAAAGCGCTTCCTGTTTGGAATAAATACTAGTATAATTTCCCCCACTGTAAAAACATTATTTCTCGTCCACTGTGACAGCAGCTCCCGGACTAAAAAGAAAAAAAAGTTTTGTTGCTTTGCTCCATTGTTCTGTTGCATGACAGAAGTTTTAAAGCATAAAGAGAAAACACATTCAGAGCACGATGCACAAGCAGTGCGTTCAGCTCTCCCCTCCCCTCCCCGAACACGAAGACTCACACACTTCCCCAAACACACTAAATAGAAAACAACACTGGACAATACCACTCACTAACATCCATTCCATACTTACATTAAAAAAATGTGTTCAATCAAAGCTCCGTCTTCATAAAAGCACTGACCAGTAGTAGCAACTGGTGTATAACAGGGGCTCTGTATGTGGAGCCTGGATTAATCACAGCAGTTGGGTATTTTTTGCCAAGCTGACGTAGCTTTAACTCTACAAAACATCATCGAAGTGAATGTTCACCACTGCCTGTCTGTAGTTGCACTTGGTATCAGTAGTATGCTTGCTACTGTAGATTCAGTGTCCATCGCAGTGTCACTGCTACATAAGAATCAGTCCATCATCAGTAGTGCCTAATTATCGTAGGATGTGCCCACAAATTAAAACATAAAAGTGACATGCAGAATAAAAAGCTAACAAGACAAAAAGAAAAAAAACATCAGAGCATTCAGTTGGCAGGTGTTTCGTATTATCGTACTGCTTCATAATGACATCTTCATTAATTAGAACATCTAAACGCCTTCTTAATGACACACCAGTCATCTCAGAGATTATTGGGTCCTGCCCAACAGTAGTAGATAGAACAGAAACTATAACAAGTGTTGTTTCTCCCTCCTCCTCCTCCTCGTTTTCACTTCCTCCGTGCACTTCCTGGTCTCTTGACCTGCCAGAGGTGATTGTGGATGGTCAGGGCATCCACGCTGACGGACACAGACTTGGCGGGGATGACGGTGAACTGCTTGCGGTCCGAGTTGTACTTGTAGACCTTGTCGATCATTTTCCGGCTGATATTGCGCGGCCCTGTGCCTGTGAACTTGGCGATCTCCTCAGTTTCAGGCGAGTAAGAGTAAATGCCACGGAACTGGCACCCGCCGTCACGGAAGAGGATGATCAGGTGATTGGACTCACACTTTTCCAGTTCCTGTGATGACACAAAACATAATTTCTGAATGTGGCAAAACGTGCGAAAAATGCAACCGTAAGAGTGATAAATGAAAGAAAACAAACTTTTTCCATGAAAGTGAGTTCACTTATGGATATACATAAATATAAATATATAGAGATAAATAATCACCATCAATACATTCATTTCAGGTGATCACACTGACCTCAATAACAGCATTCTTCTGGCCCTCATTAACCTTTCCAGCCAGACAGCAGTGAGCGATGGCATTGATGATGATTGGCTTGTTGGACTTGGAGCTCGGCTCCTTGAAGAGTTTAGGACCTTTCACAAAAAAAAAAAAAACAGAACAGAACAATTAATAAGATAAACATGTAAAAGTCTGTAAGTCACTGAAAGAAAAGCTTTGGGCAATATGATTTTAAGTTAGATGAGAAGATAGATACCACTTTCATTTCTGTGCAATAAGTATGGAGCTGGAGTCAATTAGCTTAGTTTAGCATAAAGACTGGAAGACTCATGGTAAAGAGTCCAGGAAGGCATTTGCGTGATATCAGACAGAATTGTCTACTCAATTGGCAATTAGCTTCTGGCTCTGGCTTCATATTTACCAGAAAGATTACCAGAGAGGTATTGATCTTTTCGTCCAAGTCTCCTAGTAAGTAATTGACAAAATCAGAAATATTTCTTTAGCCTTAGCCAGAAACTTTTCAAATCATTGCTCTGTGATAGTGATGGTTAAAGAAGTGTGCAGTCTTTCTCTGCATTTCTGCTCACCATTGTACTCCATCGAAGTGATGGAAGAGGCTATAGAGCCGTTCTCCCAGTCCCTCTCCATGTTCCTGCTGGACGCCCTGCTCAACATAGGGAATGACTCCATAGAGCACACAGATCCAGTCCTGGAAGACACAATTACAGCTCGATCAAATAACTACATGTATACACAAGATAGGAAGGGATTATCCTCCACACTCACAGGACGTCTCACCTATGTGAATCTGCCCCTCCAGAGATGACACTGTCCACCTCGGTCGCCAAAGAGAGCGTCGATCCTCGATGACTGCAGCTCAGATCAGCTGAGAAGGACACAGAATTTTACAAAATCCACACCTGTTCTACTGGGTTTTTACATGACCATCAGTGTCCCAAATTGATAATGTAATGTTGTAACAGTTTATAACCCTGTGAGGATCGATCGCAAATGAGTCTATTTCAGGTAGATTAAAAAAGATTTATCTTCCTAGGATGTAACCCATAGCTGACGATCCAAAGGTTGTATAAACTTTTCTAATGAGATGTGTATGGTTGATATCACATCATGATCACATCATGCAGAGCAGGTTAGAAGGATTCACCTCCCATGCTGCCTGCTGCTGAGCCCTTCGCTTTGATCAACATGGACACCTTCAGAGAATTACCTGCATTAACACACATGTGCACACTCAAAGAATGACGACGAATGTAAACAAGTGAACTAAACTGAAAACACAGGCACACACATGGCTTCTAGATGACACAACAGCACGTAGACAAAACATGGAGCATGAGACAAACTAAAGACTGATAAAGTACTAGAGGTGTTCTTACGTGTGGTGGACCCTTTGGAGAGGCTGTTGGACTCCTCACGGTGCAGTGATTTAGGTCTGCTCCTGCGGGATTTAGTCCGTGGGCGAGGCTTGACCAGACCTTGCTCTTCCATCAGTGCTTGCTGCTTCCTCCGCAGGTATTCCTGCTTAATAAGCTCTCGCCGCGCCTTCTCCTCCTCCTTACGGATGCGATCCTCTTCTGCCTTACGCCTAGAAGAAATGGACAGAGAGTTGAGATTTATTCATCTGCACACATACCTGTAGAATTTTGAGTATAACATATCCTTATAATCAATTTGTAAGAGCGTGAATGAAAATGTACCTGGCCTCATCACGTTTGAGCTCACTCTCGACTTCTTGTTGTTGTTTGCGGAGTCTCGTCTCTTCAGCTTTGCGTTGCTGTTTGAGGAGGAAGGCAGCACGACGCTTCGCCATTTCGTCCTCTGCTTTCTCATCATCCTGGAACATACAAACGAGTGATTATCACTGAATTAATAATTGTTTCCCACTCCCAGTCACTACACACACAAGCAACACTACAATCCTGACTTTTACCTTGAAGAAGAAGCCTAGCGCATTCTTCTGCTCGCCCTCTGCCGTGCCGTCTGCGCTTCCATCCTTCAGCTCTGATAGGTCGACCTCAATCAGTTGACCCTTGACCCTATTCTCATCTCCAACCAAAGCCTCTTTCCCTGAGTTGGCAACATTTTCCTCCTCTTGTTCCACAACCTGTGAGGGAGACGTTGATGTACTGGAGATGACTTGTGCATCCTCTGATTGCGTTTTGTCCGAAAAGTTGAGGTCATCTCGGACTCTGAAGGTGGTGTTTCTCTGAATGCTTCTCTCTTTCCTGGAAATACTCCCTGTCTTCTGGTCTCCATCAAAGTTTTCTTGAGAAGACTGAATATTAGCCTTGACGGGAGCCATCTTGCTGTTCTCTTTACTCTGTTTTTGCTCTGAGGCCTTTCTTCGTTGGCTTGAGCTCAGCTTGGGAGGACGGCGAGAAGGGGCAGAGCTGCTGCCGCTGATATCTACAAAGTGAACTGCAAAGGATCTGGAATCTGAGGTAGGGGATGTCGACAGCGTCGTGTCGGGAGTTGTGCTTGGGCCTGATTCTACACGCTCTGGAGGTGACACCATGTGCTCTGGAGGTGAGACCACGTGCTCTGGAGGTGGCACCACGCGCTCTGGAGGTGGCACCACGCGCTCTGGAGGTGACACCACATGCTCTGGAGGTGACACCACACGCTTCATCAGCAGGTCTTGCTGTAAAGAGAGCTGCATCATCTGTTGCTGGATGGAACTGATAGCTTCATTGAGTAGATCTATGGAGTGGGAACACTCATTCAAGTCAGGTTCAGCCCCATTATCCTGCGACCTGTTGTCTCCTTTCATCTGTCCTCCCTCTGTTTGACCTGCCTTTGCCTGGACCTTCAGAGCATCAAGACAGGAGTCGTCCCTGCAGGACTGGATCTTCACTCTACTCCTGTCAGCTAGTTCTGCAGATTCTGAGTGTTTCAGGGGCAGGGGAAGTGTGTCGCTCTTCCCTCCACCCTTCTTCACAATGTTCAAGAATGCAGCTTTCCCTAGCTTTAGTCGCTGCCGTGCTGATAGCGTCTCCATCTTCTTCTTCTGATACTCAATAGCACGTCTTTGCTCTTCCAGCTGCATGTGAAGTTGCAGCAGCTCTGAAGGCACAACTGAGGGACTCACCACCATAGTCTTCCCCAACACAGAAATAGGCTCCTTCCCCATCCAGCCTGGGGTGCAGTCACTCCTCAGTTGCCAGGGAGGACAGGGGGCAACCTCAGAGCCATCTGGTGTGGTCTTCTGAGAGCTGCTGGTGCTTGAGAATCCATCGCGGAGGCCAAGTTTAAGGAGCTTTCTCTCTGCAAAGCTGGTCATTTTTACACTGGTGCTGCCTGAAGCGCTGCAGCTGCTCGCCCACGATATTGTACTGGGGCAAGGGCTTGAGCGTCCACTACAGTCCTCCTTATCGTCCCGCTCACTGACCTTCGAGTCTTCTCTTAGTTTGGCTGACTCAACCTCCGCCTCTCCAAATTCACACACCTCTTCTTCCTCAAAGTATTTTCCCCTCCCTCTCTTCATCAAATCTTTAGTCAGCTCCATCTGATCGTCGTCCTCGTCGTCTTCCTCGAGATCTGCGATGTCAGAGTCAGAGTCTGCTACCTCCAGCACAGAGGAGTAAGGGCTGGGGCACCCTGGCTCTCCTGATGAGGAAGGAAGGAAGGAATGAAGGAAAAAGCCTTGGGGCTGTTTGTTCCCAGACTGAGAGATGCCTATCGACCCCTCTGTGGGCGGTCTGAGAGAGCTAGGAGCTGACTCTACAACTGGTATAGGCGTGAAGGTACTTCTGTTTGACTCTTTCCTCTGTGAGGTGCTTGGGAGATTGGGAGCTGCTTTCCTCACAGCTGCTGCTGCTCTAAAGCGACTCTCACCACTCTCCTCCTCCTTGTTCAGGCTGATGCTCTTCTCTTTGGCTGGCTTAGAGATGGCAGGCATCAAAGGCTCCAGATAGTAGCTGTCTGCCTGGTGGTCAGGAGTAAAGGGACCCATGTCAAAGCGGGGAGAACAACGAGGTTTAGCAACCCTTGAAGTGGAGGCTGCACTCTGGATTTCTAGCTCATCCTGCTCCATGTCACTCCCAAGTCGACGTCGAGAAAATGCAGAAGGGTGGATTACAGCAACCAGCTCCTCCTCTTCTATTTCCTCCTCCTCATCCTCTATGCGCATGTGGCTAAGCAAGCTTTGACCACTGAGTCTGTGTTGAGACAGCTGAGGACCCGACCCCAGCATGTGTTTGGGGGTGATGCACATTATGTTGGAGGCTAGGCTGTCTTTGCTGATGGAGCGGGCAAGGCTGATACTGTCTGCATCTTCCTCCAGGGGGCAATGCAGGGCGTAGGGCACCGGCTGGGATACAGGCCTGGGCAGGGACAGATGGAGGTATACGATTAATGTGAGCTAAGGACAATGAATCATGGAAAAATCAGCTCTCTGTTTTATCTGTGTTGGCTGATACACTAAACTGAATAACAGGAATTATAACCATTAAGGTTGTAATCACTGCTCACCTCGGTCTCCTCTCTGGTCTCCTCTCTGGCCAGGCCAGTATTGAGCCCTGATGCAGCCCATCTGGGCATGTCATAGAGTTGGACCGATTTCTCAGCTCTGTACAAAGAAAACATGATCTATGTTACAAAAAGGATTTCTCAAACATCAGTCAATCAATTGTGGATGATCTAAATAATGTACACTTGGAGAATAAAATCTGACTCCAAAGAAACTAATATAAGAGGAGACTTATAGAATTTGAAATGTTACAACACGTACTGTTCGAGGGAAATGGTTTAATTAACAACTCATCAAGTACCTTGTTTTTTATGGACATTTAAATCAGGAACAATTCAAGAACACAACTTAGACATGTTTCACCTTCCAAAAAAAATCATAACGTTCCTCTTGTTTTTTATTGTGACTAGAGAAGAGTGAGAAAATCTCTTTTTGTATTACCTGAAGTGCTTTCCTCGGCCACATTCTGCTGCCTCTGTCTCAGGGGCAGTAAAGAGTGAGACGGGCTTAAGGAGCTCGGTTTAGTGCTGTAAGGGAAAGACAGAGAAGTTTGGGTTTTGAAGTTAAATCTGGTTTGAATTTAGCTGATAACATGTTTAAAAATAATGCTATACACAGAAAGCTTTTCTAATATATGTATTTATTTCTAATAATATAAGGTGAGAGACATAAACGTAGAGTAAAACATGTCTGTTTAGGTTGTTTTGTTTAATTTTGTTACTTCCCTGTTTCTGATCTTTTCATTTGATCCTGAGTTTTGAAACACTTTGTAAAGTCTTTTTTAATATGAGCTCTAAAGATCATCAATCATCCTTCTGATGTCTGATGATGATGATTGAGATATTACCGCGGTGATGGTTTACAGGTACATGTGCAGGCACAGAGCTATAAATAGCCACAGCCGTGCTTAACGGTCGAACATAATGACAGCTGTTGAGGTGCTGTTTAACCTCCATGATGAGCCGGTTAAACTGCGCTGCAGTTCTGATTTTATGTTCTCATAGGTCTAATGAGTGTTGAAGTGGGCACAAGTATCAATATGCAAACAACAGTTTAAGGCCGGTTCTACATCCATTTATGGATAATTATGGAAGGAGAAATGAAGCTTGTGTATATGGGCCTGTTTCCACGATGACTCAGGTTTATGAAACAGAATCAGGCGTACAAACAGCTTATAAATCTGACAAAAAGAATGCGTTTGCAAAAACTAATTAAGTACCTTTTCAGATTTAAACATACATCACACATGGAGATTGTCCATATTTGTGACTTTTACCATACTACGTAGTGTATGAGTACGAAGAATGTACTACTTAATTCCCATAAGTACTGTGTTCTATAGTATGCTTTATATACAAGCGTACAACTGTGCAAACATTAATAGAGAGAACAAAACAAGGTTTAGGCATGAGGCATAAAAATACTCACTAATACTAATTAGTAAACCTGTAACTTGAATTAAAACTATTTCTGTGTGATGTTACTGGAAAACACAGTCAGTGGTTATGGTCAATACCTGATGTCCGGGCTCTGAGGTGTGGACAAGGTGTCGGCAGAGTTTGATGATGTCATGAAACTACGTTTGGTGACGTTGGAGATGGGAACATGGGGTCGGGAACTCTTAGGCTGCAGCAACAATCTCACTAAAAAATGGTAGATAGACTATTAACAATTAGTCAAGATTTTGTAACATAGTACATTATTGTTTGAAAGAGACATTCGCAGTTCAGTAAATGACAAAAAAAAAAAATCAAAGTAATGTTAACAAAGTGTGTTATACCGTCTCTGATTTCCTGAAGGTCCCTGGGCTGTACAAAATCTGGCTTCACACTCTCAAACCACCAGAAGAGTTCAGCAATGAAGACCATCACATTATTCTGCAAGACACAACAATCAAGTCTCAGGTTGATAGAAAGACATGATAATGTTGTTGGAGCCTGTTTTTAAAGAATTTTATGGTTGTTGTGTATCGTTCAGACTCACCTTTAATACTGGTGGAGAATACAACAAGTCCTCGGGCTTCAGATAGAAACATTTGTTCAGGTATTCGTTAGAAAACTCCTTTATAAGCTGGATGTTGTACACACTGTCTGCTATGGATGGAACTTCCTTCAGACAGATATCTGCACAGAACAGGATAACAAAGGTAAAACATTTCAGGCTAATACTCCTCACTTTTTTAAACTTAATTCTCATGGAAGATCTTAAAGGAATATGTTTGGCATTGTGTGTAATACATAGCTTAGCTTAGCTTAAAATAAAATCAACAAGTGGACTTAGAGGTGTTAGTAGGCTCATTAGTTCACCTGACCTTTGTGGTTAACCAGGGTAGCTGTATTTAACAGTATTAAAGCTAAGCTAAGCTAACGTTCTTCTGGCTCTGGCTTTAGATAGCTTCATATTTAAAGAACAAACATGACAGTGGTATCAATCTACACATCTAAATTTAGTTAAAAAAGCAAATAAGCATTTTTACCAAAATGTAAAACATTTAATGGATCATATGAGGCAACAGATTATTGGACTGTGGCTCCAGGAAATGAACTTTAATACTATTCTTCAGTGTATCTAGCCATCCAATGTTACTGTACCTTCCAGTCTAATGAGTTCTGGGCAGTAGAAATGGATCACAGCCAGCAGAGCTGTGCCGTCAGACACATCCTTCAACAGGTCGTCCAATAAAGGAAAGTGCTGAAGTGTCCGACCTGACAGGTGATCTCTGCGGTAACGCACCTACACAACAGAGGACAAGTTTAAACAAAGCACACAAATTTATCTAATGTGAACACACTGAGTCACATACTCACTTGGCACACACAAACACATAATTTCTCACTTTGTCAGTTATTCTCTGGCTATTTTTAACACATATACAACTGGCACCCAGTGCTTGATGGCCTTTATTTGTCACATTAGGTCAGCTTTATCTTCTAGAGGAGCTCCTGTCATGTGGTACAATAACGTGTGACTTCACTCATAAGAACAAGCAACAATGTTTCAGGTATAATATTTCAACTAAGGGAGTTTAGCTGGTGCATGTGATAAATGATAAAAAGGGAGAAAACAATAAATGTAAGGATGAATTTAAACAAAGGATGAAATTAAAAGAAGGTCAATGGTGAGTACATTACCACGCGAGAGAACTCCGCAGGCTCCAATAAGCAGTGGGCCAGAGCATGCAATATATCAGGCTGGTGAGGGAAGAAAGAAATGATTGGGAGGAGGTTAATGAAATGAGGCAAGCTGTGACTGGATGAGCGGACTATCACTTTAAACACTCGACCCCAGACAAGTTGCTTCATGGTGAAAATGAGTTAAACTGCCTGGTTTGTCACTTCAGCTTGGCTGGATTAGAAGAGATGAGAAAGAGCAGCAGTGTGTTAATAATAGGGGGAGGGAAGGTGATGAATGTGAAAACTCAGCTGAAAACAGAAGGAATTGCTAAAGGGTTTTATGCAAAGCAGAAGCAAAAAGTGAGCAGGGAAATGAGTCACATGAGCTTGTTGTTTCTTCCTTTGCCACTGAGGGGCACTGTGTTTTTTGCTGTCTATCTCATCGGCTATTACGCACACACACGCACACGTCAAACATACATCCATGCACTCACACATGAGATTGCTAGCGGTTGCACTTACAGGCACAAGCTTCCAGTACCATTTGGAGGGAGACTAGAATCCAAGAGGCAGGAAAGGGAGGAAGGTTTGGGGAGATACAAAGAGGTAGAGCAGCAGACAAGTCAAGGGTCATATACAGTGAATCAGATCCCCCGTTACCATGGAGACAGATCTGATCTTAATGACAACTGGAAAGGGTTAGACAAAAAGAGTTAAGAATGTCTAGTTTACAGAAAGGAGGAAAAGGAGGGAACAGACTACAGGCGTTTATGTTGTAATTAAAAGTTGATGATTTAATGATTTTTGCATTGTGCTGTCACATTATTTGATACGTATTCAACCCTGTTTCCCTGTACGAAGCAGCTGAACACTCTGGGCTCACTGTTGTCTTTTAACACTATGCCTGTTCTGATTGATTGACAGGGACCGAGGCGAGTCAGCAGAGTGCAGAGGTTCTCACACTGTGAAAACCCTCAGGGATGCGTGGGCGAGTTAAAGGAGGAGCGTCAACACAGTCAAATATCAATGCACAGGCATGGCACACATATTTTTAGATTCAGCGAGACTTACACTTCCTGGGAATATCATTATCTCAGATCTCCACAATAAAACTATATATATGCTCAGAAATCTAACAAAAATGATGTTCCCTATAACTCCAGAACATACTTAAGAATCATCATGTTTTTTGGTTTTCGCAGTATCAAAGTAATCCAGCGACAGTGGTCTCTGCATCCATGTGTACATTGCACACAGGAAGTAATTCTGCATTCTTTTAATCGTACAACTTTGGCAAATTGTGTGAAAAAAATAGGCAAAAACACTGATTCCAAGGCAACATTATAAATCCTTGTTTTTGTTTATGTCTTGTCGACATGGATTTTATATTTCTGGAACATTGACACTTTCTTTATTGAGTAATATTTTTGTGTTGAAAAACTGTGGACAAGCTTCTGATATAAGGTGACCGGAGAAAAGAAAAAAGAAAAAAGAAAAGAAAAGAAAATGTGTTTGTTGTGATCAGAAGGTGTTGTGAGGTGCTCATCAGATCACAAAGCATGCAAGATCCAATGACTACACCTACACGCCTGACAGTTTATACACCCGGTGAGGAAACAACATCACTACAGAAAGACACCATTCAACAGAGAGGAAGTAGTGAGAGAAAGAGACAAAGGAATAAAACAAAGAGACACAGAGGGGGTTACCTTCTGGTGACTGGGTGACTCCAGCAGATGTTGTTTCATTTTCAGCTCTTTTTCCACAATCTCCCTCATCTTTATGTTCACCTGTAGCAACAAAGATGCTCCATGTGAACACAGACAGACGAACGCACAAATGCAAACATAAACACTCATGTCTGGTTCTTACCTTGTTGATCCAAAAGACCATCGCGTCTTCCAGGTCAAAAGGCAGCTCCTTGGAGGCACTGAAGTTGGAGAAACGCTTGACACCAGACACCACCTTCTCTATGCTGATCATCTCCACTATATAGGCCATCATCAGGGCATCAATAAGGTGGATGTGGGAGCTCTGGAAAACAATGTTCCATTGGACACATAATTATGGATTTGGTGGGCATAAAATAATTAAAATGACATTTCCTTCCTCATGTCATGATAAATAATCTCTGATGTGTTCACTGTGAAACTGTATTGCACATCATTGTGTGTTTACTTTATGTGTGCTTTTCTGTTGGAGACAGCTGATTTTACAATCGCAAGAGATGCTCCCTCACTGAATTGCCATGGAAACAGAGCAGAACTTCCTGACTGATACATGCAGAGCTTTTATCAGCCTACACGAGAGAAGGCCGCCACACGAAACACACACACACACAAAAAGGCCAGGGTAAGCTCAATGAAAGTATGTGTTTTGCTAAGCCTGGCACATGGACTTCTTTTTACTTAAAAAGGTGATTTCATTATAATGGAAATGAGAGACGTTGCAAGATCAAGATGACAGTCGATTATTGGAATCTGTCACATGTAATGATGGTCTCAGAGTCTCTTCAGTGAGTCGAGTAAGAATCTGAATAAGATTTCTGACATACAGTGACACCTAAGCATAGAATAAACAGCTGCTTCTGAGCCAGCTTGTTGCCTTTTGTGTTTTCACACCTGTGGGATATGAATAGTACCACTAAAGAATGGACTCATATGAAATGTCAAATGTTGAGCCTTTGGTTCATTCTGCCTCATGAATATTTTAGTTGCACAGTCTAAAACCTGCAAAACACTCACATCCACTGGTGCATTATTTATCCCAATAGTCTTGGCTCATGTTTGGCACTGGAAAGCAAAGTCACATTAGCTGGTTACCAGATGGCACGTCTGTGTTGCCAGATCCCTAGCTTATACTGCAGAGAATATGGTACCCTAATTTACATTAAAACAATAATTGCCTGACTCATTATGTAATAATTCTTCTAAATTGATTTTTTGTTACCCCACGAGGCCAGTGGAACAAGCTGTAAACCCAACATCATAAAAGATGTTATAGTGAATGTGTTAGCAAACCTTAACTATCATACTTTTTTACAGAGTAACATTAGCATTTATTTGGATTTATGAGTTGATCTTAGAGATGTTCTGATTGATCAGCCAGTTACAGGAATCGGCTGGTTTTCAGCATGATGCATTACAGTCTATTACAGACAGACTCCTTCAATTTTTACCTTTCACAGTGAGAGTCCAAGATATACCAGTATACACAGCGTAAAAGCAATGGAGCACTTTATTTTGATATTTGTTTCAGTGAGAGAGTTATTCAAGTCAATGTTTTGTTATGAATGGAAGAAAGGTTACAAAAATGTTTGTGTATTCTGCCAATTGGGGCTATAGCTCTTCCTCTATAAATAGAAAATTGTGAGTCGGCCAAAATCAGAATCAGCAAAAAGTCAGAAATCAAAATTGGCCAAGAATATCGCAATCGATGCATTTCTATTGAGAATGTGCAGAGAAAAATGTTCCAGGATAATAGCAGTTGTTTCAATGAGGGTTTCATGTATGCAAAGAAACAGACAATATATAACAATAATATCAATAATTTGCTATTGGCATGAGGACTAATGAAAGAATTAATAGAAGAGAATGATCAGGATTTTACAATAGAGCCACTGCATCACTGAACTAATGAAGAAAATGATTAAGGTTCCTTGAATCCTTTTTATCCTGATTGATACCAAAATGCCAATCATTACCATTGACCATTTATCATTCTAGTTTCCTCTTCAAGCACACAAGACTTCATAAACGCAGATGCTTCATAAATCAATGTGCACACTGGATAAATACAGCTGATACACAGATTACAGGATTCAGGATTTGGTCTAAAAATTAGACATTAGGTTAAACTACCCACCATCTTGATGGGAGCTGAGCTGAGGTCCACATCAGAGACTGGTGAGTTGTCTGTCTGCAGGACGTAGATGCCTTTCCTGGACAGGGCCTGGATGACAGACTGGTGGCTCTGGAGCGAGGCGGCCTGCTCAGCGTGCAGGATGAGCCCACACACCCGGCAGTACAGCTCTCCAGACAGCAGCAGATGGAGGATGGGGGGCTTGATGTGTTCCTGCTCATACTGGTCGGTATAGAAGGGGTCCCGTAGGTCTGCAGGGATGTGATCTGGAAAGAATGACAAGCAAGCACATATTATGGAATGGATCTGTACATGATGAGACATTCAGGATAAGCTCATTAAGTTCCTTTTTACTTATTAGTTGTATTTAGTCACAAATCACACCATGCTTTCAAACTATTTTTGTACCGACACGTGTCACCAATGCCTCATCATGTTATGTAACAGAGAAGCTCCCAGGATACAGACTTTCAAGGTATTAGACTGTCTAAGAAGACACCAGTTCAAGACTGAGACAAAGTCAGTGGTCAAGCAGCACGCCAGGTAGCTACCCTGATGGCCTGCAGGTGGACCTGAGGCTTTAAGCCAATGAGCTAACGGGACTTAGTGGTGATACTTAAGCTGATAGTGTTGTCCCAGCCAGCGTGGTATTTTCCTGCTCATGCACACAGACATGGGGCAGCTATTTTTATATGCCTTGGACATGTTAATCCACAGTTAAGGCCTGAAGCACTCACTAAATTTTGCTTCCAGCGCTTTCTGGGTAGATTTAGAAAGGAGACTGCTCTCTGATGGAGCTTGTGGCTGTGCGTATGATGATGATGAAAGAAAATTCCAATTAAAAATGGTTTCAGAATTATTTTTTAAATGAATAATTCATATTATGACTGTGAATTGTGAATCGAAAAATAACGACTTCAAAGAAAGATCTGTTTCATTTTAGTGGTTTTGTCAATCATAACACCCAGCACTGATTACATTTAACCATCAGTACTGAATTTTACCAACTGTAGAGAGATAGGAAGATGTGAAGTGCAGTCAACATAGCTTAAAGGAATAGTTCAACATTTCTGTGACACTTATTCAACTAATTAGTTTACAAGAAATACTCTTTGGTTTGTGTACAGAGTAAACAACAAGATATTAAGATGTTAAATAATGAGATTTAAAGGTGATGCTGGTCGGTGGATATTTTTCATATTTGGTCAGAGCCAGGTTAGCTGTTTCCCCCTGCTTCCAGTCTTTATGCTAAGCTAGGCTAACCACCTGCTGGCTCCAGCTTCACAGATAATGCACACGGATGACAGTGGTGCCAATCTTCTCTTATATATGGGCTTATTTGTGAGAGGAGCCTGACTGATACTCAAATTTTTGGGACTGACACTTTGACAAAACTTCCTCTTGAATGATGAGAATCAAGACCAAAACTAAGAAAAATAAGATGCCAGCTTTAAAATTCCTACATCTAAAGGAGGACAAATGATGATAGTCGCATCAATATTCGACCACTTAACAACATCATCGTCTCTCATTTTGCTTCACATTAGAATCCAGCTGACTGAGATGACCCAGCAAAATAAGACATCCATTAGTGGAAAACACACACACACACAAACACATAGAGAGCAGGCTCAGACAAAGGCTAGAGCACACTGTAAAAACCTTAGCTGTGTCTTTCACAACAGACTGCTTGCTTGGCACCGTCTCCTACAGTGTCTGTCTCACTCTCTACTGTTGTGTGGTGCTGCCATATGGACACGAGAAGCCCAGATCATGTGTGAAATCACTTGCTATTCAACCTTCCAGGTCGGTGTTGATCTGCCTCATTCGTGTTTCTCTCAACAGAAGCAAATGTTGAATGTCTTCCTTTAGCAGATTTCCAAACACATCTCTCTTTTTACCCTGCCACTTCCTCACCCTCAGCTGTCCTACAATGCCCCCTCATCCTCCCTGGTTGCCGTGGAGATGGTAATGGGGGGATGCCAGCATGGCCGGACGTGGGGGCTGGGTTGCTATCCCGTCTCCTCACCAAGGCCTGCTCATTGAATCGTTTTATGGTCCCTGACATCAGGAGGTGTGTGTGTGTGTGAGTGGCATGAAGAATTGCGGGGGGAAGCAGGCGCTGCTCTCTAATCCTAGTTGCTAATACTACTTAGATATTTATTATCCACCTGATCCAAGCATTAAAGCCCACCCTGGTATGCATGAGTGAGCATGTGTGTGTGTGTGTGTGTATGTGTCTTTGAAATCAAGAGGAGGGGCTGCAGGGAAAGCCTTTGTCCCTATTCTTTCAGACACAAGGTCAGATTGATCAGCAGAGATCTTGCTGACAGTCGGGGTAGGGCTGTCAGATTCTGCAAGGCCGAGACACAACTATTCTCTCAATAAGAAGGCTTAATGGAGAATCCACCACCAGACAGTATGTTGGGAAAACATAGCCTTTAAGCTGATGCACCATTTTGGCACACTTGGACGTCTGACCCTGCAGAGAGAGCAAAAAAGCTGGTACATGCAGCCTATCTGTCAAAGTGTATAATGTGTAGCTCTTCAACAAGCATTCATGTATACTTTACATCCACTGACACAGAAAAGAAGTATTTTTATACATGTCTATGTCTCTAGTCTCTATGCTTCATATTTTAGCTAATAGTGTGGTTACTATTCCAACATTAAAAATAATGTTTCTAGAAGTTAAAGTTAGAAAAGGTTTTGAGGATCCACCAGTGGCCATCAATGAAGTTCTCATGAGTCTAAACAAATAGGCTGTGTTGAACAAAGACACGAGCCTTCAGGTCCAATCCCATTAACCACTTAATCATGTGACAGCCTCTGCTGACTTTCACACCAGCACACACACAACACATGCCTCCCAGCACTGCTGTGTGGGTTGATTTTGCACTCTAATCTAATAAGAGTGTTTTGGTCTGTCTGACCTCCACACTGACTATCAATGACCGGGGACAGTATCACACAAAACAAACAGAACACAGACAGACACACTGTATTTCAACACAATATATTGTTGATATCTTTTTTTTTTGTAGATATTATAGGATACATGATGGCAAAGTTATTTTTACATGCCACAGTAAATCCATGGCATGGCTCATGTTAACTCACATTAAAATGATTCTGATGATATATGCAGTGAGGTAGGAAGCTTTTAAATGCTGGACGGAGAGAGCAAGGCATTAGATTGGTACTGGTGTTACTAGATATCCTGAGTTGAGGTATTGGAATTAGTATTGGAAGAGAAAAAGTTGCATCTAGCACTTAAACATTTATCAATTTGTCGTTCGCAAGCAACTTTTTTAATCATCAATTAATTGTTTTTGCAGCAACATTCCTAGCTTCAGCTTCTCAAATTAGAGGAGTTGCTTCTTTCCTTTGTCCTGTGTGATCTTAAACTAAATATCTTTGGGTTGGGACTGTTGGGAGTACAAAAAAAAAACAATCTGAAGATGATATCTTTGGCTTCAAGAAACATTGATGGGCATTTTTCCCTTTTTTCTAACATTTTGTAGACCAGCTGAGAGAGTAATAGGCAGTTTAATTGTTAAAGAAATGTATCATTAGCTTCAGTCTTACACAACATTTGGCTGAGTAAACAGATAGTCTGACTGTCATCACTGGCACCACTGAAGGGATCAGGGTGAATTTAGGACTGTGAGTAATCAAGTGTGAAGCAGGAAGGATAGCTGCATAGCTGATTGGGGGAGGGTTGTGGAAGCTAGTAGGTGAGCAGTTAACTTAAAATGTATAACGTTAGTTGTTCATCATATTTAAACCAGAACCTGAGATTATTAAAAAAAACAAAAAAAAAAACAACTAAGATACAGTTGAAATGTGCAAAACTACACGTACACTTCCATCTCTACTAGATTAACTTAAAGTTATGATAACTGACAAATCACATAATGCTAGTACTGTCCATTCTGTGTAAAAAGGAGTTAAGATAGTGTCACTGATGCAAGAACTCCATCTCTTGCTGTAAAGGGCTTCTGAGTGTCCCTGGCACAGTGACGTCAGGAGGAGCCAATCAGATTAAGGGAAGCAGGAAGCTTGATGGGGGAAAGGGTGCTGGTTCTGTGTTTATTATGGGCATCTGATCTCTGCCCTGGAACAACACAGCGTTGGGTAACAGAGAGGTAAAGCTTTGACCAGCAAGACAGAGATCAGGATGTTTGCAACATGGAAGTTTAGCATAGAAATACTCCAGCTTTTGGGAGATTTATGTGATATCAATCATGCTGATTTGATCAAACAAAATTAAAGGGACAGTTCATCCCAAAATCAAAAATCCATATTTTTCCTCTCATCTATAGTGCTATATATTCATCTTGATTGTTTTGGTCTGAGTTGCAGAGTTTGTTTTACATCAGCCTTCTCTCAAATATAATGGAACCCAATGGCACTCTGCTTTTGGTGCTCAAATCGCCAAAAAAAATACAAAAATAAATAATACGTTTGAATATCTGAACAGCAATGTCTCTTTCCAAAAATCATGACCCGGTTACTCAAAATAATCCAAAGACCTTGTTGTGAGCAGCTTTACTTTCTTTCAACCGAACTCACTCTCAAACCGTATCGCTGCACAGAAAGAAAGTGTGCATCTACTCATGGACGAGAGACTCATGCTCATGACAGCCTGGGATGTAAACATTAATGGTGCCATCCTCGGCTGAGCTGTAATGTTAGCTAGCATAGTTAGTTTAATTAGTTAGCCTCTCATGCATGAGTAAAACTTCTGGAAAAAGGGCTGTGCTGTGGAGTTTTTCTTGTATTTTTTCCTTTATTTATTTGAGCGCCACAAGCCGAATGCCATCTAGTTCCATTATATACGAAAGAACAAATATATCTCCAAAACTCTGCAATTCACACCAAAACAATCTAGATGAATAAACAGCACTACAGGTAAGAGGGAAACTATGTATTTTTGATTTTGGGCTTGAACAGTCATTTAGATCATTCTATACTTTCACTTTCATGCCATCGTTATTGATCAACCACACATTACAAGCATTGAATTTTAAGGTTCTGCTCCCCTCAAAGTCAATTTACTGAGTCATCTACTGCAACACAGGAGACAGCACTGCAAGGCAGGAAACACTTAAACTACAGTAGGCCTGCCTCATAAAATGGATTTGATGACAAAGACTTTTCCTTGACTGAATGACTCGCTCTGTGTCTCCTTCCAAATGCCTCATTGTCAAACTGATAATAAAGTCACAGAACCTAGCAGGCTCACATAAAGGGGACAGCTGACCTCCTGCTTACACTCCCCAGAGAGCAATCAGAGAGTGACACAAAAACCCACATCCGAGGAGTAATTTCCAGACATTTACTTACAGACTGCCGATGTGGAGCGATCATTTTGAATGTTTTAGTCGCCCTCATCAGAGCTGGCGAGGCTAGTGACCTGTGTATAAAAGACTTTGTCTGATCATATCGGTCATAAGTCTTTCCTCACAAGCATGAAGGTTTGGTCTGCTGCTATGCTGCCATGGTATAAATCTTTCTCCAGAAAGTTTGTTTACATTTTTTTTTTTTTCAGTGAAAAGAGCCAGACAACAAAGCAAAAGTCAATTTGAATGATACTTGGACAACTATATGTATTATTGTATACATGATGATTGTCAACACGTGAATATTTGGGAAATGGACATGTAGATACATGTGTTCTTATTGTGTTTTTGAACTAAATACTGCTATAAACCATGTAATGACAACACTATTTCTAAATCCCATAATTAATAGGAACACTTCATGGTTTTGACTATATTATCTACTGCAATTTTCGGCAGGTTTTCCTGCTGTGTTTTACAGCAGTGGTAGGCCTGCTCGTGTTAAAACAAAGACCACAACATACACATACATAGGCAAAGCAGGCATAACAAAATGATGTATAATTAATTAGCGTGTGTTTTTAAGGAGTTACTTAAGTGTGAGGGCAGCCATCTACTACGTAAATTGATCTCCATAAAAGATGCTAAACAATTTCCTGGGTTAAGCTCTGGATCAGCCTTTAGCATATCGGCTAATACCAGCAGTAACACCAACTAATACTTTGCAATAAGGCTGCGACTAATTCTTCTTTTCAATATCGGTTAATCTGCTGATGGTTTTTTGTACTTTAAAATATCAGAAAATGACACACAGTCCAAATATAGATCCTCACATTTGAGTCGCTTGGCATTTTTGGTCGAAAGGTGACTTAAATGATAAAATATTTGACAAAATAGTTGTCAATTAATGTTCTGTCAAACGACTAATCAGTAATTGACTAATCACGAAGACCCCAGTTCAATTCTGGCCAACAATCTTTGTTGCACGTATCTCTCTCCCCATGTTCACTGTCTGCAGCTCCACTATAAAATCTCTAATGAAATCAAAATGCTAAAAACAGCAACATGCAAAGATTATGCCATCTCTAAACCTTCCATGCACGGTTTCATTTGCATAATTTACTGCTTCGATTAGTTTTTTCTTAATTGATACAAAACTGCTAAGCCTTGTAATATAGTATATCAGATAATAGTACAATTACTGCACTATGCTAGCCAGGTTCTTTGACAAAGATATAAAGCAGATATGTGTTGGTAAAAATTCTGATGTTATTTTGTCCTTGTTTTAATGCTCTAAAAGCGTGTTGTTTTTTCTCCCCACGACTGCAACATGCTAGAGAGGGAATCAATTGTTCAGGCTCAAATAACAGTACTGGCATCTAATAAACTGTTCATGTGACTACATTTGAGTCTTTATTGTATGAATCAAACGAAGAACTGACGTGCTCAACTCGAAAGTGTTATGTAAATACCACATAAATTATAATATATGTTTTCCTTGGGCTACATAGCAAGACTAGACCAACTACACACTTTTAGTATGCACATTAAGTGTTTGCTCCAATAAATAGTAAGTAAATAAAAGCTCACCATACATACATATGACTACTACAAATAGGAATTGCAAAATAGCTACGCTTCCTGATAGACTGCCCACGATAATGATTCTGCAATAAATGATACATTATAAGACTATCATCTAACAATACACCATGATATCTGTCTAAATTAAGACAAATTACCCCATAAAATAGTGCAGGATTTCTGAATTCATTCATTGCATGTTGGTGTCAGTTTCCCAGAATTTGATGTGAACTGAGATGAAAAAATAACCAGAATGGCACTCGGTAGAGTGCATACTTCTGCCAAGGCCCAGCAGTCCCCTTTAATTCAATCAAGCCTGATCAAATATCAACTAATACATATTTCAATCTGCTAGATGTGGATTTTTATTCGGATCTGCATTAAACTGTCCTCACTCATAGATATCAGCCACCTAAATATATCAGGATCAATGCATTATTCCCTGAGAAATTAATGAAAATCCAGATCCACAATAAAAGTTCAGCAAACCAACAACCAACAAACTGACACGGGGGTAAAAAGATGTATAGTCTTAGCTTATTGCCTCTTTAACACACACTGACGTGTCCATGTCCATATGTGCCATCCTTCCAATGCATAGACAGACAGACTGGCAAAAGGCTAAAGTGCTAGAAAGCAGAACAGTAATGGAGTTGAAATGTTTAAAGGAAGGATACAACAATGCCTCACTTAAATCTTTTCAATCTACGTCAATTAAGTTCACAGAAATTTACATCAGGAGGAGTTATGAAATAGTGACTATAGTGGCAAGTCAAATTGTCAGAGGAATCTGATAAAAACATTGAATGGTATCTCAGCAGGAAGCAATATCAATATTCTGTCCCAGTTGTAATCACAAACACAAGAAACCATGCTTCAAAGTCTCAAAAGTGAAAGGAAAACACATGCGTAGCCTTACCTATGCCATAAGCTTTGGCAAACAACCAGCGGAGATTTGCGTCTATTTTGGCTCTTGCAGAGTCGTACAGCTCCAGCGGTACGACCTGAGCCTCCATGCCTGCTCCTCCTCCTCCACCTCCTCCTCCACCTGCATCATCTGCCGCTGCTCTCCTCCAGGTGCTGTCCCTGCCAGCACACCCCTCCACATCCATCCTGTCGGGAAAAACACACACACACACACACACACACACACACACACACACACACACACACACACACAGACATTATTGCCAGTCGCAGCGGACTGCATTACATCATCGATATGAAGAAGAACAACAAGGAGGGCCTGGCTCACTGACAGCACCTGCTCCGGTGGTGACGATAACACCACACGTACTCTCACCTTTCTTTAACGTGCTGGTGTCTCCGCCATGATTCATATACCATCTATACATACATTAAACATCATTTATTTGCATATTCTCTAGCTGATAACGCGTTAGGTTGTGGTGGAAGAGAAAAGCAGACACAAATGAGAGCTGCTTTACGTTTATTAGCCACCAAAAAAAATAAACAAAATGTCAGCATCTTCAACAGCTATAGTCTTTTTCTTCTAGCCCGGTGAATGACCCGACACTAACCTAGCACCGTTATAGTTCACGTTATATAGCTAGGTTAGCTAGCTAAACTGCGCACACACCCCGGCGTTAAAACGACAGACACAACAAAGACTCACCTCTTAAGACTGCATCGGGTCCTCTCCACAGCTTTACGTGTGAGATGGAGGTGTCGTTAAAACATGCTGCCGGCCTTTCTTCAGCTACACGGTGGAATAACGGAGGACTCCTCCCCGCCCAGCCGAGACAAATCTCCGGCCTCTCAGGATAAAGCTGCGGCTGATGGTCGTTAATCCAATAATAAAATAAAAATCTGTTTGGCAACCACACACAGGTCCGTTTTCGAGGATATTATGAATGTCCAAACGCCGGCTGCTTCATATCGAGGCTGCCATCGCCTCTCGGAGAGGACTAGCGGGTTGAACGGTGGCCCGGCAGCCCTGTTGTCGGAGCCTGTCTCTATGGGGACGACTGACTGATATCTCCTGTCAGCGCCACAGCAATACACCTGCTCACCTGCTGGGGGCGCTGCAGGTCTGAACACAGGGAAGTGGTGGGATTGGATGATGCTGCAGCACTGGTATGAAGGGTTTCATTCTTTATTTTATTTATTTTTTATTTATTATGATTATTGTTTTATTTGTTATTTATTATTGGTATTTGTTTCTGAACCAGCTGTATTTAATTTTAATACTTTTGGAACCTTTTCTTTGTCCTTGCTCAACCAGAAAGTGATTTTGTGATATGATGGTTGAAAGTGCCTTGTTATGTGTACATTTGCATTGTTGAATAATAGTAATAATAATAATAATAATAATAATAATAATAATAATAATAATAATAATACACTGGTGTGTAGGGTACTCAAGTTGTAGCTACTCCCATTATATTAATTTTAGTTTAACTTAGTTTAACGTTTTACTTCGTGTTTCTGTGCAAGTGACAAATAAAGATCCATAAATTCTTGAATCCGTGAAGATGAGGGGTATCGTCATTCTTTATTATTACCTAAATAAAGAAAGACGGCGCTATGAAATAAATAATCTCATGAAAAAGCAGGTTCAATTTTAAAAAATGAATTAATATCATCATAAATGATCATTTTATAGTGTATTAAACTTCAGTTAATAGTTATTTCATTGTAAACAAACAATGAAATGCTTTATATGCAATTAAATGTCGTTTATTATTTAAATAAATTTATTTTCTCAGCAATTGCATAACAAAAAACACTGATTGTGATAATCAGAATAAGGCTACACTAAATAGAGTATATACTCTACATACATGTGAATATATTTATAATTTACTTTTACATGATACTTAGGTTAATACTTGAGTAAATTTATTGGCAGAAAATTACTTTTAAAACTGAAGTACATTTAATATCAGATCACTTTAAGACTAAATCCTATTCGTATAGGTGACTTTCACTTTTAGGGCCTGTTTACCCTGCTAGCATCATGGCTGCAGGGTGTGGCAGCCAGCCCCTTTCCGTGACACTGTGCATTTAACACACTGTTAAATAAGAATCAATAGGCTCGATCCATGGCATATTTTAAGCAATGAAAGAATAAAATCCATTGGCCCCTTATTATTATTTCTTACAATTATAGATGTCACATTCATGTGAAGTGCATGTGCACACAGCAAGGTTTCCATACTCTGAGATCAAGTGATTCAAATGCTGTCTATGAGGGGACAAAAGCTACCCTGGTTTTCTCAGTGGCCTTGCTATTTCTGTCTCTTTCCAAGCGCCTACTTTATCACAAATTGTGTGTTACTGCTGAAACTGCCATGTTTTTAAGGTGGCATTCACACATACGTATATTGAAGTGTAAAATCTTTCAACTACAGTAGTGATGTCGTCTTCACTGTGGTACTATCAGGTTAACAACACTAGAGGGCCTCAGACACCTGTCGTGATTTCCATTTGAATTAATACAATTGATGCTGCTTTCAATTTTAGGACCTGCCTCCTTTATACATGTATGTAGTGGTGAAGTTTTGAGGTAGGCTAATTGTTCTTAACTTGGGTATGTCCAGTATTGTTTTTCAGTTTAATATTTGAACGGATGGTGAATGATGGATAATATAACAAGCTTTTAAAATACAACACATGACAAAATATTAACTGGTGATTTCTGACCCTTTTGGTTTTGATGCCTTACAAAAGTCACTTTTCGGCAGGCCCTGCCGAAAAGGGACTGCACCCTGTAAGTCCTTATTGCAAGGAGTGATATTGACCAAATTCACTGTACATGCACCTGGTTTCCTCTACTATGAATGCTGAAAAGACAGAGAATGTAACCCCTCCCAATCCAGAGTTACAGGGTGCAGTCACTTTTCGGCAGGCCCTGCCGAAAAGGGACTGCACCCTGTAAGTCCTTATTGCAAGGAGTGATATTGACCAAATTCACTGTACATGCACCTGGTTTCCTCTACTATTAATGCTGAAAAGACAGAGAATGTAACCCCTCCCAATCCAGAGTTACAGGGTGCAGTCACTTTTCGGCAGGGTCTGCCGAAAAGTGACTGCACCCTGTAAGTCCTTATTGCAAGGAGTGATATTGACCAAATTTACTGTACATGCACCTGGTTTCCTCTACTATTAATGCCGAAAAGACAGAGAATGTAACCCCTCCCAATCCAGAGTTACAGGGTGCAGTCACTTTTCGGCAGGGTCTGCCGAAAAGGGACTGCACCCTGTAAGTCCTTATTGCAAGGAGTGATATTGACCAAATTCACTGTACATGCACCTGGTTTCCTCTACTATTAATGCTGAAAAGACAGAGAATGTAACCCCTCCCAATCCAGAGTTACAGGGTGCAGTCACTTTTCGGCAGGCCCTGCCGAAAAGTGACTGCACCCTGTAAGTCCTTATTGCAAGGAGTGATATTGACCAAATTCACTGTACATGCACCTGGTTTCCTCTACTATTAATGCTGAAAAGACAGAGAATGTAACCCCTCCCAATCCAGAGTTACAGGGTGCAGTCACTTTTCGGCAGGCCCTGCCGAAAAGGGACTGCACCCTGTAAGTCCTTATTGCAAGGAGTGATATTGACCAAATTCACTGTACATGCACCTGGTTTCCTCTACTATTAATGCCGAAAAGACAGAGAATGTAACCCCTCCCAATCCAGAGTTACAGGGTGCAGTCACTTTTCGGCAGGCCCTGCCGAAAAGGGACTGCACCCTGTAAGTCCTTATTGCAAGGAGTGATATTGACCAAATTCACTGTACATGCACCTGGTTTCCTCTACTATTAATGCCGAAAAGACAGAGAATGTAACCCCTCCCAATCCAGAGTTACAGGGTGCAGTCACTTTTCGGCAGGCCCTGCCGAAAAGTGACTGCACCCTGTAACTCTGGATTGCAAGGAGTGATATTGACCAAATTCACTGTACATGCACCTGGTTTCCTCTACTATTAATGCTGAAAAGACAGAGAATGTAACCCCTCCCAATCCAGAGTTACAGGGTGCAGTCACTTTTCGGCAGGCCCTGCCGAAAAGTGACTGCAGTGATATTGACCAAATTCACTGTACATGCACCTGGCAAACACAGAGAATGTTATGCAGAATGTAAAGGCAATCCGTTACAGTTAGCCTACAGTTCTATATATACTGTATTATTGTATTCATAATTATGCTCTTAAAAGTACAAGTTATCCAAAAAGTTACTCAAGTAAATGTAATGAAGTAAATGTAAATCGTTATTACCCACCTCTGATAGCACTTACTAATTTCTCAGTATGTGTTATATGATTGCTATCTAATGTGACGTGGAAACACTCCTGCATTGATTTCCTAATCCTCATTATAAAATCACTGAAACAGGGATATTGAATTATGACTTTATTTATAGATCAAAGCGGTGTAAAATCACATCGCAACAACGATAACAACAACAACAACAACAATAAAAGTGGCAAGGTAAAGCATCTACCCTCATCAATTGTTGACAACTAGTCTACATTATGGAAACATCAGGTTACTTTTTTTTTTTTTTATCTGCGCCGTTCTTTTTCCGTAGCCTCTTCACTTGGGCTACAGGACTGCACAGTAAAAAAAACATTTCTCTCGGTGCTGCGTCTGCCAGCTGACCCGTAGTAGACCTACGCCCACTTCCTCTGAACTGATGCGCGTTCCCGTCGGGGGCAGTCGTTTTTCGGCAAGCAGTCTCTTCTCGGCACTACACCTGCTAACCGTCCTCCTGCTGCCCACACTGGGTGAAACTGAGTAAGAGGCGCCGCTGGGTGTCTCCGGAGTGAATGTCTGTCCCATATTCAACCTAAAACTAACTTCACCTCGGTGTGTGACAGATGGATACACATGTTGTTCTATACTGACTGTTTGTTACTGACCAGATGATGTTATTGGTAGTGCATCGTGTTAGTTTGGCCTGTTTTTGTCAGCTTCTCTCACAGGTTTGATTTGTCGTCATATATTCATCTAGAGTTAAGTAAAAGTACAGTTTCTGTCCTGCTTTCAGATGCTTATTTAAGTGAAAGTATAAAAATATTAGTTTAAAGTACCAAATCTAAAAGAACTGAATGTGCAGACCCACTTCAGAGGAATATTTATATGACTGAAGCATTTATGTGTTCATGTCTGTAGTGCTGTAGCTGATAAATGTGGAGCTCATGTTAGTGACTGTGTATAATGACGTACAGTTTGTGAGTTTACCCCCTGAGGATGAATTAATTTGATCTTAACAAGAGCTTCAACTTTTAGTCAATTGAAAGAAGATTGATCACCAGCTATTTTGATAATCAATTGATTGTTTCAGTTTCAGTTTCAGTTTTTTTTAAAGAAAATGTGAAACATTTACTTGTTCCAGCTTCTTCAGTGTTCCTTTTCTGTGTAATTTATGACAGTAAATGAAGAGTCTTTGGGTTTTGGACTGTTGGTTGGACAAAAGAAGCAATTTGAAGATGTCACTTTTGACTCTGGGAAATTTTGATGAGCATTTTCACAAACGATTATTCGATTAATAGAGAAAGTAATTGTTGTTGGTTGGTTGCAGTCCAAAGCTTAATCCATCTAAATTTGGTGAAGGAACTAGTAACCTAAGTAATCAGATAAATGTAATGGAGTAAAAGTACATCACTTGCTTCTGAGATGTGTGTATTTATTGATTATATTTTGTATATTTAACTGAATCTGCAACATAACTAGTGATTAAATAAATGTAGAGAAGTGAAAAGAACAAGATTTCCTTCTGAATTTTAATATTAAGTAGCAGAAAATGGAAATACTCAAGTAGAGTACAAGTACCTCAAAATTGCACTTGAGTACATGTATTAGGTACTTCACTTCTGACAATATGTATGTCTGTGTATATTGACTTTACCGTCAATGCCCGTATGCAAACAACAAAAAAGAAGCTTTTCTTTTTAGACACAGACAGTGATAGATTCCTTGACCCTCGTGCAGCTCTCTGGAAGTTCCCTTCCCGTCATCTCGTGAGGCCGACATCGCTCTGCGCTCTCTGTCACCGGATCGAGAGCCAAGGAAAGGTGGCATCAGCAAACAGCTCACAGTGTCCGGCAGCAAGCTGTCTGTGTGAGAAAACACGGCTTCAACCCTCCTCAGCCTTTATCTGACAGTCCCACTGTCGATGTCTTCTGCTGAACTTCTTCTTCATGTGTTTCAGGTGGTGGAGCGCAGATGAAGCTCGGATCCTCAGAGTCTCTGTGAACTCATTCCTGGATCATCTGTCGCTCGTTCTGGAGACCATGGAGATGTTTGGACCTCCTGTTTCACAGTGAAGCCTGACAGATGTTTCAGGACTGAATTGATCCTCTCATCCTCCACGTGGAGTCGACTCTGGGAGAAAAACAGGGAGTGACTCTGAGGACTGGCAGCTTAAACTGTGGTTGTTTCAAGCAGGAAAATCTGATGTCTGATTCTTTAAGTGGGACTAAGGAGCCGGTGGTTTGACTGTAGTTGGGTTTTTATTTTAACTACCTTTGTTAAAGTAAAAAAGCTTCTGGTATTTTCTGGGAAAATAAAAATAAGTTACAAACTACGTAAGATCTGGTGGTGTAATGATCTGTTACTGTGGTAAATTCCAATGACTGTGCTGTACAGAGTTTTTTCATTAAAGAGAAAGTTGTTAAATATGTACGTTTGTAAAGATTTTTATTGTTGACACTCACTACCTCCTCCAAGGAGGTTATGTTTTCTTCTGTGTCTCTTTGTTTGTTGGTTTGTCATGAACGATTTCCCATAAAACTTGGACCGAGGATGGGTCGGAGCCCAGAATAGATCTCATTAACTTTTGGAACATATCCAGGTGTTTTTCTTCACTTTCTTTAATATTGACAGATTCATTTCTCAGGGAATAATGCTTGAATAGTAATGAAAAGAAAGAAATCAGGAGTATTTAGGTGGCTGGTATCTGTGAGTGAGTACAAACGGGGACAGAAGTGTTTGGTCTTGTTTTTCCCCTCCTGAGAAGTTGTTTAGAAACTGCTACTTGTCCTCTGAGACTATTGTTTGATTTCGATACCTTGACATTGACACTGGTTCTTGAACGTTGCTTTTCGATATCAATTTCAGTTTTATGAAAATATTACATCACACACACACACACATTATGAGATCTTGGCACAACAAGCATGCTGCATGCTAATTGGCCCACTGACGCTGATGAGATTAACTCCTTAGGTGTTGAAATTTGGTATCGAATGACGAGACTTTTGATACTCGATAGTATCGAGGTATTTCCATCGATGACATGAAAGTATCGATGTTCAGTACCCAGCCCTTTCTGAGACCACAACAAGACAGCCTTCCTTTGAACTGACTTTTTGTTGATTGGAGTCTTTCGAAAAATTCTGAATTTGTGATGAAGTTGCTTTTCTAACTCTCAGGGAACTAAGCTTGTATTGAGTTTTTGACGTTGGGGCCTGCCTGATCGTGCTTTGGATGCTCCGATTTCTGTATTCTGCATGTGGATGTATATTTTCTGCACGGTGTGTGTATTTGAATATTTCTGTGTCATCTCATTTGGTATTATTTCACCTGTCATGTTATTATCTGGGTCAGTGACAAATACCTGGTGAAGGAAAACACGTTGGATTTTTTAAATAATTCACCACGATGACAAAGACTTTTTAATATTTTCTTTTATTTAGAGTGCCTTTCCATTTTTGAATTACTTTTTTTTTTCTTCCAGTTTTTTCAAGAGCACCTGACACAATTTCTTATCTTTTACACAGCGCAACCAGTCTTCTCATCATGTCAGTCATTCTCTTTCTCTTTCCTTTTGGTGGAAAAGGATTTGACTGAGTTCTTCACTGTTATGAAAGTTAAAATGGCAAATGACAATTGTGTGATGTGACAATGGCCTCTGGCAGTGATGAACCCACAGATAATTTTCACTGATGAATATCCAGCAGAGGGCGCCGCATGATCAAACATTCATGACCATGTTAGGTTTTTTTTCCCTGATTTTGTATCTGGGAAACTAAAAAAGTCTCTTTCCTCTCAGGAGAGGAGGAAATAAAAACATCTCAGCTCTTTGTTAAAGCAGCCACACCTCTCTGTCAGCTGTTTGTTAAAATGTTAAATGAAAACATTAATTTGTCAGAAACACAGTGAGGTAAACAACTTTCTGTCCTACTGACAGCATGATAAGTGGAAAACTTCACAGTGAAAAGGAAATGAAGCTCTGCAGTGACTGACGCAGGTGTAATGAAACTTCAGACCATCAGACGTCTCATTGACTCCGTTCTTTCCTTTTTCACAATAAAAGCATTCGGCTACTTTGAGATGATAACAGCAGTCTGATAAATGCAGATATTTATAGAAGCATACGAAACAGATCTTATTCCTTCATCTGTTTCATCTCGGTCAGGTGGAATTACACTGGATAAAGATGTGCGGATGTGCTTCCTTTAATCAAGAAAATAAGAGTCTATAATTGGATACTTTGTTCTGCATAGTTCGAGATGAATCAAAGAAAGAGAAAAGATGTTGATGTTGGAAAATCCTCAATGACATGTCTGATAAACAGAGATGGAATCTAACCAGGTATATTTACTTACCTGAGTTTTGTCATGTCACTCTCTACTTCCACTCCACTACATTTCAGAGGGAAATATTGTACTTTAGTACACATTTAACTGATAACTTTAGTTACTTTACAAACTAAGAGTTTCACACCTGTAGCTGGGTTGATTTGGTCCACCTGAAAAGACAGGTACATTGTTGTATTTTAGTTCTGGTCCGGTTTCTACGAACGAACCAGGAGGAGTAAACATGAAGTCACACAGACCGACAGGTAACTCATTGATTGGACAGTTTTGGCATTTCCTGCATCGTTAGCGCTTCATCAGGGTCCACGTGGGCAAATCACTTTAATCCATCTGATGTGTAGTTATGTTCCTTGATGTCACAAAGAGCTCATGGAGAAATAACGAGGCTGATCATCAGCATTATTAGTATTTTTAGACTGCAAATCAACCTCATGTTGAATAATGACAGGATAAAAGGGATGAGTCTTGTACAGTAATGATTGCACAGGATCACTGTCACACACTTTTTATGCGGTCACAGTGTGTAGGATACACGAACAGCAGTTTTATCAACCTTTGACCTGTTAATAGTGGGAAATACTGCACTGAGAACCTCACTGAAATTACTTTACATGAATACACGGCTTAGCGACAGATCAGTAACATCGCTTTTGGTATTAGTAATGAAGCGCTTAAAATCACAAAACTATAATCATAAATCCAGTAAATGGTCGACCTTTATTCACACCACAAATGAACCGCAGCAGGGTCCATTTGGAAGCGAACCATGACCCAGCGTTTCAGGCGGTATCAGTCTGTGCAGGGTCCGTCTTAACTGAGCCAAACCTAACCCTAACCCTATTACCGTGGGTTGATATAAATGACAAGACATGAAAGTGTTTCTGCAGTAAAATAAATCAACACATGAAACTTTAAATGATACAAATAAATACATTTCCACAGAGACTGTCAGAAAACATGAGAAAATGATTAAAGTATTCAGTATGGCAGTTAAATCTGCTGTCATCTGTAGTAAAACAGGTTTTATTTCAACATGACAGCTGAGGCCACACACGCATTAAAAGAGCATTTTTTTGGGTTTGTTTTCATCTGAGTGACTCATCATCGCTGACATTTAAACATCATCCCACTTGCACAAATGACAAGTGGCTGTAAAAAGCCTAATGTAAACGGCTGTTGTGAATCAACAGGAGCTGAAACCAAAGCTCAGATGTATCAGAGTAAATGTGAGGGCAGGGGCACGAGGTTAGTGTTTGAAATGTCACCGTGGGATCTGTTGCACAACTGCAGGTACAACAGGTTCAGGGCAGTTTAGTAACAATCAACAACATGCGCTGCTGCATCTGGAGGAACATCTGGAGAACAAACATCAGCTGGTTCACAACAACATGCAGTTTGATCAACAGTGAGGAGGGAAGCTGAAGTCATGTATGTATTCAGGCCTTTTTTATTTGTTACTGCGCACACCAAGGAGATTACGTTTTCACCCGTGTGCGTTTGTTTGTTGGTTTGTTAGCAGGATTACATAAAAACTACTGAACAGATGTCCATGAGACTTGGACAGAGGATGAGTCTTCTGGTTAACTTAACTTAACTTCTGGTTTGGATCCAGATAAAAGGACGCATACGTACTTTTACTACATGATGCTGAGAACACTTCTGTCACTCTTGTTCCTTCACTGTGACGTTAGCTCTGGAGTTGCTCAGTCACATCTGAATGCGTGCATCTGTTTAAGCTGCTTACCTGAGCAGATGGTAGCTTCCAGTTTAGGTGAGGTTGACAAGATAAAATGCCAGTCACTGCAGAAGTCAACAGCTGTTATGAGGCAACTTGAAGTTGTTTTTGTTTAACTTTTGCAGCTTTTTTCTTTCCCTCTTTTGTATTGACTCCTTCCTGCCATTAGTTGGTTGTTCAAAGTTGAGTTGTTTTTTTGCTGCCTGGTAATAAAACCAATTTTTAAAATTAATCAATACATAAGCTATGCAGCTTATCTTTCTCAAGTTTTCTGGTAAAATGAAGCTAGCTACCTTTTCCAGAACAAAATACTCAGTGTCGGCTTTGGATTGCAACAGGCCAGGAGAGGATCTCCACCAGCGGTAAGTCTTGACCGACCCGCCAGACCAGCGGCTCTCCTGCTGTTGATATGATTGATTTATGCTCCACACCATGTGACATTGAGGACATAAAAAAGGAAATGAAGTTTGCTCGTGATGGTGATAGACTGATGATTTGTTCAATCACCTGTCAAGTATTTTTTGGACTCCAGAGGATGCCACAAGCTGCTGCACAACATCGTCCACTTGCCAAAATTTAAAGCTGCCCTGCCAAAAGATGCAAACCTTCATAGTTAATATGACTCAGGCATTTTGGTGGATTTTTGGATTACAGATGAGCAGCATGCATGTACCTCGGCCCAGTAAGAGGACACCCAAAAACATTTCAAGACTTAACTGAAACTTCTATAATCTCCCTGTTAAAAAACAGTAATCTGTGGATTTGCACATGTAAGCTGCCAGAGCAAATGATGACAGAGTTAACTTATGCAGAAACTTTAGCAGAGGGATGGAGCTTAATACAAATATACAAGAGAAAACAACACTTCGGGAACCACTGCAGGAAAAAAACTACACTGTGAAGAATGAAGCTTTGAAATAATTACATTTGACATTAAAGCGGAGCAGGCTCTCATTACTTTATGACTCATTTAGAGTCAATGGAGCAATCGGTGCAGTAATAACACTTTTATTCTGATCTTTACCCAAATTTTTATAACATTTACTTTCTTGCTAAGTCAGTGAAATCGAGAAATCAGCAGCGTGGAAAAATAATATGAGGCTGTTAATCACCTCAACACTGGACTCTACTTTAAATTATTTTTTAAAACTTAGAACTCAACTCAAAGGCAACACTTCCCTGTCTTGACTGTGTCACTGAGAGGGTGTTAAGTTTTTCTACTTGATCTGCAGCCCAAAGAGTAAAGTGACACCAAAGATGCTGCAGAGTTTTCGTGTGAAGACTCCCACAGTCAAACTTCAAAACTAAATAATATGTGTACTGTTTACTGCACTATAATCTGAGTTTTTGGGGCCTGTAACTACCAATCTTTCTGAAAGACACTAATGTCCTTCGGCTTACAGCAGCCGGGCTTTACGACATCAACTGGCTTAATATACTGTACTGCACTGCTGCACTGTTAGGGCCTGTGTCCACATAGCGTTTTTTTCTGAGCGCCAGTATCTTTTTTCAATTGTTCCCAATAAGGAGCGAACATCTGTGGCAGCAGGCAGCCGTCCAGAGACAAGGCGCAGCGCCCAGTGTCCTTTTTCAGAGCGCTCTGCCTCAGCTGCTTTTGAAAGTCTCTCAAATTTTCAGAAAGGCACTGGTGATGTCACTGTCACTTTTTTCTTTCTCCTGGCCTAGGCAATTATATTTACTGTATTTTTGTCTCCTATGGATCATGCACCCATGTCCTCCTTGCTCTTATGTCAAATAAAACATAGACAGATAGTAAACCGCAAAGGGGCAGTGTCGATCTTACAGCGGTGGTTGTCAACATATTGTTCACAGAGACAAGACGCACATGCAGTATTTTTTCTTGTTGAACGCTTCATCTCAGCACTCCTGAGCACACAGCCATCACTTTCCTGCCTGAAAAAAACACTAAGTGGACAAGAAGTTAATCAATTCAAGGCTTTTGATACAACTAATTACAGCATTTTGTTAACTTCTGTTTACAGCTGGTTCAAAATTTTCCTGGTACAGTTCAGACTGTTGTTGCTGATGCTTGATAAAAGGTGTCCCACAAGGATTAATATTTGGCCTCATGTTATTTACTCTATACATACTATCTATTTTAAAATCAGAGCTTTGCAATGTTCCTTTCTATGCTGATGATACTGTCTTGTATGTCATCGGATTTACCAAGACTTCAGCCGGTTATTGACGACCTCCAGATTTCTTAGTTTAGCATAACGGAAGTATAAAGAGAACTGGATACAGCGTTTGAAATGGGGCTCCAGTCCTTCCAATGCAAGCTCCTGATTGAAGCCAAAAAAAGTTTGTAAAATTACCTGGATTCTCTTCATAGCCTCCGCATTGGCCCCTGGCTAACTTGAATGGAGATAAAATGATTTAATTGTGTGGCTCTTTGAGACTGCAAATGTCATCGTACTGAATGGATCAAATTAAAAACAAATGATCCCCTTTTTGCAGCTGCTTCTTACACAATGTAAGCTTACAGGAAAAAGTCTTTTTGGCCCCTTAGCTTCACGAGATGGTGTAATAACACGGTTTTGAGCAGAATTTTGGATTATTAAGTAGCAATCACAAGCTCATGATACATACATGTTTTGTTCAGCAAGATAATCTTCACAGATGAACACCACTTTTGTGATTTTTGAGGCGTAATTTAAACCACTAGAAGCAAAAGCTATTGTTCGGCTATAAACAGACTACACTCCTGCTGTTTTCCTTGTCTCCAGCCTTTGTGCTGACCGGCTGTTAGCTGAAGCCTTTTGACAAAGCAGATTAGTGTATTTCACCAAACGTTAAAACTAATCCTTTAAAGCCTTGTCTTTAACTCCAAAAAGACAAAGACTCCATTTACAGTTATCATTTCAAGTTTGTGGTATCTAGATGAAATCCAGGGGTGATTCAATACACTTTTGTTCCCACTAAACCACATGTAAGTGTCTCCTGGGGCTCCAGCACTGCATAACATAAACTTCCATTTCTTCCTTTTTTGCAGTTAAAAAAAAAAAAAAGGTAATAGGTACAAAATAGGTAAACAAATCGTAACAAACTCCAGGGATGCTTAAACTGATTTCTTAGCAAAAACACATTTTAATTTCAGTATTTGTTTAAACAAATAACCTATCATAAACACAGCAAATCACTAAGCTTCCAAGATTTAAATGTATTTGTCATTTAAGATTTTTTTCAGTTAGACTCCTGATGCAACAAGGTTATGAGCTAATATAAAACTGTGTTTATATTGGAGGCTGCTACATACTGTAATACAACTGATTACAAACACAAACAGGCCTCAGTATAAAGTCTGTTTCTCCACGTCTCTGATTCTCTGTCTCAGGACATTTTCCCATCTGTCTCCAAGACACAACAATAATCATTAACTCCAGTCACTTTCATTTGTCATCGTTGTCCTCATGTTTCCTCTTCGTCCTCACGTCCTTGTCCTTCCAGTAATGTCTTTGAACTGGCCTCAGAAGTCGTCATCATCACATATATCCAGATACACATCGAAGGCTTCTCGGTTGCAGTTTCCATCGGGGGTGAACACGTACTTATGGAAGGTCCCATCCACACATATGGCTGCAGGAGGGGAGAGAAGATAAGTAACATCTTCAACGCTGAGTCGAATGCTGTGATACAACGATGTGAATAACACATTCTGGAGCTCATGTCTTAATAGGACACAAACAACTCTAATTGTTGGCACAGAGTGCTGTGATTGGACCGGCCACGAGCGAATGCTGCCATCTGAAGTGTGTCAGCACTGAGACGTTGGAGGATGACAGAAGTAATGTGGAAACAATAAAAACAAACAAAGGTTTAATTTAAAAAAAAAAAAAAAGAAGTTTTGATATGATAAGGAAGATTTCATTGAAATGTACTACACGGAGCTTTTAACTGGTTATAAAACAGTCCCAATTGACCTTCATAAGCAAACAAGACCAGGAGCAAGAAGATTGGCTATTTCTTAATGGCTATCAGCAAGTTGGATTCCGAGTCATCCAGGTTGGATAAGTCACAAAATAAAAATCTTTTTTATGGCCCAGGATTAATTGAGGAGTCCCACCTCAGGAGGTCTGGTTGTACAGGTAGGGTTTTTCAAAATACGTGCTGGCTCTGCGTATCCTGCCCAGCGTGTCAGAGATTTGCATTTCCATTACAACATGGCTTCTTTCTGGAAGGTGTGTCTTTAACTGGTAAAGCGCTTGTGTAGCAGTCAAAGGAGCGGCAGTTAACACTCTGCCTTCCCTCAGTACTAACGAAGGACAGCTGCTGACAAAGCTCCGCTAAAGCTGTTATAAACATGTATTATTTCCTATCAATCCTTCACAATAAAAGCCCTCCATCATTTAGTTATTTAAAAGCATTTATTTTGAAGCAGCAAAAGCTGGAAATGTTTTCACCAGCAGTAACTTATCCCGACTTCTGAAAACAGCTGAAAGCGAATGTGATGAAACAATAAAATACAGCAGATATCAGAAAGTACAAACGGATGCAGGAGAGAAACTAAACCACAGAGATTTAGTGAGAAGCTATAAAAGCACTGAGTGCAGCACAGGCTTGGCTGAGGGACAGAAGGGGGTTGTTATGGGTTAAGGGCCATCAACACCAAGAATGATCTCTACAACAGTAACTATAAAGATAACAATGTTCGCATCCACACTGATGACAGTAACGTTCTGTAAACAGTAGCACCAAGGACGTGCTGCACGCTCCAGCTGAGGAAAAGAGATATTAAAGACCTGTTATTGCTTTTTGTTGTACAAAGAGACAAAGAGAAAACCCTCAGAAGGATATGGTTTTATGAAGTTCTTTAAAAATGAGGAGTTAGAAGAATCACACTCTGTTTATTCATTACTTTTGGTTATTCTGGCGATCAAAGCAAACTGAGACCCCATCAGCACCAAGGGTCGTCTGGCAGTATTTCTCAGGTAAAATTACATTCATTCATGTGTAATGTGTAAAACTTTTAATACGATGGATAAATATCCAAGACTGAGTTATTAAAGTAGACCATCTGAAAAGGGTCATCAATCATTTCTGTCATTCATCAAAATGATGATGAAGTATTGTTCCCCGCTATCAATTTCGTTAAAGTTGTGGCGTGAACTCCCCCATCCACTTGACTAAGAAAGATTTTTAAAATCATCTATTTTAAAGTTATTGTTCTCAGTGAGGACGGCCCTTTAGCCATGGTCGGGAGATGTCACCGCAGCCCGTTTTAAGGCGGGGTGGACGCGCTGTGGCCCTACTCCAAAAAAAGCTCAGCCTGAGCGGCGCTCTTATCAGCGCAGTAAAACTGTTTACAGGAAAGCAAATTGGTGTGGCAAAGTGCTAGTGCAAAACCCCATTTGCTTCACTATTGTCATATTTTGTCCACAGAGGCCACCAGAATCAACAAAGATATTAAAGTTCCTTGTAGAAGCTCTTAAGTATAGTGTGACTTATGCTTGGTCTTTTACTGTGGTGCAAACAAAACCTACAGAATGAGAAAATGAAGTGGAATAATAATCTGTTAAGTGCATCCTGTGAATTCTCAAGTCATGTCCAGCCAAACAAATAAATGCCTGTTGATGATAAACATGAGGTAAAACACATTGAGAGCATCTACTATAATAGTACACTTAGGAACTATAATGTGTACCTGCTCTTATTCCAACAGTACAAAAAAAATAAAGAAAGCACTAAAACAAAAACATTCTGTGTGATTTTCCATGTTTCCTCACCGATGACAGAGTTGACATTCTTGGACGTGTTCTTTCCAAAAGCACAGATGCAGGCGCACTCAGCGGGCACAGTGAAGCTGGCCAATGACCACTGGCTGTCCACATACTGACCAATCACAGGGCCCACCTTCCCAACACGAGCCAGTCTACGGGAGACAGATGAAGAAACATTCACAGATAAAAAGACAGTTTGTGGGTTAAAGAAACTAGCTGGAGGTCAGGGTTTGGTCTTACGCGGAGCGGCGGTTGAGTTTAGTGTCTTTGAGTGCGAAGATGTGAACGGTGCCTTTGTCGCTGGAGGCACAGAGGAACGAGGAGTCATGGCTGAAGTTGATGCTGGAAAAATAAACAAAGCAGAGAAAGGCTGAGAGCCTGAAGCAAGCTTGAACACAAAATACTTGTTCTCTAGAAGAGTGGAGACACTTGACCAGCACACCGAGTTGTTATATTTAGTTTGCTTTGCTTTCCACTCCCTGAAGCAGTTGTTGTACTTCATTGTATTGTATTGTATTTTGCACCAGTGAAGCACCTGGTTTTGAGAAGACTGAAAATAATTTAAACTGATCCACCGACAAAATACTGCTGAACATGTCCCTGTGTTGTTCATATTTAGAGCTGTTTTCACTGAAGAACAGCATCAATTTTAAAGGGGCATTCCTATAGTTTTACATTACACTAATTTACTTTACTTGTCATGAGGAGTGCTGCTCAGTCTGTGAAAACAGCGGCATAATGTCGCCATGATGTCATCAGTTTGGGTTGTGAGACTACATTTAATAAGAAATGGTCTGTGTTACAATTTGGAGGTATGTCGTTTTTTAAGACGTGGGTGTTTACCAGGTAGACCTCTATTCTCCTGGTCAATTATGGCATATCAGATGTTTTGGCTTCACTTTAGGGGGGCTGCCATGTCTTCATCTTTATATATGTCAATGATACTGACACCTTAAACACACACACACACACACTATCCTTCACTACTTGAGTGTGTACCAGTAGAGGGTGGCTGGGTCAGTTCCTCTCCGCAGCTCCACCAGCTTGTCTCTGGTCGTCGTGTCAAACAGGCGGATGAGCGTCCCTTTACGTGAGGCTGAAGCGGCAACGCTGCCGGGCTGGTTCAGCGCCACGCAGGCGATCTCACTCTGGTGGGCATTGATGGTAAAAGGTGCAGACGATGTTCCAGGTTTGGTGTTGGATAAGTCCTGAAGAAAACACCAGTTCGTACATGACCGTCATTTTAAACGACTGGTTGATTTATTCAAAGGTATGCTCTGTGTGTTTGTAACTTACAACCAGCTGCAGGCTGCCACATTTGTGACCTGGAAAGACCAGCAGCTGTTTCTCCATACTGGGACATAAATCGCACAGGCCTGGAGGACAGAAATAGTTGAATTTACTAAGATGTTGAACAGAAGGCCATGATGGAAGAAAAATGAACAGAACAAGAGATGGACTCTTCACCTTTGGGGTTATCTCTGGTGTCAAACTCAAAAAGTTTAACAGGGTTGTCTGGAAAACTGTACACATAGATCCTGTTCTTTAAAACAATGATGATCCTAGAGGGAAAGCAAATAATTACAATTAATAAACTTAAATCATGCTTATTGTATTGTTTTTCACGTAGCTGCACAGGTGGATCGAGTGAGGCATGAAACTCACTTGTCATGCCTCATGCGAACAGCTAGAACAGGTTTGGTGAAGGTGAACTCCAGCACCAGCTTGTCTTTGGGGTCTCGTGACTCCCGAGCATCATCCCAGATCAGCACTGAAATGAAACAATCACCATATAAGACAATTTGTTTTTTTGAAGAAAGTTTACAGAACTACACCACAAGGAGTCATGAAGTGACTTGGTAAGTCAGACTGCTGGTAAACTGTTTAGAGCGCCTGCAAGTTTGAATAAAAATATCAATATTTAGCGCCAGTGGATCAATAACGTATCACAGGTGGGAGCCATACGATATGTTGCTGTATCGATATTTTGTCCCACTCCTACAATGAAGGTATCACTTTACAGACGGTATGTGGAGAACAGATTATAATATCCTCTTTCAACATATAAATGACATGTGTGTGTGTGTGTGTGTTGTGTTTAATGATGTTATGTGATTTGATCGAACTCACCAGATATTTCTGAGAACTTGGGGTTGACTCCTCCTCCAACTACAGCCAGCAGGTTGGATCGATGCAGCATGGAGCAGAGGGCCACGCTGCCTACCTGCTCGTGGTCTGGAAACACACACACACACACACACACACACACACACACACACACACACACACACACACACGAATTAAAAATTAAGTCTTAATATTACAGGTGGAGGTGGATAATTAAATATTTCACCTCCTCCCGTGTAATAAAAGTCATCGGTCTGGACAGCATTTTAGCCACTGACAGCTGGTTCTACAATGATCCGCTGCCACCTTATTAATTTAGCTGTACCTCAAGTATTAACATACACAGCTGCCAAACTAATCACAGGCCTCTTTGTGAAAGTGGATTAGGCTGCTTTTACATTCGCAGAAAGACTTTTGGATATAACAAGGTAGACAAGCTTGCCAAGTCTATATATTTATTTTTTTTACTTTTACCTTCATTATGAGTTGACAGATGTTAATGAACTATATAACAGGTTTGTAAAAACTCGCTTCTACTTCTTCAGGTTTTACACTTCACTGAGCTGATAAAACTGAATAACAGCAGCAGTAAAATGTAATTTTCAGAAGGTGAAGCTGTCTTTCCAGACTGGACCTGACAGAACTATTTTAAATGGATTTTGACGTCACACTCATTTTGTGGCATTTGGGCAGGTGTGGCTCAGCAGGTAGAGCAGGGCCCATGATACTAAACAAGTACTTCATAGCCAGGCTTTCTCTGCGTGAGCTGGCTTGACAAAACCTAAAACTTCAGTCAGAGATAACAGGTAACATGACAGTTTATCAACTTGCTTTGTCAGCCCAGGCTTTCTTCTTTGGGCTCAATGTGCATTTGTTGTATCATTTGACAAAAACGATTATTAAATGCCAAGAGACTATAATAACCTTTTAAAAATGGTTTGCTTTTACTCTGAAATCTTGCAAGGTGAGTTGTTACAGTTGTTGCCTCATCTAGATTGTCAAAATCAGTTAAATATTCAGCCATGACTTTGGAAAAAAATCTTGCAGGCAGTTCATGGGAGGTAGACTCCAAACGCCTCTCTCCAACCTTTTCCACTGTTGTCTGACTGACACTTCTTGCGAGATTTCAGAGCAAGACTTTTCATTGAATGTGTTTCTGGTTACAAAAAGGATCTAATTGTTGAACAGAAAGTCTCTCTCTATCAGAATCATGTCTGTAATTGTGGTCAGACACTTAGAATAACAACCTCAGCCTGTCAGTGACACAAAGAAGCACTTTTAGTGGACGTAACTTTGACAGCTGGAGCGGCCAGAAAGGATTAGGTTGCAGCCATTGCTGCCAACTGAGGGGATCTACTGGACTGATTCCAAAACATCTAAATATAGGGCCCAAGTTTCAAAATACAAGAATATCTCTTTAATGTTTTTTATGCTTTATATGAATATATTTGAAGGGCTGAATTGACTTTAAAAACAGTTCATGGTTTGTTTGTTTTTTAGAATGAAGGTTTTTTTTGTTTCTTTGTCACAGAAGGGGGAATAATCAACAAGAAAACAACTTAAAAAAACGACAAAAAATGTGTTATTTTAAATGTCAATATCGGCCCAGAATTTTACAATCACATCATCCTCACTCAATTAGTATTATTACTACCAATGAAGCAGTACTGATGATGTTATTATAATGTAATTATACAAAAACATTGACCAGCACAGGTAACAGTGAATTCACCCACATTCCCCTAGAGAAACAAATCCTGACCGGACAGGGTTTTATTTTTCCACAAATACAAAAACACTTGACAGAGGGGCAGTTAAATGCACTCACCCAGGTGGCCTTTCTCCATCAGGGGCTCCACGTTGTAAATCCTGACCCCTGTCTCCATAGCACAGCAGAAACAGCCTGTGATTCACAAAGGAATAACAATAAACTTTATTTATAAAGCACCTTTAATTTGACAAACAGGCAAAAGCAGGAAACTTTATGATTACAGAATAAACACTCAACAGTCAAGCCAAACACAAGGAAGCCGGGTCTAAGGTAACATCACAAAAAGAATAAAAGGATAATAAATAGATTAATAATGAACAAATAAGAGCAGTAAAGAAGATGTAAACATAATGTCTGTGTGCTGTCAGTTAGCTCAAAGTGTTAGCTTTCAGCTCACTCTGGTCCTGGTTGAACTGCAGGCTGTTGACTCCTCTCTGCTGAGCCATGGCTGCTGAACTACCGTGATGTTACCGGTGAACTACAGCTTCAGCTGGACCCAGCGGACGACCTGTGACCGGGGAGAAAGAAAAACACGACGGCTGCTCAAGACGACACATGTTAAGTTTGCTGTCTTCTTGTAGTCTTCAGCTGACAGCGGGTCAACACTGTTGTTAGCTACAGTTAGCTAGCACACATTAGCATCAGATAACAGCGGTGTAAACGCGGCTGCTGTGACGTTTTTACGTAGACATTTTGAAATATGTAACAGTCTCACCGTAAACATGTAGACTCGAGACGATGTGGATGTTTACAAAGCAGTAAACAGGCCAGACGGGGTTTAAAAACAACAACAGAGATGTTGCAAGACGTCGATTTGTTTTTGTTTTCCAACAGTGACGTATACGGCACGTGCTTCCGGTTTTCTTCCGCTTCCGGTTCATATAAAACTTCGAAGAAGAAATCGAAGAAAAGCGAATAAAAACACGTAAAGACGAAGAATATCTCATTTAAAAATGACAAATAACGTGTTACTTCAATATTAAGATGTTTATTTTCATTTTAGGAGACAATTTAATGAATATGATAAATTGGACAAGATAAAACGAGTGATACGAGTATCATACTAAACTATTATACAATCTTTATTAGAATGAAAAGTATATCTTACAACATAAATATCCGATACTCCTCAGCTGCTGTTAATATACTTTGGTTAGTCACTGATGTCTCAAAAAAAAGGTTTTCACAGATCCTCGCCTTTTTTAAAAACATGTTTTTTATTGGAAACATTAACACAACAAATTATTGTTGTGCAATTGTCAAATAAAAAGTATAAATATGTGATCCAGCAATTAAAAAAAACAAGTTACCGCCGTCAATATATGCAATAAAAGTCAAATGAAATGTGTTGCATTATTTTTGGAAATAATTTTCACAAAACACAAAATAAAAATTCAGAAAATATTGAGTAGTGTAAATATTTTACCCTCTCTTAAATTAATGACTTCAGATTTTAATTGCAGTACTACATCAGATAATACATCTGCACCTTTGATTGCTCCATCGACAATACAAGAATAACAAAGATTTTAAAAACAACACATCTGGAGATACATAGTTTTTTTTTGGACAGGAAGGGTACTAAGCCAGAGAAGCAGTTAAAGGCTTTATTGCAAAAAGCTGATGAAGGGCTGAAGGTTGCTGCTCCGGAGAGGTTTCCTGTGGTTTTTGAGTGAGTGTGGATCAAGAGCAGAGTAGCAGGGATTGGGAAGGAACAGCAGACTTCTGTAGATAAGGAAGGGAAGCAGGGCTGGAATCAGGGGAGGCAGGAGCAGACAAAAAACAAGGCCAATCACAGCCAAAAAGTCACGAGGCAAAGAGAAACCACCAGATAATATAGCCTGAATGAGGTAGCACTGACTGTGGGTGCAACGGCAAACTGGCAGGGTGGAGATGGCTCAGCAGAGTATTTGAGGAGGTCTTGATTGTGAAGATGAGGTGCAGCTGGTGGATCCTCCCTGACTACAGCACACCTGCAGACAATCATCCACACCAAGGAGACAGAGAGAGCTGCTTTATAACATTTTATGTGGACAAATCCTTTTCTAAGAATAAAACATCTACAGAACTTGTAGAAAGGTGCAGAATAAAAGTATCTCTTTTCCTTAAAAACATTATTATGATTGTGAATTAATAATTAAAATGATGAATCATCTTGGACAGAAAGGTATGGCAAACAGACGTGGACATGGACACATACAGTACCAGAGCACTGTAGGGATGACATATTTTTGTAGGCTAACCCAGAAGTTAGCATTGCCCTGGTTCCCTCTGGTGAACAGGTTTTCTACAAACTGATCAATGTACAAGTTGTAAAGTTAGAGTTAGAATAGTTTGTAACTAAAGTCGGCCTGTAAAGACGGACTAGTGAGATGAGTCTCTGTGTTCGCTGTGATGACGTTTAATGTCCGTGACAACTTCTGTCGTCTCATTCAGCCACTTGTTAGCAACTGCCATTTTTAAGACACGTAAGCGCTTTATAATTAAATTGTGGGACATTTAATGACGTATTTTATGTCGTAGAACAAAACAACTTAATGTCTTAAGCCCCACATGCCTCATTTGAGGCATTTAACCAAAAACCCATTCAAGAAACCAGTTGACTTTGAGACGAGGGAACTGGAATTGCAAAAATGCAGAGCAGATGATGGTGTGTGCAGATGATTTGAACAACAGATGTGTTGTAAAGTGAATGCGACACATTTAGTGGCTGTATGTTATGTTATGTAAAGTTCCTCTCCACCACTATCTAATGGTTAAGCCACATTCCATGATAATAATATATTGGTTCAGTTATTGCCAGGATCATATTCATGTCCCTGCTTTATCTCTACACTGCCAAACATCAAAAAGACAGGGGGGGAAAAGTCAAATAAATATAATCTTTTAGAGCTCTTTGCTAATCTGTACTGAGGTGATGGAGGCAGACAGACAAATAGCTGAGGGAGGCAGCTGAAGAAAAGCTCTTTGTGACAGTGGTTTCAAAGCAGCAGCTGAGTCAGAGGCAGACAGAACGAGCTGCACAATGCAGCACATTTTGTTAATTAGGTCCATTTTCACCTTCACGAAATACGTGGGCAGTGCTTTTCTATGAGGGGATGAGAATCAGGAACATATGAAGTGTGTGTGTCTGTTTGAGTGTGTGACGACTGTCTGTGTGTTACAACCCAGTGTGCTATATGATGAGATTAGAAGTGGGGACAGTACATTGGGAGTTATTTTAAGCTCAAAACGTATATATTGTGAATATATCATGTGACGTCACCCTCTATGAGTGTGATAAGCAGAGTACGTGTAAAACTAGACAAGTATCAGCATCATGTCTAACTTCATGATACCTACACAAGAGTTTTTAGACCGACCTGCAGTATGGTTTACTTGAGTATTTCCATTTTACGCCACTTTACACTTACACCTCTTCTACTACAATTCAGAGTGAGATATTTCACTTTAACCTTGAGCTCAAAAGCACGGCACAAAGACAGTCAGTGTACGATAAGAGTTCACATTTGCTGAAGTCAAACGGCAGGAAAAAAAACAGGTAGACAGTGAAAAACATGCGCACTCATTCAGATGGGGGTCAGGCAGAGAAATATGAATCTGAGGGTCAGGCATAAGGCTGCTTTAAGCTGATTAGGGAAATTGGAAGCAGGTGAGTCAGTGGGGAAGGTCGGGAGATGGGAACGGAGAAAAGAGGGGTTACTGTAGGGCAGGACGGCTGGAATAAACTGAGAGTTAGTATATGGCAAAGGAAAAACAGAGCAGACAACAGAATGAATACCAAGAGCTGGATTAAGCTATGAGACCGTCTACTCAACTACATTTATGTGACGGCATAACCCACAAAAATTCAAAAATGTATGAAATATAACAGATTGTTTAACAACACAGTATGTAGCTTCTGCCGCCAGAGGTCTCTCAATCAGAACAGACTTATGCTGCAGTCACGTGCTCCTCAGATGCTCCCGTTTCCTGAGCCTGGAAGTCGTTTTTCCAACTTCCTGTATTCATGTGTGTTATGTCGGAATGTAGGAGCGACATGGACGCCGCCAAGTGGCTGCAGGCGATGTAAAAAGCCTTTTTATTGTGTTTTTTTATACTGATGTCATTTAACGACAGACAGATTGAAACCCTCATGCCTTGCACTTGTTATAAGATATGACAGTTCTGCTTTGAATGATGTTTTTTTATATTTGTTCCTGAGTCTGTTTGACTAGGGCTGCAGCTGTAATAACAAGGCTAAAGCCGTAACATTCACGCCATGAGAATACGTCTAAGCAACACATTCATTTAATAAAATACACAAATGTGATTATAGACAGATCTACTCATGCCCTAATGATGGGCCAGTGATATAAAACAGTCAGCGATTGTTTGACAGCTGTCCTTCCTGAATTTGGCAGCTGCAACTGTGTGTTTGTAGCCTGGACTATGTGTTTAACTTCTTCCTCTATTTGCCTAATAGATATCTGTTCTTCATAAAGTATTGTGCTCGACTGCTAGTAGACTTCTCCACGTTTGCGATTATTCATGTACTGCAAACACCTCCACATGTGAGCATGCTCGTGGCTAGATGTGGAAAACCTGGGTTGATTTATCGAGTTGATAACCAGTTTTGTGTGACCGCTTGGCATGATCGCGACTGTGAGGGTTAGTGAAGCCGGATAACAGAAACGTATCTTGGGTTTGTTGAACTGGCTTCATAGTACAGGCTCCAGAACTAACTGTGTGCGACCTATTTGACCTATTAAATCTCTAATTAAGTCTCTAACTTTTACTTTTCAACACTGACTACTTTACTCATAAACGCGAGCAGAGACTGAATTCAGCTGACTGAAAGAGGATGCTTGGATCAGACAGTTTGTAAAAGGGGAGGTCATCAATTATAAATTTAACCGGAACATCTCCATTATTTTAATGACATCCAAATGGCCCATGTCAGAAGATTTGACAGACTGCTGCTTTTGCACCAGTAAAGATTCTTTTACCTCTTGTAAAATGCCCAATAAAATTGCCCTTGGGTTGTAGAAACCAATGATAAATATCGGGACATTTTTTGTGGTGAAGGGGTACGCTCGGCCTCTTCTCCTGGTTTATTATAAGCATTGAGGCACTTAAAGGAAGCCTTTGCTTATGAAGCCTTTGGCCCGAGTCCAGACCATAAAAACTATATTTAATTAGATGAAAATGGACGGATTAAATCAGTGAAACGTGACACTGTCAACCACAGGAGATCTACGTAAACTTCAGGTATAATCAAAACTTTCCCTTTCCCTTCATTTATACCTTGCTTTGGTCTCACTTTAAGATGGCTAGCTTATTCATAATTAATAGTGCTTAAAAACATCCAGTTTATAATCCATTCAAAGAACATATTTGAGTGATGTCAATGAAGGGTTACCAGAGCTCGGGCTTCTGGGGTTACGAGGTTGTGAACCACCGGCCTACAGGATGCTGGATCCACCTGAAAAACACTGCTTAGAAGCCCAACAGTGAAGACAAAGCTGTGATCACAATGTTGAAACCAACACAAATGAAAAATGACATCACATCTGTTCTGATCACATTAATTAGTCTCTTGACATTTCAGCAGTCACTGCTGAACATTTGAATGCTTGCCTCAATAATATCCCTGTATTTTTAATTGCCACAGGATGTGCTAATTAACATTTACATCAATGATTTATGTGGTCTGTCCGTCTCTGACAATATGGCGAGTAATAAATAGGAACTACAAGAGAAACCAGGCCCCATAACTGGGTGTACATTTACTTTACGTCTCAGCACGTCCAGTCAATGTAAAGACTGTTTCTGTCAGTTCTTTGATCCAAACCTCGACAGGTACCTGACACTCGGCTCATGTTCTTGTGTTTATGGTTCATATGGGATTAAATTAAAGCTGCGTTGATGTATGGGCTGCTTTATAATGATCTGAGAAACGTTTAAGGTTGCTGTCATCAGTGTTTGCTGCAGATTTATTTTCATTAGTCTGTGGTTCACTCACAATATATGTCGACTAAGTTAATTAATGTTTTAGGGTTTTAATTGCTTTTATTGCAGCATGTGCAGTTTTTTTAAATATGCGCAGTGTGCAGAAAGGAAGGTGCAGTCTTTAGACGTCCACTCTGGACACTGAGGAATAACAGTGCTCACAAGCTTTTTAAACAATATGCTGACTATCACATACATTGTTTCGCACCTTTTACTTAACATCCAGAGAACAAAACAACAAGGCTCATGTGAGGCAAACCTCGAGATTCATTTTATGGAACATATATTCAGATGTCACTTTTCCACGCCGTTCATGGAGCATCCTGTCCACACTCGTTCATCTTGTTCGTATTTCTGCACGTTTCTGAGACTGACTTCACTTTGAGCGGCGCCCTCTAGTCGTTGTCTTTCTTAACATCCATGCCGATGTGTTGGTCGCGTGTATGTGGGCTGTGACCCCCAAATTCCACCAGATCCATATTCAGTCCTTCTCCGATCTGATAGGTTTCACTCCGCTGCGTTGCGTAGCTACTCCGTTGCAGCCCCAGCAGTCCAGACCCAAGCTGTGTGTCACTATCTGGTTGTGTTTTACTTCCTCTGTCAGAGATCAAACTTCCCTACAACAGACACATGGTTTACATACAATGTACCAAGAGCAACTGAGCTCAAATTATATTTAGCAAGCCATCCAGCTTGTCCAGTGTTGTCCAGGTTCACGTCTAACTAGCATGTTAGCTTACAGTAAGCGTAACGAACCAGTCCTCTAAGTAGTCACTGTGTAACCAAGCTTCTAGAAATATTTAATGAGGACAAACAATAGTCTTTGCTGTGGTCCTTTATGATAACATGACTCAAATAATACAAAATATGAATGAATGAAAGAAAAATAGAAACCTTTATGCTCGGTGGCACAGACCTCCAGTAAAAGATAGATGGAAAAACTCTGTTGTGAGCCCCAGATAAATCACTGAGAATCTTGTCAGCGTGATGACAGACGCAACAAATACTTCTAATAAAAAACCTGAGAAATCCTGGATTAAAGTTGTGGCTGGATTACCAGCTCTGGCACATACTGTGCTGCTGCATGCCTTGTTTGAAATAAGCATAAACGTTTGGCTGCCAACTCAATTAGGAAGATCAAACCTTCCGGGACTAAGCTAATTGCTTGGACAGACTGCATTTTTGGCAGATGATAAAAGCTTAACATTTCTGTGATAAGTGTCCAAAACAAACCAAACTACATGCATTAATAAAATGTAAGAAGTACATTTGGGAAGCAGACAGGCTGTGGAAAGGGACCGTGATTGGGTCCGCCATAACATTTTGGCAGTAATGTACCTGGACGTGTGGGAAAATGAGACGGGCATCATTAGTGTAGCAGGAAGTTTAATACATTAGGAAAAAGTCAATTTGGAGATGATGACAGTCGTATTAAAATGAGGACTAGAGGAACGCTCAGCTTTTCAACTCAACAACTTTTTGATTGACAGAACATTTAGAGGTGTAAAACACTGAGGAAAGAGGTTAATTAGTTAACCTCTGTGTCTGACAGACAGGAGGAACATGGTGATACACAAAAACAGGACTTTGGAAACTCATTTTAAAATCTGAATTTTCTGACACTGTCGGCCTGATCAGACAAAACTGAACATCGCAGACATACAGAAATGGTGCTTTTTATTATCAAAATTTGATTAATTCAGTCCAATAACATTGGAAAGGTCTATTCATGTGCTTGAGGAGCCCACAGGACGTCAGCTGGCTCGGCCAGAGGGAGTCTCGGAAAAAAAAGCAGCTCTTAACTGGCTTGGCTGGAGAAGGACTTTATGGGCCCAAAAATGCAAAGCGTGAGAAAGACGACGGTAAATTTATGCTAAACCAGAATAGCTTCCAGTAGAAAGCCGAAGTCACTCCCTTCGAGTGGACCTCATACCTTTATTCTGAAAGACTAAAGATCGTCTCGCTCAACTCACGTCACCAGCACCAACATGGCCACCGCCGCGTCACGGAAAATGTACTCAAGACAATGAAAGTCACAATAAAACTGGCCATGTTGACAACTACAGTTTTGCCAAAGGAAAGTTCTGTGAGCTGCTCATATACAGGACCAGCTCCACAAGGTTTAAGTTATGGGTTTTGGCGACCGTTCAATGTGACGCTATTGTGACTTCTGGCTGTATAATCTTTATAATGACGTATTTCACAGTCTTATATTTAATTCGTTTTATGACAAACTGCGACTTTCTTGAGTTGGAAAATTATAATAATTATTAAATTATTTGTCTATACATTTTTTTTAAAAAAGGTTCCCATGGTGGTCAAGTGGACAGGGTCTGACTTCGTGTTGAGGTGGGACATTTTCTAAGCTAAGTAATATATAGGATTTATGGCTGACAACCAGAATGTCCTTTTAACCTCACGCAGTACTTACCCCATAGAAATATGTGCGTACTGGATCTACTGCATACAACAAGAACAAATAATAGGGAAGCTGATGGATGGAAGTGCTTGAGGTGGGAGAAAAATGGAAACGGGCCAAAAAGCACGTAAGCTAAAAGAGGCAAACAGGTTCTTTGGAGCTAAATTGGTGTTTGGCGATGATTAATGCTGGAGAGAAAAGAAATAACACATAGCATTGAATAGATGCCAGAAGTTGAATGCATCTGTACGCTCTAACAAGTCTCTGATCTTCCATTTAGAATCGGCAACAAGAATCTTTTTTCCTAATCTTTTTTTTCTTTTTTACCTCCTACACTCTGAGAAGCATTCAGTTAGTCCACAGTGTTAAAGGTCTCTTCAGTGATGGAGGCTCATTTGACAAACAGAATAATAATTCAGACAGAAACACATTTTCAAAAGATAGTGTTGAACCAGAAGGCCACTTAATTAACTTATTGTAATGATTCTGATGATTTATTCTAGTGGATTTATTCAGTTATTCTAATTTTGTGACCCCTGCGACCCCTTTTTATACTGTCCTCATGACACATGAGAGTTTGTCTCACTAAAAACAGCATCCTCTCAACTCCCGTCTCCTTTTTTTTTCATATCTGCAGCCTTTCCTGTCCGACAGAGAAGAGCGACTGTAGAGGCTCTTTTTAAACACATCCTTTTTGTCTGGTTTCATTTCGGGATTGACCGAACAGGTTTTTTCATAACTGATATGACCCAGTGAATGGGAAAGTCTGGCTATAACATTACTTTGTCGTGGGAACATCTTCTGTCCTACGTCAGTGTCACACTGGATGCATTCAGTCACAGTTCTGCTTACACACCAATCCAAGCAGTTAAGTGTGTAAAAATGGAAGAAAATAAAGATGCTTTGATTTATGGTTAAGATTTGGTTTGATATTTTTGGGAAAACGCACTTAATTTGCTTTCTGGCAGAGAGTTCATTCTCTTATGTGTTGGTTAGTGGACTTGGATAGCATTACACACCTCCAGGCAGTAGTCCTATATGAGAGTGAACTCAGTCTGAACATCTAGAAGACAGAAGAGCCAAATCTCCATAGCTCACTAATTACAATAACACTATGTATTCTGTAAAAATGTATTTATGTGGTATGCCATTGTAAGTAAATGTATCTCTGTTCAGGAGGCACATTCTATCTACCTCTGTGAAACTATTCCTTTAAGTAAAAGTACAAAAGTGTCATCTGCAAAACTTACTTTAAGTAGTAAAAAATAAAAGTATTTGTTATATTATCCTATTTCGCTGCTGCCGTGCTGAAATGGCCATTAAGGCAGGAAAATGCTTGAGACAGCACGTCTAAAGGAACAAGTGTATATAGCTGCTGTGAATGGCCACACTTGAAGGCAGAGTGAAAAGCCTTTGTAGAGAGGGACGAGGCGAGATTGAAATGGGGATAAAGGAGCACTCTTTCAGAAAGTCTCTCCTGGAAGACATTCATAGCTGCACTCAGTTCTTCACATGAAAAAAAGGTAGTTTTGTAAAGAATGAAAAAAGAGCACTTCAGGATTGTCTCTCAGTCATTAAGTCCATCCGTCTGTCTGTTGCCATAAAGTCAAGTGTAAATATTCATGGTCCCCAGAGGAGAATACCTGATGAGTTTGGTAACCTGTTCGAAGGTCGTGTCAAGGTTTCCACTTGACTCCTGGACACTATGGTCCATGTACAGGTATCATGGAAGCTAATGGCCATATTTCCATGTTGTTTGTGGTGGATGTACATGTTTGCCAAGGGACTATCCTCATGTTTTGGTGGCCCCTTATTGACTTTCCTCTAGGATCACCATTAAGTCAGAAATCCTATTAATATTCAATTATAATCTGCAGATTGGCATTTTCAGTTTGGACCCTCAGTGAGCTTTTCTTTTACACCAGACTTATTATTTATTCAGGGAAACCCTGACCCTAACCCTGATAACAGTGGTGACGGTGGCCAGTAGCTCCTTCAAACTATGCTACATTTTTGTTTTTAATCTGTTATTTTGTCAGCGTTATTACTGAAACACATATTTACCGATGACAAGCAAGCGCAGACTTTGGATTAAGAGCAGCAGAGTTTTTGCCCACAGCATTTTCAGACCATTCACACACTTGAATTTAAGGCTACTTCTGGCTGAAAACCATCTTATGATCACTATGTTGTTGCTGTTACATTCCCCCCAACGCAAATTCAAATAATGTACTACCAATGTATTTCCTGGGTATATGCATGTTTATGTTTATATGTATATAAATAACTGTATATATCTTTTATGTTTGTGTAGCATGAAGGATTTTGCAAACTTTCATTTCCTAATGCACCCTTGTGTTGTTACCTTGTTGTTACCTTGTAATTCATTCTGCTCAACTATTAGTTTCTAGGGTGCTGTTAGCACAGGACAGTATTTGACAAGTAACAGTTTTGGCCTGGTGGTGGCGCTACATAAAAAGTCAGGGGATCACTAAACTTTTATCAATTCATCCTGAGGGGAACAATGATGTCTAACCCAAATGTTCTGGCGGTCCTTCAAATAGTCGTTGGTATATTTTTTCTCAAAATTACAAATGTCACCCTAATAGTGGTGCTTGAGGAAAATACAGAAAATAATGAAATCATTAGACTTCATCTTAGGGAACACGAGTAGCTGAACAAATTTTTGTACCAATGCATCAAGTAGATGTTGAAATATTTCACTGAATAAATGAGAACTTTAACCTGCTGGTGTCAGTCAGAGGATAATAGAAGTCATTAGGATACATTCACAAAAATAAATGGCAATACATCCAGTAGTTGTTGAGACATTTGAGTCTGGACCAACTAACCAACACTGCCACCATAAAGCAAGTAAGATCAGTAAGTAACACAACCTGCCTGCTTATTAATATAACCAGGTGTCTGTCATAGCACTGAGCTCAGTGGGATAATACACTTGTCCCTGTGGTGCTTTTTTAGGATGTAAATAGGAAGTATAACATTACCATGGATTCAGTTATACAGTTCATTTTCTTCAAAACACACTGTATTTGCCATTTCTCATTAATAGTATGTAATTGTAATATCTTGGAGACAAGGTTTCTCCTGATACCCAGTGAAGGAAGTAATAAGTGTTGACTTTCAGAGCCGCAGCTGCTCAGGGTGACAACACACGGATAAGAAGGTACAATCAGGGATTAAGTTGTGGTGTAAAATATCGGCAGACAATCTTATTACATCTCCATATCGCTCTAACAAGCTATGATGTCACCCTCAATTAACCTTTTGATCTGGTTTAATGTGATTTTGGTGCTCACAGGATATCTGGAGCACATAATAAATGCTGGAAACTGGGAGGATTCACATAAATGTAAATAACTCATCCAAATGGACACACACTCACACAGACAGTTATGCACTGGCAGTGGTGGCGCCTGGCGCCAAGCTCTTATCATTACTACAAATCAGTGTTCCTTTTTATATGGCAGATCTACTTTATTTCCACCCATAGTGGCCCGCTGTGTATTTCCTCAGTGATGTAGAAACAGGCCGGCTGGTTAAACAGCTGCCCTCCATCGCAGAGAAGTGATGCCATTCATCCTCTCCCCAGAGCATTAATTGGTGTTAATCACCTTCATAAATACGCTTCAGTGCAGGAGAAAACCACAGAGCTCTTTTTTAACCGTTACATGACAGGGAGCGACTGACTCACACAGTCTGACAAACCATGTTGTAGAAAACAATGGAGTGTCCTCCCACTCTTTCTCCGCAGCCCGATCTGATCAGTCGGAGCTCCGTCAACCGGTTCTGCTGCTTCGCCCCAGCGACTACCAGCTCGGGCCTACAGAGAGAGCAACAATGAGGCGCTCACAAAGACGGGAAGACAGTCCTCCTTTCATCCAGATTCACACATTAGTGATTCTGTAGGACCTGTTGTTGTGTAAGCATATGACTCACATTCCTGACAATACGATGGAGTACTGTATATTTTTTGAGTGGGCCACTTCAGAAATGTTCGTGGCAGCTCTTTGCCTTTCACAGGAAGCAGGGAACTGTTTGGTAATGTGTTGTGTAGGTGAATTTAGAGCAGAAATAGAATCACAATGTAAAAATAGTACCTGGGTGCATGGGCATATTGACAGTTAACATTTGAAGTTAAAAAGGTTGTATAATGGCCCTCTGTGAGTCTGGAGCAGGGCTGACGACATAGTTGTTTGAGTCTGTAGTTTGTGTGTCCGCAGGTTTTTTTTTTAACAAATGGCAACTATCTGTATGTGAATGTATGGAGGACAGTGTAAGTACAAAACAATGTTCAATCTACCAGCCCAAATCCATTTCTTTGGCATATGCAGATTGTATCCAGATTGATTTCAGGAAGTCCAGAGAGCAATAAACTCCCTGAAAAGCGATTTTTTTTATTAATCGGATCCAAACCACATTTGGAGGTGATTTGAAATGTGAATTACATAAGATTTCAACATCTCAGTCTGAACCTCACACACACAGTTTGGATCAAAGCTGTCTGAAAGTTTTTATTCCAGAAGCTAAAACTTTTAATTCTGTTTTCTCTGAAGCGCTTCTTCTGTCCTGTCGAAATGTATAACTTCAGCTTTTAGTTTTGCTGCCTAAATGTGCCACGATGTGTGGAACAGTGACATTACTGCCTGCATGGAAACGTTAAAAATGACTGAAAGCAGCCTAATCAAAGCAGAACTTATGCGCATTATGAACATTATTGCAGTGTGATTGGTATGAAAAACGTTACATTGTAAGTAACGATGTGCAAGATTTAAAGTATACTAAATTAGATGTTAGCACTTCCTGTTTGCAGTGTACCCAATAATGTACAGACGACTGTCACTGGCTTACTTTGATACTGAAGAAAACTTAAATATATGATGATTCTCTGGCAAGTTCTGGAGGATGATTCCTTGTTGAATTAATGGATGTTTATTCATTACGTACATGAGAGGTAACGATATCCTCAGGAAGTGTAAACCGCACTGAATCTAAATATACACATATCATATCTGTGTGAGACTTGATCCAGTTAAAACTCCAAAAGAGGTGGCCTACACGGGCAGATTTGGGTGCAGCTCTCCAGCTTCTTTATTCATTCACTCAGCAGCGTAGGTGTTACAAAACCAGATATCCTCGGTAAAAGAGGAGGCGGAGAAGAAACAGACTGTGATAGACTATAAGGGAGATTATTGATCGGTAACATGTGACCAGGTATAGCTGGGAGATGCTGAGAATTCACTTGGTATCATTTTGCGATCCCCGTGTAGCTACCTCCTGCAGTTAAAGGCAGATCATGCAGAGTGCAAATGCTAATATTATCTTCATTTAACACGAAGACGTGCCCCTGGCATCATTAATTAATGTTCCTCTGCTTCTTTGTGGCCCACTTGAGAGTTTATACAGGGATTTTCAATCTTATTAAATGCTGATATGACAGAAACACACATGAGCGAAGGCACATGCACACACATTATGTCACTTTCTGTTCCATTAACAGCTAATTAAGATGTGAATGATCTCCTTGGGGGGAAGTGTTCTACTTAACTGCCTTTCAAGCGGCTCCTCGTCCCACATTAATCTCTCTCCCCAGGGGAACGTGGATATCGATCCGCTTTTCCCCTGGCATCAATCTCACTTGGAAGAGATGAACAAGATTAAAGTGAGATGGGCATCACATCCGGGAAGAGAGGTGATGATGATCTCTGTAACGCTGCCGCATAAGAAATCCATGAGGTAGAGAGTTTTCTCAGGGAAACTGACTTTTAATTTTACAATTAATACATTTTAATAACAATGAATTATATAATATCTTGAGCAACATTGTTAAATGTTACTACACCTTTCAAGCTATCCATTATCGGACGTCGCATATACAGATTCATGCTAATCTTTGAAGCAGTGGGGGTTTGAAGTGAGTACTTTTACGTACTTTCAAACTTAAGTTTAAAGTAAATTTAGCTGAGAATATACATACATACTTACTGAAGTAAGCTTTTAAGTGCATTACTTTTATTTGTAGCAGAGTATCTACAGTGTGCAGAGTGCTTTCAGTGTGGTATTAATAGTTTATTTAAGTAAAGAGACACAGTTATGTATTTAAAAAATATCCATAAACAGGTAGTGCATCGTTTTGAATTTGAGCACCAAACGTCAATGACACAGAGTCCACTTCTCCCCGTCCGGCTGTAGTCCTGCGCTCTGTCGGCCTGGAACACGGTCCGTCAGTCTAGTGCAACAGCTTAATCCGAGATGTTGTGGTGGATACAGGTCTAATTTCACGTTGTTTGGCCAGCCTGAGTCCCATTTTGTCCATTTCCTTTTCTTCTGACCGGACTTTAGCCAGGAGCAGCATTAAAGACAGGTTGCCAATTCTTAAATATTGCACCTTTAAACCAAGCTGGATTAGCATGGCTCATGGCGACTCTCCTCCTTGGGGGCAGTCCGGTAGGATGGTCGGGAGACGCCGTGGCCCATGGATGGTCTCAAATCTGCTGCTCTTAATACAAAACAACTACTTTCTTCTCAAAAGCTGATGACAATATTTCATGAAAAAGGTCTTGGTGACTGATACATTGACCTTTTTAAAATAAATCAATGCAGAGGTTAAAAAAAAAGGATGTGTGCAGGAATTACTATTTTTCATTGGAGTTGACAATTTCAACAATAAAGCTGAAAAAAACAGAACAAAACAAATGTGCCGCTTTACCATAGCATGAAAGAAAGACTAGCACCACCAACATAATAATCTCTACTGTTATTTTTAAGCAATCTTTTACTTTTGATGCTTCAGTGCTTCATCTCTCAGCTAGAACTTACATCTAAAGTCTCTGTGCACTATGACACTATAAGTGGCTCATACTGTAACACTTGAACGCTCATCTATCTGCTCCTCATGGCCTGCCTCTAACAGACACTTGGGTTGGTGTGTTGATGCAGTCTGGAGCCAAAGTTAATTACATTCTCCAAACAATGAGAGAAGGACCTGCAGCTCATTTTTCATTTTCTTCTACACACCTTCATTCCAAGTATGACAAAAGACAGATAGAGTCTATAAAGCTGAAGCTGTTCAGTGAGTAATACCTTGACCAGGTCGCCTCCAAACAATCACCAGATAAAATCGTTTCACTGCTGAACTGTTGGCTCTTGTTTTAACTGAATGGCTGGAGCTCTGTTAGTTCTGTGTGACAGCTGAAAGTACAGGAAGTACATTTAGCAGCTCCAGTGTGGGGCCCAGGAGTCCAGCTGGTATGCTGCGGAAAATAATTGTAATCAAAATGAATGACAGTTTAATTGTCTCATGCATAGAATACACCACAAATTCATTCACGCCAAGACGAGAGTACTTCATATACGCTGCCAAACAACAAAAAAGTCCAGAAAAACAAGAGCAAATCTTCAGACTTCCATCTTTCATTCTTTTCCAGGCTTTTGAAACAAAGTTGTGAGCTGTAGTTTCCCCTGTAAACACACCAACCACTTTGGCTGTTGCAACTGCAGTGTCTCGGGGCTTGTTGGTGAAAAATGTCAATCGGGGTTACCCTAAAGATGATGTCCTCAAATTGTTCTGTCCACAGCTCAAAGACATTCAGTTCACTGTTGTAGAGGAAAATACATCACCGGAGTAACTTTTAACTATAGTTATTAGATAATTGCAGTAGTGTCAAAAGTACAATATTTTCCTCTGAATTGTAGTGAAGTAAAAGTATGAAGTAGCATAAAATGGAAATACTCAAGTAAATCATAAGCAAATGTACTTTCATTTTCCCACCATTGTTCCCAGGATTTAAAGGTCCAGTCATTATCAGCCTGATTTGCTGGAAAGGGCTCCACGGTTTGAGACAAACACTACTTGGTAGCCATTGTGGTTAACCAAATTGCTGCTTTAATGTTTGAATACACTAAATGTATCAGAGTTGAGTACTGGGAATTGAGATACCAGTATTTGTACCATAAATTCTCCCCAAATCTGCTTCAGTTTCCTGGCAAAAAATACCCGCGGGATCCGGTGGTTTTTAGTGTGTCTGTGCTGACTGTCTGCATGCTGCTGTCTCTCGTGGACTGAGACAAAGGCATTTTCTCTGAATCTCATTAAAGCTTCCACAGAAGTGAAACATGCCGTCATATCAGTCGAGAAATGGGCTGCAATTAAATCTCTGCAAGCACCGTCAAAGTACGTCCACTTAACACTAGGTAGTTTGGACTCATTACTACCCCCAGCTGGTTGAGAAGCGCAATTATCTGACAAAGTTACTTCCAAAACACGACGCTTGGGCGTGAATGTGTTTTGTAACGTCTGAAAATATAACTATGTTTTCGGGAGATAACAACAATAGCCTAACGTTACCTCCCGACCACACTGTTCAACAATTACGTTGATTATCTGCATTAACTAATGAATCTGCAACTTTTCAAGACAAGACATTCATAGTGTTTTAGTAAGTTAGTCATCGTTTACAGTCACTACATGAAAATGTGCAAGCTATCGAAACGGACAGCATTAGATTATCTCGCGGCTTTATTACGGTTATAAACTGTGGACAAATAATGCCCCAATGAACACCACATAACAACAAATCAACTCAACGTAAAAGTCGGTAAGATAATAAATATGTATATATGTAATATATGACTTACAAATCCAGTAGCATCAATGCTAGGTCGCCATCAGTCTTGAAACCCATTTCTTCTTTCAGCTTGCGCCACCGAGTGTAAGCTGGTCCAATATTTATGTGTCCGGGCTCGTGTTCTATCACTTTGTCTTTTTCTTTTCTTTGCCTCCTCACACAATACCTTCTTGGCTTTTTTAGCTGGCTCGGCCATGGCGTTGGTTTCAAAAAATCCAAGTAGCTGCTGGCTAAATCCACCGATGAATAAACGACGTATGCCGTAAAGCAGGTCGCACTAGAAGCCTTTACCCCAGATAGGTTCCTACCCGCTCTGGGAAGTTACACAGTGGGGTTTCTGCCGGCGCGACCCCCCTCAGGCTGTAGAGACGTCACCATTCATCCTATTAACCGTTTTTCTACCACTTAACTGACTTTAGAAACATTATTTTAAGGTCGAAAAACTACCTAGTGTTGCTTTAAAGTGTTTGTTTTTTTGCCACTGACTGGCTCAGATTGTGATGCTCTACGTGTCCGACAACATTATGGAAAGGATCCAAACTGAGATAGACGTTTTTGTTGAAAAGTAAGATCCATTTTGTCTAACAGCCACCATCACTCTTACCAAATCCACCAGACTCCATTTGCAGAAACAGTATTTTTATTATTGTACAATACACGTCATTGAAACTTGACAGAAAAACAAAATAAAACTCACCCAAAGTGTTTTGGTTTGTCTTTTCAACGATCACCAACGCTTCTCAGGAGAGAGCAAGAGAGAGTATTTTCACATCTCACACAGTGACTTTAGTGTTTATTTTGACCAAACCAAAGTTAATAAAATTACTGTTTCTGCAAATGGAGTCTGGTGTCTTTGGCAGGCGGCTGTTTCTGGTTAAACATAAAGGATCTCATTCTTGAACAAGGTCTATCTCTGTAGGGATCCTTCCCATAATGTTTTCACTTAGAAATAGTGACTGTAGGCTCGACACAGCAAACGGTCATACAGAACAAGTGGCGACAAAGGCTGACTGTTGGGTCGCTTCACGTCTCCTGTGTTTCGGCCAAGAAGACTCCACCCAATGGCCGACTAGCCTACCATTTTCACACCACTCTTTCTAACATAACCACTTCTAATGGAGAATCTGTCTGTCTGCAAATGGCACCTGAGAAAACGGCCTAAATGGGATTTGTTTAACTGAATCAGAGGGATTTCTCTCATGAACGGGCTCTGCTGCCGATTCTACATACTTGAAGCCTTTTCAAACCAAGCACAGATTTTCAGAATTCCTATGGAAATGGATAAAAACTGATTTTTTGGGGGGTTCTCATTATCGTATGCACACAAAATATATCCGGACCGACCTCGATGTCAGCAGATATCCGCCTGCGTAAATATATGTTTGACCAATGAAATCCTTTGTTTCAGCAACACAACATCCAATGTTGTATGCTGTACGACAAACACCACAACGACTACCGAAACAACCAAGTCGAGGACTATAAACGGCTTGAGATCGCCCAGCAGCTGTGATATAGTGAAGATGGTAATGTAGCTGATATTCACTTGATTACGTTACACATTATGTTGGTCACGGAGAGGGGGCGAAATTACCGGGCCTCATTCACGAAACTTAAATGACCATATCTGATCATGAAGTACACTTATTAATGTTCCCACAAACAGAGAGGATGTGGGCGAAAATGGAAGACAGCACCACGGATAATCGCACCGAATGCATAATTGTCTGTTCCGTATTATCGCACCGCATTCTCGCATCCTACTGGTGGGAAACGGCTTTTAATCGGCCAATAGATAAAAACACCAACAAGGGCTGACACGTCCCAACAGTGCGGGACACTCTGCAAAAATAGGTTCACAGATGCTCACTAATGACTTGGACATTGGCCTTGTGTGTCAGGGCACTGACAATGTGTGCCTGTCAGTTGGCGAAAACAAACTCTTAACATGGATGTAATCTGACAGTATGCAATTTCCTGCAAGAATTACTGCCACAGCTGTAGCAGGTCTTGCTTAATGCTTGACCAATTTCAAAAATTGTTGTTGTTGTTGTCACTTGACACAAAAAAATGGAAAAACAGGATCCAGGTAAGTTAAAAGATCTGAGTTCGTCTTCCACTGCTGCTCAGGACTCAGACCTGCCACCTCGTTAATCCTCATGATTGGCTCATCTCTCCTGTTTGTAGATGAACCGTGTTGGCGGACGAGGACACACGACGCATTAAAATATGTATCGCACACACAGTGCAGTAACACATAAACAGAGATGTCTCCAGACAGTGCTATAATGGATCATATACTTCTTATTGTGTTTGCACATTTGTCACGCACACAGTCACTTGCTTTTAGGCAGCAGTTTTGATCAGAGACATACGTGAACATCCAGGTGACACATAGATCATTGCCAGCAAACCTCTCTCTAATACACACATACACGAGAACGCTGCGTCTCAAACAGACAGAGGAACACAACAAATAAGATGTGCAGATTAAAGGATCATATTTTTTAATGAATATCACTTTCCGTCCTCATAAATGTGGCTGTGTAGGCGAAAATGAACCGCAGAACGTATATTAGTATTAAACGGAGTTTATTAAGTTTGGCTGCAGAATTTTATACCACCTTCCTCCATCACCACGCAGACTCTTCTCATTGTATCCCTGTCATATTGCATCATCTTCCAGCTCTTTATGAGACGAGGTTAATGAAAGCGGGAGATGATGGGATGAGTGGGTACGATGGTGATTTAAAGTATTAATACGCAGAAATTGTTCCGTAAACGGTTTCCGAGCAGCCGAAAGTTTAATTGCCACCCTAAATATCGTACATCTGTCTGTCAGAAGTGCCTTTTTTTATAGTGATAATTGTGCCTTTGTGTTGTGTGTGGGACACAAATGAAGAGAGAACAAGTGAAGGGCGGAGAGGGAGAAAAATAGAGACCTAATATGGCGACCTCCCTGAATAAATGAGGATATGGACATGCAGTATTCAGAGGGTTCAGTGACTGCTGCTCACTAGTCCAACTCACTGCGTCTCAGCATTAATGATTCATCAGTCGCCACCCTGGGATCGAATATGTGATCCGTGTTTTATAAATCGCTCCTTTAAAGCTCTCCAGCAGAAGAGTTAATGGGAAATATTTTATAATGAACTTTGTGTGCCTCCCCGAGGGTCCATTTACTACATTTAATGCAGCGCTAACAGTAATCAGCAGGGTTCGTTTGACCCAGTAGACAGGGCGTTCACTGTGAATCACTGAGGTGTCAGAGGCTGAAGACAGGACCAGCAGGGGAAACCCCTACACTTCATCTGCTTCTTGCTGTGAGAGAGGACGGCAGAGTCGAGCACTTGGAGACCTGCTGACCTGGAGGAGGATCAAGAAACAGCAAAGCTAGAAGTGGATAAATGTTCTTTCACACAACGGGGGACAAGATACATCATTTCAACTGACACATATTGGATTTTCTGGTCTGATGCCCCTTTCAGTAAGATGGCATCATTTGTCTAGATTCTGAAATTGTTTGATGAATGAAACTGTTTTTTAATCTGACACCAGTAGATTGAACCTGGTAGTTGATTCCTGACCTTGGAACAAGACGAACAGACTAAGAATCAGTCAGTCTCAACAACTGTTGGATGGATTGCTGTGAAATTTAGTTCAGACATTCATGTTTCCCTGAGGGATGATTTGTTGCAGCTTCACTGATCCTCTGACTTTTCATCTAGCGCCATCATCAGGTCGACATTTGAATGTGTCCCATACGCTGGTTTGTTATCTAATACCAGCAAAAAGTTTCCCCATCAGCCTCAGCTGCACTTTTCATTTACTGCTAATTCGCCAGTGATGGAATGTAACTAAGTACAGTTACTCAAGTACTGCACTGTACTTAAAGTTATCCATCTTATACAACTGTATAGTTCCACTCAACTACATTTTGGAGGCAATAATTATTCTTTTCTCCATTAATTTACACTTTTTCTGTGACATATCTGAATTTTTATTTTTGTTTCATGAATATTTCTGGTCCCAAAAATAATGCGACTCATTTTTATTTGACTTGTATTGTACATAAATATATGCACCTGTATCCCAATATCCCTAACTAATTGTGAGTAGTGTATTTTATAGTGTATTTTAGTTACTGGTTACTTTGCAGATTGCGTGCTGCACCAGAGCCAAAGTAGAGCACTTTTATTTTATTTTATTGCCAAGTGGATGAAATAACACTGATTCTGATAATTGAAAAAAGGGAAACCTGGATGATTTTATTTCCAGACGCATTAAGGCAGCAAATAAATTTATACATAAAATTTCTTCAAACAGCTCGGAAAGTACTGACTCCTGCAGCAACGGACATTTCACTTGCACTACAATCTAGGTCTCTTAAGTAATATTCACAAGGCATCACTAAAAGCTACTTGAAGTCTCCGTATCCTCTGATTTACTAATTTAAAATATTTGTGTGTTCTGTGTGTGTGTAGCATGAAGGCGTTACAACAGACATTACATTGCAGTTGGAACCCAGTGTTGTAAAATGAGAAATAAATGATTTTGGTCAACACTGCTCCTTGGAACCTGCTTCTGAAAAAATGGACAATGTTTTCAGGTGTTTCTGACACGTTGAGGTTGGATTTATTAAACCAGGATGAAACAGGCTCATTCACAATGGTTTGTATGACACAAGGGACAACATGCACACATAGAAAAGCTCCATCTTTCTAAATGATACAAGACCTCTGTGGAAAGAGAACAGTGAGTATGAAAGCAAAGGGGAGTATTCATATTTCTTTCTTTCTCATACCTGTCCTTATATATATTCCTTATTTCTTGTGGAGGGTGAGCTGAGCATGGGCGTACAATAGGGCTGGTCTCTGCTACGCATGATAATTTAAAATGACTTTTTGCCTCCATCTCTCCTGGTGACATGGCATATGTCTGTGGCCACAGAAAAGTCATGAATAAATGGAAGAAATGTAATATATGTGTTCCAGGAGGGCAGCCTGGGGAAAAAAATAGTGATCAGACTTCCCAACAAGATTTGTAATATGTAGACAGGCAGGCTGTCAGGCACGCCCTCCTTCATTTCATCATTCGCAGATGATGACAATAGTCATGACTCATGCAAATGACGACCTGCTGCATAATGCAGAAACACTCAGAAGATGACAGAGACGGAAAGTTGAACATGTTTTTGGCAAAACTAAACTTCTCTCACTTGTAATCTCTCCAACTCTCTCACGCTTTCTTCTCCTGCCCTCACCCCAACCTTTCTGCTTCCATCTCCCAGCACACTCACCTCCTCACCCATCAGCACGGATCTAATGATGACAGACACCCACGTACACTGCGGGTGAGGCTTCCCATGTCTTCACTTTTTGCTTCCCACAGCTCTGTCCATCAAGCAGGTATTGATCTGATGCATCGTTTTTCTTCTCAGTCTCGGGCTGGGCCACAATGGCTATGTTTCCTGCCTCCAGACTGACTTTGTGTAACCTCAGTCATTTCAGATGTCGAAGTTTCTCTCTGCAAAGATTGTATTTTCTTTGTGATGCCATGTGTGACAATTTTGGGTTGTCTTTGTTTCTATTGTGGTTTCTGTTGCTTGTTGTTTGATCTGTAGTTATTTCATCATGATCTTTCTGTTTGGCTTGTATGATATGATTAACCTTTGGTTTGCCACTTATACTTATGTATATATTTGAATATCAGTCCTTCCTGGTCGCACTTTAGCCCCATTTGGGGCAATGTCAATGTTAAACTAGTCATTACTACATCAGACCACACACATCTTTGAACTCTGCCTTCACTTTTATCTCAACTACACACCTGTAAAGTTTCATGACTGCATTTTGCGTGGTTGTGATGCTATCACGCTGACAAAAGCGTGTCCTTTCATGTTGTGTTTTCGGCTGCCCTGTAGATGGGCCATAACAAGGAAACACTGGGCTGTGTAAAATATAATGTCCGTAACAATATATTTCAAACTAATGTCAACGGTTATAAAACAGTCAGTCATGTCTGCAGGCTGCAATTTGTGGTTCATGTTCTGTCTTTAGCAGAGCCGTGTTTTGATTTACAATCATGATCTCACCGTGGAAACATTTAGAAATGCTACTTTAGCACTTACTAGGACATTTAAAACACTCTGTAGGACATGCCACTACACTACACATTAACATGGATCCAGAACACTGATATATATCTGTAGCATAAACACAGAGACAGCCGTCAGCAGGCTTGACAATGACAGCAGGTCACCAGAAACCTTTAATCAGCCTCACCTTTTTGGACTTAGAAAAGCCAGCGCACAATAAAAAGCTGTCTTCACGGAGGCAGCGCTGCAGCTCTTCAGCCTGCTCTTTGAAAGCCACGGAAATGCCAGCTTGTACCCTTCACTCAGAAGCCAGGGTAATTCAGCGGAAATTGTCAACCCTCGCTTTGTGTATTTGCATTTCGCACACATCTGTTACCACGGCAGGGGGAGTGAATAAGACCAGTGATGTTGTGTGCAATATGTGGTGTTTAAGAATGGATTTTTACATTTGAGATCAGATTATTACCGACCATAAAATCCAGCAGAGCACAGTCGAAAAACGCATCTTCAACTGTGTGTGAAAGCTTCCTCAACTATAACCGTAATGACGGATGATTTACCAATCCAGAGAGAAATAGGGGAGGTTTGAGATGAGGAGGGAAGTGAGAATGAGGAGGAAACGTTATATTACAGCACCTTATCTCTGGCTCATAGAAGAGCGATCGCTGTGATGAAAGAATAACTCAAAGGAAGCAGTGGGTGAGAAATAGATTTTAAAGATGAGAAAAGAAGATGACTGAGGAAAGATAAAGGGAGATTGAATCTATTCCTCAGTGATTTTCTTCGCTATATGCCTCCGTTAGCTAGGTCAGCAGTCTCTGTAATAAATGGATACGTCTGATCATTTTTCATGTTGCTTTCTTCCTCCGTACATTTGCACTTTTCACATAGTTGCAGGAGGATTATTAGCCTCCAACTCCAGCTCCGCGATGAGGCAAGCACTGTGGTGTTGTGGCTGGGTAATGGCTCTGCATTTCCCCCTACATTGTCCTCTGTTTTCATGTGGATCTGTGTTGGTAGTGATGGTTAGGAGGGTAATTGCCTCTGGATCAGTGTCATTAAATCTTCCCCTGTTCAGGCTGGTAAGCAGTGTGTGACGCTGGGTCATCTCGTGTCTTTAAGTCTATAAAGTATCTCTGTATGACCACAAATATTAATCCAGCTTCCTGTAACACACGCACACCAAAAATCCCTGTTACTTGCAACCGCCTGCAGTGCTGGAAACTAATAATATATTCAACCAAATTTGAGCTACACAGATGTGTTGATTACCTCCGCCAAGGAGGTTATATAGTCGCTCGTATCCGTGTGTTTGTTGGTTTGTCAGCAGGATTACACAAAAACTACTGAACAGATTTCCATGAAACTTGGATGGAGGATGGGTTTTGGTCCAGAATAGACCCCATTAACTTTTGGTGCTGATCCAGATAAAAGGACGGATGATGCAGGAGTTTTTCCTCACTTTCTTTACCATTGCAAGATAGCACATCTAATATTTCAATGCTATTTTCTGACTTTATTCTGCTTGTCCATTGTCCTGTGGAAGGTGCGTCCTCACCGAGCCAATGTCCAGCTACACATTACACATGAAGAAGTTGGTTTTGGTCTGTAACGTTATCACTTTGGGACACAATAGAGGAAAAATGTAAAAATTGTGTTAGGCTCGGATTTTTCTTTTCTGTTTGAGGTTAAAAAAATATATAATTTATTAGTTGATAACCTTCCATTCGTGTTATTTGCAAGTATTTGCATTAGTAGTAACATGGACACTACTGTTCCTACATTTTGTTATATTACCTCTGCAATGACGCACTCACTCTGGCTTGTGTTCACTTTGTCCTCTTCTGCTTCTTACTCCACCTTTGTAACATCTCCACAAAGTTGAATGCGACTCTAACAGCGTTAATGATGTATGTCTCTAATGAGCAGTAGTTTCTTTCAGGTGGACTTGAAGTGTAGCTGAAGTAAATATTTTGAGAGGATCAAAAGTTTCTTTTGTTCTCTTGAAGACAACAAATCTCACTTTTGAACTGAGTCTAATGAGCTCTGATTGGTTTTTGGGGGGTTATTCTCAATGACCTGCAGCTAATTACACAACCAAACACACACAAAAGGAGTTGTTGCTGTTACGATGATAAACACTGACTCAGAGGAGGCAAGTTCACAAAGCAAGTTAACGTTTCAGATATTTTGTGAATGGTTTGAAAATGTTTTTGAAGGCCGAGTTTGAAGATGAGCGTGGGCCGACCAATTAGCACTGTGTACTAATGTAATAATGTTTTGATCACCGCTAAGTAGTCATGGGTCAGAACGTGAAAATGTTGACGGCTGGTATGATCCCATCACTAGATGGTCCCTGTCCAACAAGTGACGAGACAAACGTACATCACGCACACAACACAAGGACGTAAAGTGCCACTCCAAGTTATTAGGGAGTCCCCTTTACTTCTCACTGATTCTCTGTCGATGGAGTTTAGTTTCAGTCGTGTTCCAGTTTGTACTTTCACATATCAGATTTATTTCATGGGTCACTGATCTCTCTCAGCCGTATGAGAGCCGGGTGAAGTGACTGCCAACAAACAGCTGAACTCTGCTGTTGAGTAAGAACACGTAGAGATAAAATAAACACTGATCTGATATGGCTGCAAGTTAATATGGTTGTTTCAAAATTATTATATTTATTATTTTGTTATTATTCATTTGTATTTTAGAAGATTTTCTCTACATATACACGCAGTAATCAAACAAACAGGTGAGGAGAAGTCACAAACTCGACAACAAAAGGATTAAAGGAGCAGTAAAAGAGGCTGAAGACTAAAAATAAATAACTAAATTGGGCTTTATTTGACCTGATTCTCAGTATAGATGTTTGATCAATCTATTTAAATTATTTTAATATTTCGTGTATATACATTTCTGACATAATTTTATTGTTGACTGTACAATGATAAAAGCAAACATTGCTGATTATATGGATTTTATTATCTCCGCCCTCACCTGAGTTTGTTTTCACCTGTGTCCATTTGTTGGTTGGTTTGTCAGCAGGATTACACAAAACCCACTGAACGGATTTCCACAAAACTTGGATGGAGGATGGATCTTGGCCCAGAATAGACCCCATCCCAGTGTGAATCTGGATAAAGGGACGGATCCAGGAATTTTTTCTCACTTTCTTTAAACATTACCTACGTCTTTTTTTGACATTTTTGTCAATTTCTCAGGGAATGATGAAACAAATCTGGTGAAAGTAGATGGCTGTGATCTATGCTCTACTGAGTGCCATGCTAGTTTATTTATTGTGTATTGAATCTCAATATGAAAGTTGGGGATCACAATAAACAAACAAACCAACCCAAACAATAAAAGCGTTCCACCGGAAAATCAGTGGGCTGCTTTTATTAGGAAATAAATGTTTGTGCTTTTATTTGTGCTCCGTTAGCTGCATTAATTGTTAAAAAAAAACATGTTTAATCAAACAGATATGGACATACTCCACTCTGTGAGGTCAACTGATTGGAAAAATAATACAAACAGAGACTGCCTCAGACACTTCATCAAGATAAACAACTTTACCTCGCTGTCATGATCACAGAAAATGATCGTCAGTCTCTGTTATGAAAGAATGCATGAAGTTTTAAACATGTCAGCATTTACCAGAGAGTCTCTAGTCTTTCCTATTTTTGGAGCTTGACCTTTACTAGAAAAACTAAAAGTCAGGGTATTTAATCCTCTGCTTCTTTGATTAAGTTACTTTTTTCTTGCACCAAATTGCTGAAGCAGACCTTTTAAATCGCGTGAGCTTTGTGGAGGAAATGCGTCATTGCTTCAATGTCATGCTTTTTAAGCAGCCACAGCCATGTCAGCGTACATGCTGTGACCATGGCTTCCCCCTCGCTCTCTCTTAAACACGCACATTAGCACATAAGTAGCTGCAGATGTAGCCAGAGGAGTGAAAACATGTGCATAACATAAATAAATGATTACACCAGCCAAGTGTTTTAGTGCACACAATGTAGATATAAAACCACATTCAACAACAAAAGCTTTTTTTTTTTTTGCTGGAACATTAACTGAAATATTGTGTGATGCGAAGGCACAGACAATAAAAAGCAGGCAAATGGAAGTGGTGAGAGCATTTTTCTGGTTAGAAGCACTCAGACTTCACAGAGGGAAGAAACATCCAGTGTGAATTGTTGCCTTTGACCTGCGATTGCTGACTTTTTTTGTTTCAGAAAGGGTCCAAAGTGCAGCTGGCAAATGACAGGAGTGTGGGAGAGGGAGAGAGGTGAGTTTCGTAGGAAGTGTGGTGAATGTAGTGTTTGAAATCTAATACCACGGCTGCTGCATAGCGCATTCGTTCACCTGCGCTTCGCTAAACACCGTCACCTCTGTGTGAAGAGGCAAATCAGACATTTCAGTTCCTTGCATCGCTCACTTTCAGCTGAAATGCTCCATCCATTAGCTTCACCACACAGTGCACATTCAGAGGTGTATCGATGCGTATACGCTGGTATAAAGGGTATATCCACCTCTGTGCGAGGGGAGTTACCGTATATGTACCTAAAAATAGAGACAGATACGTATCAGTGGCTGTACGGTCACAGCAGAAGTGAAAAGGAAGACATTTCAGTTCATTCCAACCGGATCACAGCAATCAGTAGATACATATCAAACACTTCATGATTTTATCTGCCGACTGTCGACGCACGGTCCCAGACTGGAACAGATCCGGTCACTTGTCACGCTCAAATCAGATTCATCATCTGAGATACAGTCCCCCCTCCTTTAAGGGAAAACTCAGGGACTAAATCTCCGAATGTGTTTACTTCCTAACCTCCAAGCTTCATAGTTACAAATATAAATGTGAAGCAAACACACGGAGCCACGTCGAAACATTTGTGTTATTATTACAGATTCACACTCCCAACGAGTCAAATACAGCAGCCTGGTCGGTGGCCCTACGCTACGTTCCCTCAAACGTACAACGTCTGTATTCCTGCGCACAAGCGAAATGTAGTGTATGAATAATGTGAATGTATAACATTTGCCAAGTGAACAAGTAGGTCCAAATAGTTCAAAATGTGTTGTATGCAGCATTTTACAAAGTTTATACAGCTTCTCTTAACGCAAAAAGTCTAGAAATTTAGTGTTTTTTAAAGGGAGTCTGGTGACTTTCTCCATTTCATTCTTTCTCCAAGGTAACCAATATCAGTTGTTCTGTACTGTATTTGTAAAATTTCACGTTTACCCTCAATACGTTTGGTGTAAATGTTGAAATCAGTTTGAAACAGTGTGTTCAAACAGCTGCTGAGAGGTACGACGCACGGAAGCAGACAGGATGCACGAGCAACGCGGAAAACAGGTAGGCTATTACAGCGATGCCGCCACAACCTGACACCTTTTACAAGGAAAAAAAAAAACATCCAAACCTATTTAATGCCGAATTTAAGCAACAGAGATTTAAAATTTGCTGCAGCTGTTTCACAAAGTTTGTTATGTTTCTCATGCAACAATTTTAAATTCACATTTGTAAGGCAGTCTGGGATATTTCCGTTACTAGTGACGTGGTCCCTCTGAAAAACTTAATTTATAAAATACTTTTTTTAATTAAAATAATGGATGGTGGTAATGTACGAGTGACCTCCACAGATCGATGATTTTACAGCTGGCTCTCACTTAACTCAAACCCTGATTTTAAATACCAAAAGTAATATTACTTGTTATGGAGAAATTTCAGAATCTTTTATATTATATTATTGTATTATATTTATTGATGCATTCATGTGTTCATCACTTACAGTAAATGTTGCAGCTTGTTAAGGTGCAGCTAATTTAAATAACTTTATATACTGCTGGGTAGCTTTTGAACTGACCTCCAGGAAAAACAATAATTTGATCTTAACCTGTAATAACACACCAGTATTTATTTATGAGCAGTAATATATCACAGTGCATCATATTCTGTCAGATAAATAGTAACAAAAGCTGTCAAATAAATGTCCTCTGTCCACATGTGTGAGTGTGTTTGAGGTGTTGGGAGTCTGCCCGTGTGTCCTCAGGTGTGCATACACAACAGCGGCATTATGGCTCCTGCCGTGCGTATGCCGGCTTTGAGTGGAAACAGTCAGGGGTGACAGTGAAAGACAGCAGCACAAAGGCTTCCCACAGTGGAGCAGAGTGATTAGCACCCACGTAAGGTCCCGTAGGGGAGAAGCTCACAATGTAGGAGTCCTCCAGAGGCGGGTGTGGGCAGTGCTCTTAACGGTGCCTTATTAAAAAATCGCGCCCATCTTCCTGGTGAGTGAATCATTTGTCTGATGGTGTCAGAAAGCAAAGGAAAAAAAGGGCATTTGTCAGCTTTCTGCTTCCTGAAGACAAAAGACGGGGCGCAATAAAGATGATCTACATTATACATAATTCATACATCAATTAAGATAAACAGACGGAAAAGTCTATTTGAATTCTCTCAGGAGACAGTCTGACAAGTGTCCTCAAATCTCCCATGAAGAGGTTTTATAAGGCTGTTTTTCAGTACATAAATTCACACGTATAGTCCAACTGGCATGAGTGTGAAGGGTGCTCTCTACTCAGACAGAAATGATCTGTCGTGCATGAATTTAAATTTCAAATCGAAGAAGAATCATGCCAGAACTCTCCTCATAAACTTGGCTGTGATGATCAAGTGTGTTGTGCTGCGTTAAAGTTGTGAAGTGGATAACCCTCATACCCTCCACCCACAACACCTCCACGAGATACTTTAACAAAGGTATTTTTCAAAAATATTGCACAAATGGAAATGGTTTAACAACAATGATCACACACTGCCTGAAAACACACACACGGTAAGAAACAAACGCTGACATTAGACGATTTTCGTACATTCTTGTTGTTTATTCGTCACGTCGGCAGTGTGTAAAGGCCTTTAGTTAAAGACGATTCTTCTTACACTAATGAAAACACAATTATGAATATTATACTCGTTCTGCCAACAGATCCTCCTAAATCCTACCATTTCTTTGTAAGAAAAGTTGATTTTTGAGTCCCAACTCGTCAAAATAATGACGCTCTGGGATCGTAGGACGGGTCGGCCGCCATCCCAAAGCGTCAGTTTTTTGACGAGTTGGGAGATTTGCTCCTAAGAAGTTTGTTCTCACAACTCGCTTCACTCTGCCTAACTTGAATGAGTACGATTCAATGTGGATTATAGATCTGGTGATGTTAAATTAAGGTTGAGGGGTAACGGCTGGTTTAATATTTAAGAGTCATACAGGGCTATCAAAATCCATATTGGATTAGGCTTGATTGAATTTAAGAGGACTGTTGGGTCTTGGAAGAGGTATGCGCTCTACTGAGTGCAATTCTGGTTTAAAATTGTCTCTAACGAGCCAAAAAAACTGTATGGAAATGCAATACTTCATTGCTGTAGTAGCGATTTAATAACACTATGGTATTTCTGGTACTGGTGTAGCTCGTGGTGAGGCTCGAGAAACAAAATCATCAGTGCCACAAGCCGAGCGTCTGCTGGAGAGCTAAGATATAATTAAAAATAAAGAGGGTAAGTGGATCTTTAATTACTTTAACATTTTAATTTTGTCTTGTCAAAATAATAATCCCAAGGCCAATAATTAACTGTAATCATCATCACAATCAAAATGATCTGCTTAAGATCTATTTACTTTCACCTCTTCACTTCTCTTTTCATATAAAGTGATCTCTCAGCACACATCAGAGATCTTTGCTTCAGTTTCAAACATTTCATTACACACTTTTATCTGTTGTAGCGTCCTATTAAATCCATACCGCACCACCTACCTTTCATCCTCTTATTTTAGGTCCAATTTTCAGTCATTTTTCACAGCTGACTCCCCCATGTTTCACCTCTCTTTTCCCTTCCCCGCCTCTTCCTCCGACTGGTTCACCTCCTCCTCTCCATCTAATGGAGCCGGGCTGAAGCTAATGTTTTTACTTTGTGATTTATTATTATTTTTGCAGAGAAGCTTCACGGAGAAAGATTTTCAGTCGTAAGAGGAAAAACACGCCGGTGTAAAGAAGGTATATAGAATAATTAAAACCTCCCAAACGACTGCAGTTAGATCAATCAGGTTTCAAAAAGTCAATCAATGTTTATTCTTTATCTGCAGTTCAGAGCAGGAATAATTGTGTTTGTTGGTGAGTGTGTTTGTGGCATTTTCCTTCTCTTTCATGATAGATCTCACTGTGGTTCATAATACTGGCGACCGCTTTCATTTCCGTCCTGATGTTGACTAACCTTAATGGATGACTTTTATGTGCTCTGTACAGTAATCTGAAATTAATGGGATATCATCATTTAATGTTTTTTCAGCCTTTTAGTTTGCCAGTGTGTCTCTGTTGGGGGGGTCATATGTCTGTCTCTGTGTGTGTGTTGTGAGCAGATGGAGGACGATTGTCTCATCACATGATGCTGATCCTGTCTGTCTGTTTACCCCCCTGTTGTTCTTGAGGCTTCTTTATATTCTGCACAAGTAGACCCTGGAGCAGAGGTAGCTTTTTAGATTCTGCAGCCTCAGTGTCAAATAAAATAACCTGCATCTCATAAATATCATTTATCATTTAAATTGCTGTAGACTTATAATGAGATGCATATTAAAAGTAAAATACCATGATTATCTGCTCAAATACTATAAAATATACGATCTAAGAAAAACTAACTAAGGGGGGATACATTTACATTCATGTACAGACAGATCTGAACATTTATATTAAGACAACACTAGCATCAAATCTTTTTGAAGAAAGATGTTCATTACTCATTTGTATCAAGATTCAGCAATTCTATCAAATAAAGGCCAAAAAGCAGCTCCAAAATACAAACAACAACAATCAACAACAAACAAAAATCCATTCATGCATCCATTTGGAGTTAATTTCATTGGTTGCGCATTAAATTAACGCTACTTGTACGCAAGATGCAACATGCACATGAGTGGTAGGAGCAGTGTAGCACCAGTACGGGGATGTGACAGGGTCAGGAGCAAGGACATTATATTACTTCGGACACAGTGTTGGAGGTTGAGCCCCATTCATTCCTTTGAAAGCTGCTCAGAGCCAAAAAAGCTCGACTTCCAGGGTATAAAATTACCCGGATCTTCCGTGTTGTGCGGCCCATAGAGGATGAGACTTCAGCTGATCGAGCCGGCTAACTTCCGGTTTAGCTCCTGGCTAACTTGAATGGGATATGGCTTATTACAGTGGAACGAGTCATTTCACGGGGGTTGTGATGTGAATGTATCCACCGTTTAAACTAGTTTAATATTATTAATATCAGTCCAGAAGTCATAAAATGTTGTAATATTTGAACTTTTTTTTTTTTTTTTTTTAAGTCCAACTGCACGTTTAATTTTAGGCATTCTTGTTAACTTGACTCTGGAGCCATTCATGTGCAAAATTTGGGGTAGTCAGGTTGGTCAAGCGCCACTGACCAAGCTGCTGTATTTCACAAGTTAGGAGTAAGAACACAGCGAACCAGCTACGGACGTACCAGAACATAGGATTCGCGTTTTGATTGGGTGAAGGCACTAAAAATACTTGGTTAAGTTTAGGAAGATATTGTGGTTTTGGCTAAAATAAGTACTCGACTTACGTAACTCAACTTGCGTATGTACTCGTGCTGCATACAAAACTTAAGTTACATTATGAACTTGGCATCAAATAACTTAAACGAGCACTATGTTGTTCAACCGACTAAATTATCTGCATCAGTAACCGTACTCGGAATGGAAAAGGCCTAAAACAAAAGTGGGTGGTGCTTTTTACTGTTTGTGTGTCTCTGTAAATTGTTGTTAATTTAGGCCAAAATGTGATGGGGTTGATCAAAAGTTGCTATATTTATTATTTATTAGAAAACTATTTACAGAACAGCCCCAGAATTGAGGCTCTGATCACCAGAGTGAGAGAACTATTTACAGAACAGGGTTATTTTTTATGAACTTGATTGATTCAACTTCAATCAGCTACCTAATGAGGGTTTTTATTCATCAAGAGTACAAATACTGACACATTTCACTCGGATGATACTCTTTACAACAGTTGGTTGAACAAAAAAGCTATTTGAAGATATTAATCTGGGTCTGGGAATTAATTATGTTATTTATATTATATATTATATTATTTTCAAATTTTAATTAGAGGATAAATTCCTTGAGATGCTAAATCTCCTGTTCAAGTGGGTCCTCAGGGACGAAAACATGGTTATTAGCAGACATTTACACACAAAATACCTAAAAAATAATATTAAACAATCCATCCACACATAACAATTAACAAAGTAACATCAGCCATCTGCAAAAAAATTGAGGTAATATTTGATAATTGAAGTCATGAAAAGAAGAAACAGATCTGAGTGAAGGTAATTTATTCCCGTCTGATGCTTTAAACGTAAAAAAAGATTCATTACCTTCTAACGGGTAATGAAAATAACCGTTAACTGAAGCCTTGGTTTCTCTCTTACACCTCTGTGCATAAACTGTTTACACATAAACACACAGGTGGGAGGTGAGACTCTGTCATCGAGGAGTCGAACACTATAGAGAGGCAGAGCGATACAGGATGGTCGGGAGTGAAGAGCACAAAGCAATCTTTAAAAATCTTATATATATGGTGATGTAGGTTGTTTTTTTTCGTGTAACACAAAAATGGAGAAATGATTGGACGGTTAAGATGCAACAACTGAACAATAAAGCCCAGTGTTTGGTGTTTCTCCTGAATTGAAAAGTTGAGGATGTTGAATGACACTCGAGTATTGTAGCAGGCAGAGCAGAGGTCGTAGAGGGTAAAGTGATGTTCTTCCAGCTAGTAAGAGGCCCCGACACAACACGAATGCTCAAAAATAAAAGGATGGAGCCTCACCTGAAACACCAGTCCACTCGTTCCCTGAAGTGTCGTTGACTCGGACATCGTTCACATCCTCTCAGGTCTTCTTTATGTGTTGACAGGAATAATTCAGAGATGATTGTTATCATACATCGTCCATCATGGTCTCCATGACCCGCCCACTTGAAACGGGCAACCACTTTCGATTGTTATTGTAGGTCTCTGACAACATTATGAAATTAATAAGATCCTTTTTGTAACCAGAAACACCACAAAAGTCTCGCTTTGAAATCTCGCGAGAGTTATAACAGGCAGATGACAGGGAAATGTGAGTCAGAGTCGGAGGGAAGAGTTTGGCGTGTACCAAGAGGAACTGCCCGCAAGAACTTATTTCCAAAGTCATCGATGAGTATTCAACTGAACTGTAACAACTCACCTCGTGAGATTTCAGAGCGAGACTTCCCCTGAAACGAGACTTATATGTCTGGTTTCAAAAAGGGATCATTTAACAAAAAGCTCTCTCTCAGTTGGATTTGTTTCCATAACGGTGTCAGACACAGAAACAAGCACTTTTAGTGTACGTAACTTTGACGGTTGGAGGTGCCCCAATTTTTTACTGGACTGATTCCAAAACTTTCGGTACGTATGAATCATTTACACACCAAAACACGTAAATATAGGGCCCAGGTTTAAAAAATACCACAATTTCCCTTTAAGTACACATACGTACAGGCTCCTCAATCTGGCTTTCAAATGTATGATAGCCTTGAAATATGACAATTGCACCGACCTTGTGTGGTTGTGTTCAGCTCAGCCTCTGACTCATCTCAAGAATCACCAGGAACAAAATTCTTTGTTGAAAAGTCTGCCGATAACTTAAATGATTACAGTTCATCGTGAAGGGAACATACCTGTCTGGGTCACGTTTTATGGCAATCACTCCAATAGTTGTAGAAATATTTCAGTCTAGACGAAATTGGTGAACAGACAGTCATGCCACTAGCATGGCTAAAAACAAGACTGATGTAATGAAAGATATTTTTTCCCTTTAGTTCCAGCAGAGTCCAGGCACAGGGCCAGCAGTGTAACGCATGACGCTGCAGCTCCGTCAGTGGCTTCATAAACAAACACCAGGCAGGACTTTTAAAATGTAATCTGCAAGCTTCTGCAAACGGACGAAGCAGTCTGCAGCGTTTCTGGATCATTTGAAATGTCTCAACTAAGTTGTTCCTTGGCCGAGTCAGAGATGAATTATAACAGTCCAGATTGGAAGATGAGTTAATCTTTGACGAGAGCAGAGTTTCTTTTGTTTGTTTAAAAGATATTAAAGGTTGAGTTGTGGCTCCTGTACGACAGCTGGATGTTTGAGATCATACGCAGGCTCTTTTAAGGGGTTTTACAGAGAGAATTACATTTTAAAGAGCCAAGCAGAAGGTAAAAAAGTTGAAGAAAAAACACATTTATCAACTGACCCCCACCTACTGACAGTGAAGTGTAGGAATAACCTTTAAGATGAGATCCCAAGTGATCACACGATTAATCACATGTCTGCTCCGAGCAGGAATAACCAAGTCGACACTATGAGTTAAAGCTGAATGAGGAACTTTTACATACAAATTAAACTTTTTATATTCAAGCCACTGCCAAACAAGTTTGCACATTGCTGATAAAGCCTACCAGCCTACCTTCCCACAAGCATGTTTGGCCACGCCGAGTCCAACCGGCCCGCGGCAGTTTGCTTTTCCATCACCAGTTTTACGGATCTAAGTTGAGCCACGCCGCGCCTGCCCCGCCTCCAAGCGGGCTGCGGTGACGACTCGCGACTGCAGCCGACTCTTGACAAGCCCACGTCTCCCCCTCAAATCGATACTCAACTCACGTCTGTGCAGGAAACCTGAGAGAACGATGTTTTTTAAAAGTCAGTGTGTTCAGCTCTCAGTACTTTTGTGGCTTCAGACAATCGACTGATCATTTCAGCTGTTCTTGTATAAACTGTTTGGGAGCTTTACTGATAACAAAACATGATATTTTCATATGTCTTCATATGTTTCGTGTGTAAAACGTACAATATCTCCCTCTGAGATATGCTAGAGTCGAAGAAGAAAGTAGCATGAACAGTACAGCACTTGAGTAAACGTACTTCGTGACCTTCCACCGCTGTCGAAAGGAGCAAAGGTGCTGGTTCTGTATCATTTCTCCTTTCAAACATGTTCTAGTTTCATCTTTCATTGAAGTCCAAATTTGCACTTTCAATAAATACAGACTCTGACATGTGATTTCTGAGCCAAAAATCACAGCAATGAAACACTCGTTTTGTCCGAAGGCTGAAGACAAAATGCTAAAACACCGCGGAAATCAGAGGGAGCACTGTCTCCAGTCAGACCGCTCTTGGACCAGAAAGCTCTTCTGTGACACATATTGGCAAAGGAGCTCGAAGGCAGCACATTCATGAGCTCTGATAGCAGCAGTGTGAGGCTACTATTTTCTTTAGGAGTCTAACTGTGGCTGAGCTGGAGGGAGGTGGTTACGCAGCGTGACCTGGAGGAGGAGGAAGGAGAGCGTGATGGAAGGCAGGATAAGAAGACATCAGCGGCGAGGAGAGGTGCCCTCAGATGTGATCATCTTCTGCCTCAGAGTGGAAAATAAAATCCTCAGTGCAGGAAGAGAAAGAGGACGGAGCTGACGGGAAGGTAGAAAATTGTTTTCCGGGGGCAGACGATTGGATTTTAAAATGGTCGAAGATTGATGTCACATGTGAAACCGGTGAAAAGGTGGAGAGAAGAGACTGATGAGGACTCCTTCCACTTTCTGTTTTGTAAAAATCACAGTTTCTTACAGCAGCTCCCCAAACCTAAACGACAAAAAGAAAAAAAAAGTCTCCCAAACATCGATTGGGATCCATTTAGTTTAAGGTTTGGTTCATATTTTGGGGAAATACACTAGCTTTCTTTCCGAGAGTGTCATGATAAATTCGATACCACTATCATTGGTGTAGTGACAGGGTTTTACTCTTGCGTTTCACTCCAGCTGACTTCATTAATATTCTGTTTCTTTGGATGGCAGATGGCAGAAGGAAAGTCGACTGAACAGCGATGACAACCAGTCAAGTTGAAAAACTGCCAAACATCTAGAAAAACCTCCAGAGAAATGTGTAAGCAAAGTGCGACTCTGTGACCCTGAAGAACTCCAGCGTAAGCAGAAAGAACGCCTCGCAAAAGATCGCTCGACTCACCAGCAGCATGAATACATGACTAACAACTGGAACCCTCAGCTCTGCGGGGAGCGGCCTCTCATGTAAATATCCACGCTGAACCACGTCCCAAAATCAATTATGTGCTCCTCTTGATGCTGAACGGCCCTTCAGTCGGTCCTGAAGTCACACACTCCAACACACACTCCAACCACTCAGCAGGTTTTCCAGAAAACTCATGCATTGTTCAACTAAAAATATTCTCTAGTGGTGTCCCTGCTGTTGTTAACATCCCAAATCTGTTATTTAACACCTGGAAGTCAGTCAGAGACAAGTTGACGTGAATTCATGAATATGGAGATGAGCAGCAGAGACACGGAGAGAGTTTATCTCTCAGACACAGCTGATAAAAACCCCTGAGGGAAACGTGAAACCTCCTGAGAACCCAGCAGACTCTTTTTCTTCATCTCTGCTTTCTGCAGAGATTAAAAGAAAAGCTTCAGCTACAATCATCTTTCTTTCTCTTTCTTTCTCTTTTCTTTCTGTATTCGGATTGGGTGGAGTTCATACCGGAACCGGGCGGAGCTGGAAGGAAGTTGTTACTTCTGGATTGATCAGAAGCTGCTATATTTTATTATTTATTCTCCACTAGAGTGACTTATATCCGCTTTACGAACAGCGTTGTCAACTCTGCAGTACACATCTATAGTTATCTCACCGCTTTTTCATCCATAACTAAGTTAAAATACTTCACTTTTCACATTCACTTTCTATGTATTGTAAAATTTTAACGATATTGTGCTAAAATCTCTGTATATCTCTATCAGTGTGTGTGTGTGTGTAGCTTTGAGTATGTGTGTTTGAGTGTTTTCCTCTATTCTCATCCTATTAGTCTCTGCAGAGATGGGGTCTGACATTTAACCATGTCACAACAGACCCCGGAGCACAACGGCTACTTTCTAACAGGATAACATCCTTATTTGTTTGAACTGCACAGAATTGGATTATTACACACACACACACACACACACACACACACACTTCTCTCCTTCTGGTTGGTGTTTTCCATCTTTCACTTATTCTCTTTCTCATCTTTACATTCAACACACAAAACAGATCAAACTTAATTGACCCCAGAGGGGAAATTCACATGTTAGAGCAGCACCGAGGCTGAGAGCGAAGACTGATTGGAGTGAAATAACTACAAATAAAACAAGATATTAAGGAAATGTAGGGATGGCAATAAAAAAAAAGCTGTAAACATTATGTACATTGCAACACGTGAGACCACATACGTGAATTGTGAAGAGGTTCTGTAGTGCAACAGCAGCAGCCATGATGTGTGAACTTGATAGTAGAAGTGTGAATGAATACAATACACATAATTATGTCATCAGCATACGGTGTTATGATTAATATATGTGCAGTAAATGTAATGTACACACACTGTACAGTAGTAATACAATAGAAAAGAAGTGCCACAGATCATATAAATATTGCTTTTTGCTGAAAAAATAAGCACTTTTTAAAGGATATGTCACCAAAAAATGAAAATTAAGTCATTATCTATTCATTTCCATGCTGATGGGAAGTCAGGTGAAGTTTTGTAGTCCACAAAACATTTCTGGAGCTTCACGACAAAACAGCATTGCAGCATTCTCCTAAACAACTGAATGAGATGGGGACTTGTTTTAAAACAAACCCAACAACAAAAAATTAAAGCAGCTTCATACAGTTTGTGCGAGGTAATCCAAGTCTCTGGAGGCCCAGAGATCCCAAATTGATTTATTGATTTATTTATACCCTCAATGCGTGATTGAGCTCATGCACCCACTTCAGACGGGGTGTGTGCTACCGTGTCATGGTGATGTTATTTCTGTCTCCGTTTGTGCTTTATGTGTATTCTAAGTTTTCACACCTGTCTTGCATCTCCATCATTCGCCCAGCCTGTTCCCAGTGTTTTCCAGCCTATCAGCTCCTTCCTTGTTCCTAATGTTCTTCCACTTATTCTCCTCACGTGTTTCTCCACCTCTCTCTACCTGCACCTCATCCCCTTATCTAGTTTGTATTTAAGTCCAGTCTTTAGTTTAGTCTTTGTTTTCCTGTTCCTGGTGTTCTGGTGAGTTTCCCTGATCCTACTGATCGCCTGTTCCTTTTGTTTTTTCTTCCTGCTGTCTCCTGCATTGGGGTCCACCATTTCTGCTCCAGCATGACATATCATTTTTATCTTAGCAGCTACAGTGAGTCTTTCTAAATCAATTTGGGATGTCGAGGCTTTTTAGAGACTTGGATTACGGAGCCATGTTGTGTTTTTTGGGGGGTTGTTTCTTAATGTTTTAAAACAAGTCCCCATCTACTGCAGTTGTGAAGGAGGACACTTTATTCCTGTGAAGCTCCAGAAATGTTTGGTGGACTACAAAACTTCACCCAACTTTCCATCAGTATGGGGGTGAGTTTGTAATGACTGAATTGTCCTTTTTGGGTGACCTCATCCTTTAAGATATTTTGACTGATTTTACCAAGAAGCATTATTTTAATTTCATATCACTCCATCAGTTAGTCATTTTTTTGAAATTAGCTAGTTTTTCTTACTTTTCAGTGGCCGTTATATTACATTCAGTGGTTTTATTTTATAGCTAGATGTTTATTTATGTTTATCTTTTCATTGGCTTCACGAAACGGTAGCCTTTCACTCCAGTAAAGTACAACTACCTCAAAATTGTAATTATGTACAGTACTTAGATAAATGTACTTACTGACTTTCTAGAACTGATTATATAGAGACATAAGTAATATAATGCAATAGAAAATAAATAGTGTTATACATCCATTACTACTGGTAATATATCATCAGGGACTACAGTAGGTGCAGGTGTGTTGCTGTAAAATATGAATCCTTATATATTTTCACGCTATAAACCATTATACAAGTCTTTATTTGCTTCAGATCTGACAGAAACACAAGTCATTTACAACCACAGTCTATATTATTCATGTTACAGTCGCTCCGTGACTGTGAATCGTGTCAGAAAATCACAGCGAGTGTCACCCTGGAGTCACCTTACAGCACTTACAGCCACCACACGTTAGACGGTCGCCCTCCCCCTCGGCTGCCTCCCGCTGACTCTCGTCACTTATCTTGAGAAGCTGTCTGCAGCGTGAGCTGTCGCCCGAGGCAGAGGTAGCTGCCTCGAGAGCACCAGAGGCAATGAAGGAGCAGAGAGAAAAACATTCAGGCTGGGGAGAAAAAAACACTAAGAAAAACAAAGCAAAAGGCCAGCGGTCACGGTGTTTCTTGTTGTTATTTCAGTGGCTTTCCTGTGGAGCTGCTGGTAGCCACATGCTGCGACTCACAAGCCACCTCATCCATTTCCAGGGCAACAAGGTGCACATGTCATTGAAAGTCAAGTGGCATAATTCATGAACATTAACTGGAGCTTTAAAGGCGCTATATGTAAGAACTGACCGCCTGTTGATTTCATACTCCAAACAAGTAGGGAGCAGCGCAACACCAGAGTCACTGCTAACTGCTGATAACTGTGTTCTCTTTATCCATCCATAATTGAAGCTGCCGTTAGCTCAGTTAGCCATGCAGCTAGCCAGACCACCCATGGACAGTTGGTCTTGTTTACACCACGAGCACAGGAGGTTTTCAGGTAGGAATGCTGGTGGGGAGCGGCACCAGCTGCCTCCCAACAACACGGCCATACCCCAGCCGAAAACAGCCTCACACAAGAAGACACGGCAGGCAGAGACAGAGGAGACGTGAGGAGAGCTCGTCTTAGTTCTTTAAAGAGAGAAACTTGAATTCAGAATATGTTTGGTTGTATGTTTCTGTTTGATAAGGAAAAGAAGTGTAAGAACATATTCTTTCTTACCATTTAGTGACTTTATTTGTGTTTATTAATACAATTTAGAGAAGTTGGGAAACATAGTGAATACCCTGTTTTCTCACATATTACACAAAATTTGGGGAAATACCATTTAATGGGTATCATAATTTTCATGTCTGAGTGTTCGGGGCTGGTATCAGGACGGGGTTAGCTTAGCTTAGCATAACTACTGGAAGATGAGGGGACACAGCAGTGGCTGAAGTACATTACTCAAGTGCTGTAGCAAAGTACTCTACACAGATCTGATGTTTAAGTGACATTAATCATGTACAGTTTCACTTTTCCACCTCAGCCAGGAAGGAATACTTTGTTATGATAGTTTGACTTGTTTTTCCTATTGTCTGCATTTGTTATTGCACAAATTGAACATGTCGTAAAAGAAGAAAATACAGGCGTGTAAACCCTCCTTTTTATTAAACAAACACAATACAAGCATTTTATGAACGAGCTTTAAAGTTGTTGCTAAGTGTATTTTTTTTTCTCTTTGGACTGAGCCAGGCTAGCTGTTTCCCTCTACGTCCAGTCATTATGCTAAGCTAAGCTAACCACACCCTGACAACAGCTTTGTACTTTACACACAGACATGAGACTGGTATCCATCTTCTCATCTCACCCTCAGAACTAAAGACGATAAAGAAATTTCCTCTTCTCTTCTTCTTCTCTTCCTACAGATGACCTGAATGCTGCACATCGTGTTGTCTTCTTGCGTTTCACTGAACCTCAGCGGACAAGACTCTCTGCTTGTCTTTTCATGTAAATCTTATTTTTTATTAAATACACACAGTCATGCACACACACACAAACAGTCCAAACAACAACACAAGTAATTGAAGCTTCGTGCTGCCTTGTTATGACTCACACTGATCACAGCTCAGCCTGGGGATTGAAAATGAACGACTGTTTAAATGTTTTCCATTATACAATTTTAAATAACGCCCCTACATGCATTGCAATCTTTATGACCAAAGCGGCATCAATATGTAATCTGGCTGAATTATTCACAGCACTTTGCCTCCCATGTAATCATGAGTTCAGTCAGGTGTGACATACAGTGACTAAGTCTCTGTCAGTAGCACGCACATACAGCAGACACGAGTGTGTGGTATGCAGTGTGTGTGTTAAAGTAAACTGTGGCGTTAAGGTCCTGAAATAAATATTAGTGGACAGATAAATGGACCACTGATCTGAGGAACTGTGTCTATGTGGGAACAAAACTTTACTTTTTAACCACTTCCTGTGCTGACACTGGAAGTGGTTAAAGAAACAGAAAGAAGGGGAACATAGTGCTGCTGTCCTGCACAGTACGAGGAAACTGATGTGCTTTTTGAGCATTAAAGCATTTCAACCTGTTCTAGCAGTAACCTAAAACAACATTTATGAACCAGAAAATGAGCATCGTATGTCTTTCCTGCATGAATTTGTACTACATGTAACGCTTGTCTTGTTTTTATGTGCATTTAATGTTCTCATATGTACTATACAGTAGGTAGGTATATGAGCCATGCTATTTGCCGCATTCATGGACAATAAAGTTTGCAATATTAAGAATGATAAGTCCTGCACACATGTCAGACAGTAGCTGTCTCTGTTGTAGTTTGTGACCTCTGAACTAACTTAAGTGTGTTACTACCCCCCCCCCTTTTAACCATAACAATCTCGCTCAAACTATACTGTAGCTGCTAAGTACAGATACTGTAAAATAAAAAAAAACAACAATTTTCAAAACACTGTCAGTATAATTCATCATCATCATCATCAATTCATCATAACTAGCATGAATCTCTCGAGGTGGTCTTACGCCGTGTTATGTCACACTGAGCTGTCTCCAGCTGCTGTACAGTGATAACTGATTTATGAAGCATTGCTGAACATCGTGACTGACAGAAACAAACGACGTCACACGGCAGACGCTTAATATGGCATCATAAAAAAGACATTAAAAATCCAATACCATAATGCCTCGGAGCTATGAATATACAGAGATGAATATGTTATTCTAGTCTTCTCAAGTTTCTCTGGCACAGTATGAGATCATTTGACAGCTGAATGGACTTGAACATTTTCACTAAAAGTTGAGTTGCTTCAGTGGTACAGAGAGGAAAGTTTGGAAACTTTCTTCGGAGCAGTTAAACTGTTCTGACCCACTGATAGTGTGAAACCTTTTACTTAGCCTGAGTAAAAACACTAATACCACAGTGTAGACATACTCTACAAGTCCTGCATTCAAAATCTCATTTTACCTTGAAATATCGCCCAATGTCCCTCTAGATTTTCACTATCCATTGTCTTTACAGCTGCTGATCAATCAGGTATAGGGATGTAACGATACCAGAAACTCACGGTATTATATTATCACGATAAATAGCCCACGATTCGATATTTATCACAATATCATAAAAATACAGAAAAAGATGACTTGAACAATGTCCTTTAATAATAAAGTTGATGTGTCCAGCATTTATTATTCAAAGAGTTTTAAGTTTAAGTACTTCTGCTTTCCTTCTATAGTTAAATAAAAGTGGCCGGCCCTGACAGCCGATAGCAGGCACTCGGCCACAGATCCCACCGATCTGGCACCAAAAATGTGTGTTCAGTGGTTGTCGGGTGTAAATGGGTTGACGTTGTGTTGGTGTCACAAAGCTGACGCAGCAGATTGTGAGCCCTAGTTTCAGCCGTCGGTAAACACACCGTCACTTTGGCTGTCACAGCCGCAGTATCTCCGGGCTCGTTAGGTAGAGCGGACAGGCCAGGTGACGCAGCAGCAGCAGGGCCGCCCAGCAGCAGTGGACAGCCAGCCTGTTTGCGCCACCTAATGAGCCCAGAGATACTCTCGCATCTGGAGGATGAGTCACCCCGACAGGAGCCACAGAGGACCGGGAGAGAGGCCGAAGAGGAAGGTGTGTCGTTGTAATGTCCACCGAAAACAGACGTTACCAGAGCTACTGTGTTAGTTTGAATCAAACAAAGAGATTGCAACCAACGAAGCCAACCAATCAGAGGTGGAGGAGGGTGGGTCAAGCTGCACAGAGCAGATCAAGCCAGGAAGGAAGTCAGACAGCGGAACGGCATAGAGCAACCAGTCTATCTTCAAAACAAAACACCCTGTGCAGACTCTGGATATACAGCGGTCGGGAAATATTAACAATAAACACACTTAACACATGACCGTCCGCTTCTGAAACGCTCCCAGCAGGATATGAAGCCACATCGAGGACGGAACAAAACAGCGTTGCAAAAGCGTCAAAATTTGCCGCCATGTAAGTATGATCAGTGGGAGGACGCAACTCAACAAAATATACAACAAAGGTCTCGTAGTTTTTAGACATTTTAATGCAGAAATGTTACATATTCTGAGTCACCAAACTCCAAAGTTTTCACATCCTTACACATGGATAAATAAAAAGAGGTTTATTTAGCTCCTGGAGACGGAACATCAACTCATCAGGAGGCGATAAGAGCTGCCCTAATTACACAAAATTATACCACTGGAAGGTTTCAACACATTTCATTACATTCAGGTGAGTCTTCACTGCAAGAAGTCAACAACACATTCTGCTTTTGGCTCTCTGACAGCTCATAGTTGAAGGGTGATAAACGAGTCTTGTTCAGTCAATTATCACCTTAGTTATCTTCTGTTTATTTTTAGCACGTGTGGTATTTTTTGGTTGTGGATGTGACAGGATTAGTTTCTTCTACGCCTTACTCCATCTCTTACTTGAGTTTTTTCGATGTCCGTGTCAGTCTATTGTGATTTATATTCTGGTCAAAGGTCATTAGAGCAGACAAAAGTAATTCTCATAAAACACTCTGACTGACAGAAAGCAGCGATGGTAAATTGTCTGATTCCATTATTCTTCCCTCTGTAAGTGCTCACAGTCGATCCCCACCCGCTCTCCTCTGACACAACAAGCAGCATTTATAGTCTCACCATGTCCTTTATTCAACCCTTAATATGAAGCGATTTCAAAATGAAGGCATAGCACTGGGACACAACAGCACAGGAGCAGAGATAGAAGATACAAGTAAGATACAAGGCAATACTGAGTGGTACTTTGATCAATACTCTAAACTTAAAGTCCAGCTGAAATCACAAAATTGTTCTCTTTTTTTTGCAGGAAAATATTAGTTATTTTTGAATTTGTTGCTAATATTATTTTTAATGTTGAAAGGAAAAAAAACGTCCTTCAACATCAAGTGTTTGTGGATGATTCACAACTGAGATGTAAAAGGGTAATAAAGCACACGGAGGCTTTAAAAGTGTCACAGTGAAATCACTTCACAGAATTGCGGTGATCAGTGTTTTCGGAGTAAACCTGCACGAATCTTTCACGCCAAGTTTTTGCCGTTGACTAACAACAAATCATGTTCACAGTACTGAGGAAGAAACCAAAATGGAGATCGTTTTAGCTTCTTACAGTTCAGTTTTTTTTTAACCTCCTCTGTCCAGTTATAAACTGCTCATAAAAAACAGGTATATCTGCTTTTTAGAGCCAATAGTACAAATCTTTTGTGTAAACTCACTTCCTGTCCTTTCATCTGCTCAGTTGTTTAGCAAATCCGTTAGCTCAAAGAGCTCTTGCGACCTTGATGGCAACCTACTGGCTTAGCACATTGTAGCTAGATAGCCAGCTACAGATATCTAAAGCTGTGAGTACATAAGCAAGTTTCTTAAACTGCCTATTTGACAGAGACACATTGATGAATGTTATGTTGCGTCATGGTTTATAATCAACGTAAACATTGGTCTGTGAGACAAGCTGAGGGTGGGCTGAGGGGAAAGAGATGCTAACTTGCATGACATAGAAGCAAACCCAAAAGATAAAAGAATTTCGGGTGAGCAACTTTAACTCAAATTAAAGTATGAAATTCCCGTCAACATGAGTGTTTAATGCTAAAGACGGACTAGTGAGTCTCCGCGTTCTCTGCGATGACGTTTAATGTCCGTGACAACTTCTGTCGTCTCATTTAGCCACTTGTTAGCAGCCGCAGTTTTTAAGACACGTAAGCGTGTGACGACGTGTTTTATGTCATAGATCAAAACGTGTAACAAAAATGCTAACTGATTTCTGGGTTTTAGAGTGGGGTGACTTAACCTGACTTAACCATTTTATATATTAGTTTTTTTTAGTGTGGTTTTCAGTATATCACTATTTAAAAGTGATGGGGAGGAAATATTTTTTGATTGGGAAGAAATTAAGAAATTATAAAGTTACCTGACTACATTTATTTCGCTGAATATCAATAATTTATTAGACAGGAAGTAATACCTTGTCTTTTCTCTTCAGAAAGACTTCATACTGCAGATAAGGCTGCAGTATTTGGACTTGCCATAACTGAGGACAACAACAAAAATGACTTGCTTGAGACTTGGACCATATGACTTGAATCACATGTCTGTATGTTCATATTCTGATGTTAGCATTAGCAAAAAGCACAAAGTATAGCTTCACAGAGCTGCTAGCATGCCTGTAAACTCTGTTTAGGATGTGTTGTTAACAGGGAACACAACATGCAGTTTGATTTCAGTTGGACTTTAAAACGATAAGCATGAATACTGTTTTTATGCTCAAGCTAATACTGTACAAAAGCTAATTCCAACACCAGTGTTATCTTACATGTGTATACAGTACTGGATGCTTCATTCAAGCAAATTTCTATTGGCTTCCAAAAGATAAGAAGTGCATTTTTTGAAAAACATGCAGCTGCAAACTCAACACACACACACACACACACACACACACACACACACACACACACACACACACACACACACACACACACAGCGTCTTCACACACCCACAAAATCAGATCAGTCCAGAGGAGGAGCGTCTTCATCAGGGATTCTGCTCATCGTCGGGGTCAGCGCCCAGTTCAGATACAGTCTCTATTGCTTTGGCAGCGAGAAACACTGAAAAGGGTACAAAGCTTTCTGTCCATCATGTTCATTAAATACTGCAAATAAATCAAAATCTCAACTGCGACAGCTTCCATAAAACACAAGCCCCGACTCCCTGCGTCTTTTTTGAGTTTACAAGAGCAAAAAAAAAAAAAATAACATTAAAGCCGAGGAAAGATTAAAGGAAGTGAAGGACGTGGACGAACAGCTCGCTCTCACATGTGGAGTTTCCATCTTTCATGCAGCCTCTGCTTATTCTCAGCTCTCTTGCTCTAGTTTCTCCCAGTTAAAGCCTCTGGCGATCACCTTAATGAGCAATTCCCAGTGAGAGGTGTAACATCCAAAAGTTCACAGAGACTAGGGAATACACAAGGGGGAAAAAAAGCTCAATCCATTATAATACAGATGTCCCAAGTTACAGCTTTAGATGGAGGAAGAACCAGAAGAAAAAGAGTGAGAGGCACAGAAGAAGAGGATGCTCACATTTTCCCTGATCTTGTGTTCCTTGAGTGCCCATTTTATCTCCGATAAAGGACACTTAGTGATATTTGTTCTCTTCCAGTCAGACCCCTTAGGCGACTCTCCTCTACTCCCATGCATACGCTCACACACAAAACACACAAAAACGCATCGTAGTTCTGTTTGTACTTTAAATTACTGAACACAGACCCTGTATCCTCTCGACTTCCGCTTCAAAATATAATCAAATCACTCTCCTTCAAAAGTCATTGAATATACAATTACACTGTATTCTTAAATAACATTAAAGATAATTGATTCAGCCACTTGACTGTGGCTTTCTGAAATCTCCTTTGTCAGTGCGGCTCTGACTCAGCTAACAGCGTTCACCCGGACACAGGGAGAGGAGAAAATGGATGCAATTTCCCCCTTAATGCACAAGTGTTTATGTTGATGCTGAAGAAGGTCAATCCCGGGCAAACACACACAAAAAAAAATTTCATCTTCAGATAAACGGTCTTTCTGTCCGCCGGCAGTTCAAAAAATAATACTTCCCATTTTAGAAGAACGTACCCTTTGTGTCCCGGCACAGTATCCTCTTGAAGGCCTTCCTGAAGTCATTGTTGAAGATGGTGTATATGACCGGGTTGAGGCAGGAATTGCAGTAGCCAATCCAAAAGAAGAATTTAAACAAGGGGTTGGGGATGCTGCAAGTTTCAGGGCACACTGCCTGAAGAGAATAAGATAAGAAGAACGGGAACCAGCAGATCACAAACACTCCCATGACTACAGCCAACACGAAGGTGAACCTCTTCTCCCGGTTCACCATGGCCTTGCGGCGGGATATGGGCGTCCCCTGAATCTTAGATGCTTCCTCGGGGACCAGTTTGGTGCCAGAAGATGTGGCCATAGTGTTTTTGTATCTGCAGGCCAGGTTCAGCACCTGGACTTTGAACCCTTTGTTTAAAGTTTGCTCGTCAGTCTTGTTCGTCTCTCGTTTGCTGTCAGCTCTGAGATCACCCTCCTCTTCCATTTCCAGTTCGGCGTCAGAGGCAGAGCTGGAGTCGGGAAGTGTGTCGCCTCCTTCGTCAGAATGTGTCTGGGACTTTTTTTTGGGAACAGCTGAGAGGATCTGGCTTTCACGCTGGGGGATTGAAGGGGGGGATGATTTTTGGACTGGAGCGGCACTCGGATCAGGAGGGTAGTCCTGGCTCGGGGTATTCCCAGGCGGCTTTTGGAGTGGAGAATCCAAGCCAGACATTTTGGTCAGTACTTTTTCTTGTTGGCCATCAGTCGTATCTCCTTGATCCCCGTTCTGTTGCGACTGCTCTGATAACTTCACTGGAGGCTCACTGGTTGCCATGCTGGCATTTCGTCCTGCAGCCGCTTTTTGCTTCTGTCCGAGCGGGCAGCGTGTGTGCTGCTTAGCGATCTGATAAATCCTCACATACACCAGAATCATTATCACACAGGGGGCGAAGAACGAGCCAATGGTGGAGTACAGAATATACCAGCGCTCGTTGTTCAGTTCGCACACCTCTTCACCTCCTTCGCTCTTGTCCAGGGTGAGAAGAGGAGGGAAAGAGATGACCGCAGAGATCAGCCAGACAACGATAATGGCTGCCTTGATACGTGTGGGAGTGCGCTTGGCGCCGTAGGACACGGGCCGAGAGATAGACAGGTAGCGGTCCAGCGCTATTGCGCACAGGTGCACAATGGAGGAGGTGCAGAAGAGAACATCCAGCGCCAGGTAGATTTCACACCAAATGGAGCTAAAGGCCCAGTAGCCCTGCAGCTCGTTCGCCAACGAGAAGGGAATAATAAGCGTGGCCACTAAAATATCGGCTGCAGCCAGAGACACCAGGAAGAGGTTCTGAGCCCCCTTCAGGGATCGTGACGTCAGAACAGCGATGATGACCAGGATGTTCCCGACGATGGTCAGGAGCATCATGAAGGTGATGGCGATGGCAAAGGCTGCGGTGGCTTGCGGCGTGTAAGGCGAGGGCCTGACGGTGCTCCGGTTGCAGGGTCGGGTGCCGGAGATGAAGCTGATGTTCCTGTTGGGGAGACCGCCGAGCTCCGACAGGCAGGGGGCATCTGGAGCAGCTGCCATGGTGGTTACAGGAGCTTTATGAGCGGTCTCTTACAGACTGAGAGACAGCAGACGGGTGTTTCTATGGTGAACCATGGAGAGGCAGGATTTCCCCAGTAAGAGGAGAGACCGAGGGGCTGGATGATGGTAAGTCAAGGTGAAGCCATGTGATCTTTGTAATGCAAGGAGGACCTACGAGAGAAAGATACGAGTGTAGTCCACATCATTACATGTACTTTTTATACATATATATACATTTTATGTTGATAATTTATTACTAGATGTTTTCAACAACATTTCTTACATATTGCACCTTTAAGTAAATGAGTTGACACTTTGGATAAAGGCACTACATAGGGGGGAGTTTTCCTTATCCAAATCCAGGGTCTAAAGGTGTGTTCACATCATCGCCTCCTCCATTATTGTGTACATATTCGGTCTCCTCTGTGCACTTGACATCTATTTCATGTCTGTCCATCCTGAGTGAAGGATTTATCCTCTGTGGCTTTTCCTGAGGTTTCTCCCATTTATTTTTTCCTGCTAAAAGGTTTTTTTCTTTCCGGGGAGTTTTTCCTCACTCTAATCGATGGTGTGTGTCGTTCACTGTACAGAGTGTGAAGCCTACTGACACAATATGATTTGTGATTGTGGGCTCTGTAGATTGAACTGACTTGACTTGCATGGTTTGCGTTCATATTAATTGACCTTTACCTCTACTGGAAGTGAAAGACGGACGCAGAACTAATGTTTGTTCGGAAAATAACGAGCTGGGATCATTAGACAGCAGAAAAAAAAACATATTTGTGACACTAAATCAATCACTGTTACACGACCTCTACACCAAAATTGGCACGTATATGCTGCTTTTTCAAAACACAGGTAAACCTGCTGAAAATAGGTGTTTGACTTTTTCACATTGCCGGAGATGAATTTGCCTTTCTGTTTTATTTTTCTTTGTTTGTCATCACGAAAGCGCATGAAAAACAGGGAACAATGTTCAGGCGCTGCTTGAACAGAGATGGATGGAAAAGCATGAGCAAGCCAACGGCCTCATGGCGCCTGAAGAGAGGTGAATAGTAGCGTGTTCACCTGGGTGTTTGTCCAGTGTGAAAGGGTTATTAGTGTACACTGATTTTAACCTAAAAATTAGGATGCCTTTCAGCCTTGCTTCCAATCCAGCCCGGTGGCCACCCGCTGCCCAAAAAGCATTTTCCCCATAGCCTGCCATGAGAAAAGAGTCGTCTGTAAAACTGTTGACAGGACACCAAGAACTGTCTATGGGCCGAGTGGGGACTTGTGGGCGGGTCCAGCGGTAGAAACTCTACTGTGCATATTCAATGAGCTGCATAACCAGGAAGTAAACACGGAAGCCAGAAAACTGTGCTGGGCGAGCGATCCTCATCGGTTTGAATGGCCGCCATCTTTGCATCTGGTATCTAGTTCTTATATAAATCTACGTCTCTGACAGGCAGCAATCATCTGCTAGCTACATTAGCATTGTAGCCGTTTAACACAGCGCCACCTGGAGGTCCAGAGTGGTAAATACTGTGCTGACCAACGCAGAGTGCTGCACGCTTGTTTCTCTGTGAATACACCCTCAGGATGGAGGCTGTTGTGTGGCGCTTGTAAAACTCCTTCCTGGTAAAATAAAGGTGAAATAAAATTTAAAAATGCGATCAATATAATTGACTTGACTTCTGTTTGCATATATTTTATGCAGAGTCAGTGTGGTAATAATGAGCCAGTGGCAGGTGGAGGAAGCAGAGAGACAAAAGTATATAAGTCAAGATTTTCAAACTGAAACTGAGTCAATGGAGAAATGTTTGTTATGTTTTTTAGAAAATTAGTTCTGACATTTGCACCAAATTTAGTCAAATGAATGTGAACAATGTTATAATAATAATAACCTAATTTTCCTTCGCGGATTAATAAAGTTATCTATCTATATAATAATAAGGACAATCATTTTATAGTTTGTTTAATCTTTTAAGAGGTATAAAGTTCAGACCTCCTCACACTGTGTGTTCAGTCTTTATCTGGTTGTTCTGACACAGAGGAAGTGGTGAAGGTTGACACTGACGTCGGAGCATCATCAACACCATCTTTTAGGAACCGACCAGCTGATGAGCGGCTGAGCAAACTGCTATGTAATCAAGTTTAGAGGGACATTTTGTGTGAGAGACTGTTTTTTACTTAAAAAATAAGCAGAATCTCTCTCCCCCTATCCATAATTATTGCTTTATTTTTTTTTTTGTTCAGTGGATAAGACTCTCTTTATACTGTTTATTACAAATGTATATATCAACACATTACACTTCCATCTGTAGAGGTGTGTTCTGCAAGTTTCAAATGTTGAAAGCACAAAAAAATAAAGAGGAACCAAAAACCCTGAATTGAGTAAAATCTCCCTATTCCTCTTGATGTAATGTACTGATGTATGCTCTTCATGAATGTATTTTTATTTTAGCCATCGACCAATAGCAAAGTCAGACTAATATTTGAGTGTCATGTTTATTAGTTCGCAATAAACCACTTCAATGGAAGGGCTTGGTATTACATACACAACAGCGGAAGAGGAAGCTGAAGCCAGTATATGGTTTCATACAGCTACACCAACTTTGTACCATACATGTGTTTTGGTTGGTTTGGAGCCGTCAGATTTAGATTTCATCACCTCCTCAGCTGCTGATTGAGGAGTTCAGGGTCCATATTCTTCTTCTTCAACCTAATTATATATTCTATATGTCTCTTTCTGCAGCTCTCTCTCCTCTTTAGCTACACATCTCTTCATTTCTATATATATATTTGACCATTTATGTTTGTTAGAGCATCTTTAAACCAGTGATCCAAACTGAAAAACTGTTTATTTTCTGTGTTGAGTTCATAAAAATTGATAAATCCAGATGTTTTCACCATTAAACATGTGGCTGCACAGAGGGGAATCTGTACATTTAACATGGATGCCACATGACAGTAATCTAATTACTTTGCTTAAATTCTCAAAATAAACTAAAATCTATACTTACTGGATTATGTAGATCTTCACTCCAGCTGCGTCATTCAGTGCCAGCAACTTTTAAAGTTGATTTTCTTGCACAAATACGCAGAATTTCGATGAAAATATCCGGTGATGCGCCAACAAACAGGAGCACAAAGTCCACTGTGGGTGCTTTGATCCCTACAGAGTAAAAGCGCAGGGTCAGGCACGAAAAACAGAGCTGGGAAATTATATTTTTTTTAAAAAAAACGTAGGTCCAGTTTAGATCTGTGAGGAAGAAACGGAAGTTTTCTAAAGAAGCGGATCTCGTCCTCGGTCAGGGCTCCTCTTTACATCCCGCTCGGTGCTTCCAGTCCGGACGCTGGAGACAGACTCTGCTCGCTGAGGGAGATGTGGAGGAAATGATGCGGATGTTACCGGATAAACGAGGACGCGCTTTTTTACGCGCAGCTTCTTCTCCGGGACTCCAGACGGTCCTCACCCCGGCTGTGCGCTTCATCTCCGGGGGTGGGAGTCAGGTTAAAGGTGCGACACAGCGTCACATGTGACAGTAATCCTTTATACTTGTAGTTACTTTACAATTTAAGATTTTTTACAAAGAAAACATGAAGAACTGACATTTTAGCTTTAACTACTAGTCGAATAATCAATTAATGATGAAACATTTCATAGTTTTTAGCTTCTCAAATGTGACAATGTGCAGCTTTTCTTTGTCTTTTTTGAGGTTTGAACTGTGGATTAAGAAAATAATCTGCAGATGAATCCAGATTTAGTTGCAGTCCAACACAAAATAGTGTATTAACATGTAAAATCCTGTTTTTAACTTAATGCATCGAGGACATTTTACTGCTTTGAGTACTTTTATTTTGATACTTTAACAACCTTTTCCTGATTAAGCTGACAGACTCTTACTTACTTCATCGACTCATTATTTTCATGCCGAAACAAACTAAATCAACTCTCTTTGTTTTCATGACTGAATAAACAAACTGATCTTAAAGGACAGCACAGTTTCATACTGTTTTACTTTGTTTATATGTGGCGGACCCTGCCACCTTTCTCGCTTCAAACAGTGTTTGTATTATAACCTCATTAATACTGTAATTATTAAAATTCTGAGTTTAAATTTCTTCTCCAAAACTACATAGTGCCCCTTTTAAGTAACATTTCCATCAATTTTTTTTAAACTTTTTTTTTTTTTTTTTTCAGTTTGGTACATGAGTACTTTTACTTCAGTACATGAGTACTTCTTCCCCCATGGTTTACCTTGCATTGTGGGTAATGTAGGCACCATGTTTTGAATAATGAAGACGATTACGTGGATTAAAAAAGATCATATTTCTGGTTCTGATGCATCAATTTTGATCATTTGTTTTTAAACTGTCCATAATGAGTCTCACAGGCTTTTCATAATCCGGCACCTACATTACCCACAATGCTTAACCATTGAGTGACATCACCGGAGGCAATTGATCAGATTAGACATGCAGCTTCCTCTGGAGCCACAAAAGGCTTTATACTACTTTTTTTCACATATGCAGTAGTACGCCCCGAGACCTGTAAATACACTTGTGTATGTGGAAAATTAATGGAATTACCCTTTAATGTAAAAAGTGTAATGTTTATTCATTCATTATAAGTTCTGAAGTGGTCTGAAAACAAAAAACGAGAACTTTAAAGTTACCTTGAAATGAATAAAACTGAAAGATTAATGTTCGTATCAAAATGTTAATTTAGTCGATTTGTTTGTACTTTTCTCCTGAAGAAGAAAAACAGGAAATAAAAAACAGTTTGACATCATCTATCTGCTGTGACACTCCAAACATTACTCAGATGTAACGATATAATGGATGAATTCTTCCCTCTGGCCAACATTCCCATCAAAGACCAAAAAAAAAAAATCCTCCAATAACTCCCAATCACATTAACTCATCTGTGTCCGACATATTCATCATTTATCTGCTTGTATTTGTGATTTCGGTGCATTTGACCAAATTATGTCCTGTAATTACCCTCCACACAAATACAATGGCCTCTGTCATTAAAAGACTATTAAAGCCTGTTTAATATTCAGGTACTTTACTTTTGATTAAAACTTATAATCACTGCATTTGTTTGTTTTTTTACCATTTGAATAACAAAACAACGGCAGTATTGTATTGAATATCTAATGTAATGTAATGGAAATGTATGCATATCAGGAGCATCTCTGTGGGCGGAAACATGCAGGAGACTCAGAAGATTAATGTCTGCGGGAGCTGAATTTTGGGGAAGACGAAACTCAACAGAACTTTCTCCGTTTGTGTCTGAAGTTTTTAACCGTTCAGTCGTCAGATGAAAGTCAGGATGAAAATCACAGATCGACAACTTGCTTTTTAACACATTATGTGCATTTCTTGTTGCTTCCGCACAGAGTTTAAATGTGTAAGTATAAATATCTTCATATGACCTGGTGATGGACCGAGGACACGAACATGTTCCATGCAAGTACTTGAACGCGTCAAACACACGAACCAGGAAATACAGGAAGTTTACGCACTTCCTGTTCCCTCGTTTCAAAGTCAGTGGGTTTTCTGACGCCGTTGGTGGTTAACACAACTGTAAGAGATTTTCACATTTTCTTCTACAACATAAAAAAACATAAAAATACCCCATGTTTGAATTATGTTGAAAGCGTTCACATGTCTTAAAAATGGCAGACACTAACAAGTGGCTAAACGAGACTACAGACGTTGTCAGGGACATTAAACGTCATCACACCAAACACGGAGACTCGAGTCCATTTTCACAGGTGGGTTAACACCTCATGGATTGATCAGTTTATAGTAAATTGTGTTGAGTATAGTGTAGAAAAACACTTACTAGTGGTAACGTCAAGGCAATGCAACTGCGATGTAGGTTGCTTTGGTTCATTTCCACTTCAAAAATGGTGAAAATGGTGGTTATTTGTGAAGATTATCTTGCTGAACAGAGAGTGTAAGTATCATTATATAGGCTTTTTGTTGAGGGGACCAGGATGATGCTAACTTCCGGGTTAAACTACAAAAATACATCATCCCTGCAGCACTCTGTCCTCCTTTCTCCTAGTCTCCACAATACCTTGTGCAATTTATGGGCAGTGTTGTCCAGTCATTTAAGCGGAACAGGTTAACAAGACGGTAATCCTCTTTTTGAGAGCGATTGCCACGCTGTATCAATCATTCATGAAGATTTAGGCTAGCAATTTTGTAGACCAAATGCTACTACTGTCGTTGCTAGCCCACTTAGCTAGATGCCTTGATCTCTTTGTCGCTTTCCTCGGCCATTCCTGAGCAGTTTTTCTGGAGTGTCAGGGCCTTGGTCCTGCTGATCAATCAATGGAAATCAATGATATTCACTTCGCCTGTCAGTCCTTTTTAATGTTTTAGCTGATCGGTGTGTAAAGCATTCACGTGCAAAATGTGCAAAAATGCTGATTTCTGGGTTTTAGGAATACAAACTGCACCACTTTACGTGTAGAGGTGTAAAAAAGTACAGTATTCACCTCAGATGTTGTGGATGGGAAATGTAAATTTGAATAAAATACTCAAAGTTTGCAGTTTTCATTGTTTAGCACAAACAGCAGAGTCATCTTATCTCCTCGGTCCAGCTAGAAACTCATTTCCAGAGGTGTCGGTGTTAAACCTTCTGTTTCCTCCTCAGGTGGCTGCAGAAAGTGAAGCAGCATCATGTCAGTTTTTAAATTCTCCTCCAAAGTCGGTGACTGTGTTCTTCCTCGACCCCGACACAGCTTCACTGGCAGGAAAGGGTTTCGTTCCTGGAATCTCAGCTAACTGCCAAATATTTATCTCCAGCTCAGTTTATTGTCATGCAGGTAGGCTGGCGGAAAATTGCTCTGACATTTACACTTGACATATAGTAACAAACAACAGTCAAACAGTGGAGCTAAGAGAGCACAAGTGTCCATTACTGGGAAGTCAAGCTGACAGAATGAGGACAAAGCCTTGAAACTATGCAGAAAGTAGAGAGATTTTTTTGTCTTTATAATTTTTACTCAATGATTCAATGAATTAAATAATAATGTCCTTTGTTCTGTGTAGAGACGGGACAGAATGAAACAACAGTGATAAACTAAACCCAGGTGTGTTGATGTGCAGGAGACTACAAGCTCTCTGCGAGTAAGATTGACATCGTCTGAGGTGTCGATCAATAATGGGTTTTCTTTTAATGTGACATTTTCAGCCGCTACTCTTCAAGACGCCACGTATGCATGCTCTCACGGCACCGCTGATCTGATAAACATTAAGCCATGAGAAATAAAAGGAACAACTCTTTGCTTTCTCATGATAACGGGTTAATTTATCTCGTCATGTCGGGATAACAAAGATCGTTTTCTCGTTGAAGACAACAAACAATTTAACTCCTTATTACGGGAAACTGAGGAAATGTGTTTGAACCATGACCGCTCAGGGCTTCCATACATGGGTCATTCTATAGAAACATCCACTGGTGGAAAATTGACTTCCTTTTTACAACTTAAACCACATATTTCAGAAGTCATTGACTCTATGAATACACATTAATGAAATCTTAATGACTATCTTTTTTTTTTAAACTGGTGTTACCCATAAGGAAGGTAACAGCAGTGACAATACAGAGCATCAAATGCTGTCAATAATGTAAAACTCACTGAATCATGTGATATCTGGAGTGAATATTTCCCCGAACAGACAAGAGACAGTGGACTGAACCATGTCCTTTCTTTACAGATCTTCAGGTGATGTCATCAGCGTGATTTTTATTTCAAAGTAATAGACTTTGTCACATGATAACACCAGTGACACGACTCCCGGGAATGATTACTTTCGTTATATATTTTATAATTTTATTTGGAATTTTATTTTTTGTCATTTCCATCATATATTTGATAGCTATGTATACATTATTGGTTTTGAGCTCATAAAACGTCACTTTCCGTCTATACATGACTGTGGGGACAAGTAGTCAGAATGTTAAATAACTGATTAAAAACAACAATTGATGGTCAAAGAGGAAGTCATTGTCCAAATAACCTGTTGTTTTATGATACGTATGAAAAAAAAAAAAAAAAGAAGTCTCCAGGTGTCATTTTTCTGTAAAGGAAGAAAAAGAAAAATTTCTATAGAATGACTCACATAATTGTGTTTATGAACATTTAAATCCATAAAATAACCAGTAATGAAAGCCGTCAGCTAAACACAGTCAGAGGTGGAAAGTAGCAAGTTGAAGTACCTCTACTTTGTACTCGTATAAAATTGTATGACTTCTGAACTCTGACGACGACGTTAAAGGACAACACAATTTCATATTGTTTTACTTTGTTTATATGTGGCGGACCCTGCCACCGTTCTAGCTTCAAACAGTGTTCTCTGACCTTATTTTCCTCTGAGAACAGCTTGTTTATTCACTTATGGAAGAGATAGATAAAAGATTGTGACATTAATTTAAAGAAAAATAAAATTCTGCAATTTTCTTGATCAAATTATATAATTATATACATACCAGTGAAGACAAATCTCAGATACAGGTATGTTTGTTGGTTTTATTAATAAATAGTTCAGTCTCAGGTCAGGCTAGTTCACCTCTCTGCTGGTGTTTTCCTGCCCTCTAGTGGCAGCATTCAGGTGCTGCAGGGAGGCAGGTGTAGTGACCATGGTGGATGTGTGACTTTCCTCTGGTTTGTTGGCAGAAGTGTGACCTTTGTTATTCGTCTTGAGGGCGGATGCCACATCATGGAAAAGTCCATGATAAACGCTTGCATCTTCCTCCTTCCCAGCAGCACTGTTCTTCTTCTCCACCTCTGCTTTTAAGGTGTCTGGTGAAGAGCAGAAGAAAGCAGGAGTCAGACATTCCTGCAGTACTAAATGCAGTAAAATGTCTCCTGTGACTGTTTTATATGACATCATTAAATTGTTACTACTCATGCATTAATGTAAAAGCAGGATTTTACTGTTTTAATTGGTAGAACTGAAACTAAAGACTATTTTCATGGCAGGACAAAGAGTGCACACACCACAGTGGTAGAGACGGCGAACTCTCTCTATGTCCATCTTTGTCATTTTAACTCTCTGTCCCATCTCCTTCACTTCACCGCGGGGAATGATGGTGGGCAGACCGTTAGATGAAAAAAACTTGCTGAAGCAGGAATAAAATAACATTTAAAACAAAAATAACAATAACGAAACTTTTAACATGCTTTAGTATTTTGGACACTTTACCCTCCGTAGTGCATGATAGAAGAGATGTCATAATCGAGGTCAAAGGTTTGGCCTTGAAGTTCATTGAAGTTTTTCTCCATCCCTGAAACACATCGATTATCCTGTACCTCAAGGGTAAAAAGATAATGCTATTCTCTCGTCTTATAATTGTTTGACATTAAAAGTATGCCGAATTAGCCATTAGCCATTCCTGTTTGAGGTGTACCATTTAATGTGCAGACATCTACGACTGGAATACTTTGATACTGAAGAAAACTTAAAAACATGATGATTCTAAGGCAAGTTCTGTATGGAGGACAGAGATTGCCGAAATCAGAAAAATAAATGATTCTACATGAATTGATGCACCATTAATTTTACCAAATATTAAAAATACATGTTTGGGAATGCCAACCATCATTTAAACTAAAGGTTACACACAGCTAGCTGTTAGCTCACATGCTAACAGGCATTTAATAGGGAAAAAACATCTGTTTTAATCTGCTTTTGTATTAATTCCCCCATTTATTTACATCCTTTTAACTGTTCATTTTATTTATTTATTTTAAAATACATTTCTTTATGTATTCATGGAGTCATTTTGGAGTCATTTTTATTTTGGCAGTTTCAAGCCTCCATATAACTGAAGCTCTTTTCTCTTTGATTTCTCAGTCGACTTATTGATGCCTAGAGATGATCTTCATTCGAATACATTACCCTTCATTATGTTATGGGAAAGAACTTTGATGTACTGCCCGCGGTCTGTCCTGGTGTGTTCATGGTGGAAGCCCAGAGAGTGAAGAATCTCATGAACGATGTTACCCAGCATGCACGTCGGCCCAATAAACACCTGTTGCTCTCCGCCGATGAAGCCCACATATGAAGCACAGCTAGAATGAATGATTTTCATGTCACTTAAACATGCTTGAGACATTCATTTAGAGCTAAAACATATTTTTATTCTTCTATAATTGGATTTATAGAAACTAATCATCAGTTGCAGTCCTGAATTCATTATAAAATACTCAAGTTTTCATACCCTTTGCTGGATTTGAAGAGCAGGTAGTTTGTCTCATCGTTTCGCTTGTGGAAGGACACACAGGTGTGTCCAGACACCATCGCCATCGCAGAGAGGATGTCGTTTTTCTGACTCGCTGGGAAATACACAGAAACAGTGAAACACAGAGTCAGGGACATGATGCAGTGAGCTTATGTCAGACTTACCCAACTCTGAGCTGATCTCATACGGTATCTCCAGCGTTGGCCACGTGCTCTCCACTGCATTCCTGTCAGCCTGTAAGGACAAACAATCAACTTCAAGTATGAAGCAGGTAGTGTACAGTTTGTTTTCTCAGCTTTTCTCTGAAAACAGCTGCAGAAAATAACAGTTATTTTGATTTGCCTAACTTTGAAATATCTGGGGTTTTACTGGGCGTTCATGTGCTGTCGGAATTAACGGAAAAATGTTTTTCCGACTGGTGTTTCCTGTATTTGACGGGAGGGAAGAACAAAGAAAACATCATGTAAGAAGTCAGAAGAAAGACTTCCCAAAATGTAAAATGGGACCGTGCGACGAGCACGTGGATGCAGCATAAGTTTCAACACTTTTAAACGTGACACATCTGGATAGAGAAGACAGATGAAGGACACCTTGGGACAATTTCCAGCTGTGTTTGTGGCGACCAAACTAGGTATTTTAAAAGAAAAACATGTTTTCCTAACCCTAACCAAGTGGATTTTGTTCCTAAACTGAACCAGAGCATGAACACAGTATACATAACATAAAATTGAAAATTTAACCAAAAGAAAAAATATAAACCTGTTTTGCCGAAATATGCAACTCAAACATTCATTCTGTCACCCTGTGACGTCATTTGATCCATAAAAATATTGATTATTGCTGCTTTCAAGCTGCCGTTTGCCATCTGATGGTGCAGTTATTGCATATGTTCTGTTGGTTTTGGACGGTAATTCTGATTTTTCAAACTTGACCCAACAATGAGAGTGTAACAACAGATGGTATGGAGGCATGATGGGAAAAGTAGGATCCACCAAGTCAGGATCTCGTCCACTGATGCTTCTAGTTTGACCTTTACTTCTCAGTTAATTTGTTTCTCTCAAGTCTCCCAACTTTGTGCAATTATACATTATAACTTACACACAGCATTTAAAACGTTTCACTCGTTTCACTCACTGACAGAACCATGTCTCCCTCCACCACTGCGTATTGCTTGGTCGTCAGCTCTGTCATAAAGAGCAAAAGAAAAATAATATTGATAGCATTTTTCTTTTTGGGTCAAGCTTTTTATTCACAACTGCGAGTTAAATTGAATTAAATACATGTTGGCAGGTTAAAACAGTGTGTTTTCACCTTCTATAGTCTCTGGGTTAGACTCCATATACTTCAGTGCCCTGGTGAACCAGTTATCCGGATGTGCTGTAAAAACACATCTGTACATTAAAGAAACACACAAATCTAACCAACGACAAGATATTGATCGATCCAGGCTTAAATCAGACCAGGCTTTTACCTTTTTTGTGTTCCTGTATCGGACCAGACTCGACTAAACACAACAGATGAAAGAAAAATCACTAGTTTGCAAAATCAAACTGTGAAACGTGCTGATTTCTTACCATCTGTAGGAGAATTGACAAACAGAAGTGCAGCGAGCAGCAGATGCAGCATGATCTCAGAGGTCAGGACAGACGGACTGATGCTCGTTAGTGACGTTAAGTAAAATCACCTGTGAGCTGCTGCCTCATTTATTCCTGTGAGGCTCAGAGGAGGACACGTTTAACACATTTCAGAGAGAAATTGTTATTTTTGTTAATGTTATGCAGTTATTTTGCAGGTAAAGATTTCTTATGGGAAAAAAACACGTTATCATCATCATATTTTTAAAATACGGTGCATTATTATAGATTAAAATACTCCAAAGAACATAAAAGAGATCCTCGACCAGCTACATCACTAAGATGCTGCTTACATGTGAATGTTTCTAACCCTCACCCTGATATTTAAATAAAGATTGAATCAATCAATCAATTAAATCTAGGTAAAATTAGAATACCACTTAATTCATAGGGTTGAAATATGATTTAATGTGGTTAAAAGTCATTTCTTACGGAAGCCCTAAAGGGCCATGCACTCATACATTTTATTTCCTCTGTTTTCCCGTGATAATGAGTTAATTTCATTTGTTTTCTCGAGATCTCAAGTTATTATCTCGAAATAACAACTGCCGTTTTCCCGAGATAACGGGATAATTTTCTCGAGATCTCGAGATAACGAAACTTTGTTTTCCCGAGATAACCATATAATTAATTCAAGATCTCCTCATTAACTACATAGCGGGTCAGCTATGTAGTTAATGACGACATCAGGCTCACTTAGATTGCGCCGCCGACATAGCTGAGGCCTTGCTAACTGTCTTTTTAGATTATGCACACTAATGTGTATATTATCTGTAATAGCAAGGCATAATGCTATTTCAGCCTGTGTCAGGCCTTGATTGAAAAGATATGTGACGCGGTGATCTCGAGAAAATTATCTCCGGAAAACGGCAGTTGTTATTTCGAGATAATAACTTGAGATATCGAGAAAACAAATGAAATTAACCCTTTATCACGGGAAAACGGAGGTAATAAAATGTATGAATGCATGGCCCTTTAGGGCTTCCGTAATTTCTTTCCAATTGCCAAAATTTCAAGTTTTGTAAATTTAGAAATGAGTTTTATTTTTTGTTTGACATTATACACTAATACTAAAGAAGAATCCTGATAATGAGCATACTGGTGTTTGTGTTAAAATGAATTAATTAATAAGTTAATATAAACAATAGACTGACAGACGATTCCCCCACTTTTTATGCAGAAATAATTAGTTAATGTTATAAATTCAGCCAAAGAAGAAGTCTGGTCATTATTCTGCACTCCGCCGTACAGCAGGGGGCGGTATGCAGCTTTTCCGATAGCTGCGCGGAGGGACCGTAGAAGAAGAGTGACTTCCGGAAAAAATACAAACACATGGGCTGAAACTATCTCACGGTAATGATATTTGAGCTTTTATTTATATTCTTTTAAACGACATGTTCTGTAGGAAAAGCTGATCTCTAAGCGCCAACTATCTTGTTGTGTTCGGCTACCTTTTTGGTTAGGAAAATGTCAATTATCATTAAAAACTAAGGTAACGTACTGTGTTTTAGCTAGCTGCTAGCTTACACGCTAACAGCCGTTTCACAGGGAATGACCTTAGAAAAGTGACGTTTTTTAAGTTAAAATGTCAGCTAACGATGTTTAATGGCGATTGCATTGAACCAATCCAGTTAATTTCCGTATCGTTTCAATTTTCGGCAAATTCGGCGTTAACAATTGTCTTTTTTTTATCGTGTTGTGCTTCAAACTGTCCTTCAAAAGATGTTTGAAACTTGTCAACAACTGTACGACATATTTGTTTGACAGCAGAAGCAAGATAATAGTAATATTCTTTATTATTACTACTACTAATAACAATAATACCGCATATATATCTTTATTTCGTCTTTTGCAAAAGAGAAACAAACAAGTATCAAAGTACAATCAAAGGAAATAACAGAAATCAACTGTACAGGCTAACAAGGGATACATAGATATGAAAGGTCATAAAAAATAGTATTCATAATAAAAAAAATACAACTAGAAATATAGAGGAAAACAAGGAAAAGATAAAATGCAACAGTTAGAAAAACAACCAACTCAGTCACTGTAAAAGGTAGCCCAATGTGACAGCTGTAACATCACTCTTCCCTCACTGTAAGCTAACAGTCTAAGATGTTGTTCTTGTACGTTTTTAGCTTTGCAGAAATGTTGTTAACCGTTCACCCTTAAATACTATAATAATGTTCTTTCTTTAGCTTCAGTGAGCAGTCATGACGAGGTGGGCGAGAGCCAATAACGTCCACAAAAACAAGCCAGCAGAGGCCACTCCATGGAGCCAAATGAGAGCAGGAGGAGGTGGACGAGGAGGAGGACGAGGAGGTGGACGAGGAGGAGGTCACCCAGGAAGCTCTGGTGGCCCATTTAAACAAGGAGGTCACCCAGGAAGCTCCGGAGGCCCATTTAAACAAGGAGGTCAGAGGGATTATCTGAGAGGGACTCAGCCTGGTGGATCAGATATTAAAAAACCCAACCGTAAGAAGAAGGAATACATGGATGAGGACGTGAACGGCTTCATGGAGTATCTCCAGCAGTCCGGCCAGCGGCTGCCCAAAGGAGATAGAGGAGGGAGGGAGGATGTACAGGGGCTCAGGGAGGAGGTGGAGACCGCCCTGAAGAAAGACAGAAGAAGAGAGGACAGACGGGTTAAGAGACAGAATGACAAGAAGAGCAACATGGTGAGTGAATTCATTACCATGTATCCCTGATTTTGGATAAGAACACAGACGTTCCTGTCTTTTCCTCTCCTCGTTTCCTTCTATTACCCCTTTTCTTTTTTCCTTCCTCTCATTCTTTCCTTGTTTCCTTCCTCTCATCCTCTCCTTGATTCCTTCCTCTCATCCTCTCCTTGTTTCCTTCCTCCCATCCTCTCGTACCTCTCATTCTCTCCTTGCTCCCATCCTCTCGTACCTCTCATTCTCTCCTTGCTCCCATCCTCTCGTACCTCTCATTCTCTCCTTGATTCCTTCCTCTCATTCTCTTCTTGATTCCTTCCTCTCATCCTCTCATAACCTCCTTGTTCCCTTCCTCTCATTTTCTTTGTTTCCTTCCTCTCATCCTCTCCTACTTCTTTTTTTGTCCTTGCTCTTATCGCTCTCCTTGTCTTCTCCTCTCACCCACTCCCTTTTTCCTTCTATCATCTCTGTCCTTGTTTCCTTGCTCTGACTCATCTCCTTGTCTCCTTCTCTCCTCCAGCTGTGCTTTAACTGCAGGAAGCCTGGTCACGGTCTGGCCGACTGTCCGGAGGCCGACCGGGACGAGGAGATGGGCCGAGGCATCTGCTACCGCTGCGGCTCCACCGAACATGAAATCCAGAAGTGCAGAGCTAAAGTGGACCCCGCTCTGGGTGAGGACAACATGGAGGCTCACAGCTGTTTATGATTAATATTTAATTCTGCTTCAATAACATTAAACTGTTGATTTTCTCAGGTGAATACCCGTACGCTAAGTGCTTCATCTGTGGTCAGACTGGACACTTGTCACGATCCTGCTCAGATAATCCTAAAGGACTTTATGCACAAGGTACAAACAGATATTCACCACACTGTAAAGTGATTAATTTTACACTCGTTTAACTGATCATTTCTGTGTTTGTAGGAGGTTGCTGTCGTGTTTGTGGCTCAGTGGAACATTTTCAGAAGGACTGTCCAGAGCACCAGGCTGCAAGTGAGTCTCACTGCTACATCTTCAACACTGTAGAAATTCTGCAACTAATCATTATTTTCATCATTCATTATTATTGTGACCCCCAGCCCCGACCCACACTCCCCTAAAAACAATGTCATCCTCTTTGCGGCTCTGCCTGCAGCACTTGTAATAGAGTAATCTTCTGTGTGGTGTTTACTTCTTCCTCACCTCCTCATCTCTTATCTTTCATTTCTCTCCTTCCAGCTAACTCGGTGACAGTCGCCTGGTTGTCCAACAATATGAGCGCAGACTACGAGGACGTTCACGTTCCAGTGAAGAAAGCCAAACCCAAACAGACTAAAGTGGTGAAGTTCTGATTCGCTGAGGGTCCTGCTGATTCATCATTTCACGCTGACTCTGTTCAGGAGCTTCATCTACAGATTTCAGATCTGATTCACCCTCTGGACTCTAACAAACAGACTAATTGCTGCTCACATGCAGTGAAGCGTTTCTTCAGACACATTCTGCTTCTCTTTGTGTATATCTGATAAAGATCCTTTTAATAAAGTGTTGCCTCTGTATATTTACAGTCTGACTTTATTCTGGTGCTGGAACGATACTTACGATTCTGGATTCAGTGTTTTAGACATTTAAACAAAACAATCGAATCTAACTTGTGTATTTCATAAACAAAAGAAACGACTGGTAATTTCAGCAAATAAAACTTCAGTAAAATAAACCACCTGGATACAATAACCTGTTAAATGCATCTATGATTTTACAAGCTCATTTTCCACGTCGGAAGCAGTCTCACTGCATGGTCCATTCAGTAGCTGTTATTTTTATCATATCACATGATCTTCACCTGCAGTGTGAATTTGCCAGGTGTGATTGAGCTGCATTATGGGAAATAAAGGGTTCAGTTTCTGCTGTCTTATATTTTATGTCCCTGCAGTATTAAAGGAGAACTCCTGTCTTCTCAACACTTGGTCCTATGTTAAATATTTCAATGTGTAAACTACGGATAGACAGACTATCAGCCTGGCTGATTATCTGGGCCTGATTTTCATAATTTTTCTGATTATCGGTATCTGATTTTTCTGTCAGACATGATTATCGGTTCCAAATATCGTCATCGGTCTCCTTGATTTTTAATCTGTATCGGTATGCCCTGAAAAAGCCACATCGGTCGACCTCTTGTGTAAACGATTCAAACTTGCCAAAGGTTTTACAATCAATTCTGTAGATCATCTCAGTTGGCAGCAGTAACACGGCTGCAACGTAATCTTTTGGGACAACTCTGACAAAGTTACATCCTGTGAAAGTGCTTGTTTCTGCCCCTTTGTGGTAAATAATAAGATCCTCTTAAATCCATTTTTCCTTGTTTCTGAACGGTGCTGTACACTTGGCTTTGTTAAGAGTCGGCCACTCGGGGGCAGTACTGAGCTGCTCTGCTGCAGGATTACAGAGTGACTTCTGGTGTGAAGGTCATCCTGCTGCTGCTGATGGAGAAATGCTGTCAAGCAAAAGCAGAGGGGGGACACACCGCCATTCATCGCAGAGAAGATGTGATAATGTGGATGGCAGTGATGCGTTCAGGCTGCAGAAGAAAACAGGAACGCTGGGTTGTGATACTATTTAGACCACTGGCTGTACAAAGTATGGACGGAGCTTCGTGGTCTGAAAAGTGAAGCCTTAAACCTGCATTCTTTCAGATATGTTCAAACTTTTCTTTATGTTGCAACTGACCCTTAAACATAATGTGTCAGCAGCTAGAAACACACTGCAGCTCGAGCGGACAACAAGACGACCGGACTGGAGCTCTTTCGGCTGCTCACTCTAGATTTTTTCAATGATGATAAAATGTTTTTTTGAATTTTTTGGCTCTTTGAAAACATGACCAGTGTCCAGTCCACAGCAGATAGAACTTGTGCCTCATTACATGAGGACACACTGTCCCTGCCATTGTTTATCTAACCTGTAATGTGGATTTCCAGATCACAAATCAGGCTTTTCTACAACCCCATTACAGCCCCTGGTGCAGTCATAAAACAAGAGTTACGATACATAGCAAATGTCTATAGCCCAGTGTCACAAATCAATGTCACAAAGAAATCTGAGGAAGAGCAAAAGAGGGGGGATCCCACGAACAGGAGAAAGATGTCATGTGAACAGAGAAGATAAGGACTTTTTAAAGTCTGAGATTGTGGGCCTTCCCTCTGAAAAAAATTCCTGGATGGGATTATGATTATGTCATTTGCTCCCAAGTTAGCCTAATATGCCTGTTTGACTGACAACATGTAGTCCGAAGGCATTTATTAGTTTCTGATTCTGGGAAAGTCAGAAAAACTGTAACCCCCGCCCCGCCCCCCCCCCCCCCCCCCAAAAAAAAAGTCCCCTGTTAAAGGAACAGTTCACTCAAAACTCAGAAAAGTCAGGTTACATTTCTGGAGCTTCACAGCAAAACAGTGTTGTTCTCCTAAACAACTGAAGTAGATGGGGACTTGTTTTGAAACGTAAAAAAAAACAAAACAAAACCAAAAACATGAAATGGCTCCATGCAGCTCGTCCGGTGTAATCCAATTTTCTGGAAGTCCCAAATTGATTTATATGTTGCCCCAGCAGCCCTGGGAAGCATGAGGGAAAGAAGGGAGGAGGAAAAAACAAGCCGAAGAACGTCAAGTTTACAGAGTTTACAGTTAAACAGCATCAGTTTTGACATTTCCATTTTTTCCCCATTTCCACTTCCAGAGGGAACTAATCCCCCGCTGCCTGACCTATAACAGCGAGTTCCCCACAAGAAACATGTTGTTTGACCATCTAAAACCCACTGGCCGTGCCTCAGCTCTCCCCTCAAGCGCTGCTCATGGCTCTATGAGCAAAAGCAAAAAAAGACAAGAAGAAAAACAGATGACACATCTCTCATCTTGGCTGAAGAACCTGAAAGAGTTGGACTCAGCAGGACACGAGAAACAACACTCTGAGAGGTCTCTCGGGAGGAATAAAAACTAGAAGAAGCCTTTCTGAAAATAGACTTTAATGGACTGGATTGGCTGACGGAGAGTGGATAGTTTTTCGTTTTCTTTTTTAAATTACACAATCACGTTGAGTGAGACAGCTGTGTATGTATGAGAGGCTGCTTTTACTGACTGAAACCTTTTCTATACCTTTTTCAGTAACTTTTCACTGTACTGATAAACCAGTGGACAAGCAAGATGCGCATAGGATATAACTTTACCTCTGTTATCAAAGATGTACCGTTACCATTTTCCCTTCCTTTGTGCATTTGCTGATACTAATTACAGATCCAATACCAGTGTGTTAAAGTAAAAAATTATGTGCATGATTATTTGTTTAACAGCTGTATTCTACCCTTGTATGGATGTTATGCTATGGATGTTCCGTTTATGGAGCTTAGCAGCTTGTGCAGTAAAAAGTCCGTTAAGATATACACGGGACACTGTTGGGAGGTAGTAAGATCCCATTTCTATTTCTAGTGAATAAATGATGTGCTATTGGATCGGTGCGTAGACTGGTGTACTCGCCAATACTAATTTCAGCATTTTGGGCAGTATCAGAGGCATGTTGATGCTGCTATCAGTATCAGAATGACCCGTTTTTGGATTTATCTCTCTTGGTTTGTCATGAAGAGCTCAGAAGTGGTATCAAATTGTACTCACCTATAGATACCAGCCACCAAAATACACCTGTTTTTTTGGGGGGGTGGGGGGGTGGGGGGTTTCAGTAAGTTCCATGCATTATTCAGTGAAAAAATGTAAGGAAAATGATGAAAAGCGGCCTATCATGCAATGTTAAAATAAGTGAGAAACATTTGCTGGATCTGCACCAAAAGTTAATGGGGTCTATTTTGGGCCAAGACCCATCCTCCATTTAAGTTTTGTGGAAATCTGTTCAGTAGATATTTTGTAGTGCTGCCCACAAACCAACCAACCAACAAACAAATGGACGCAGGTGAAAACATAACCTCCCCGATGGAGGTAATAACAAGTAAATGAAAGTAAACTGAGTTTAAATTATACTCAGACATTATAATGCTGAAAAGTTAGTGTTAGTCAGGTTCTACAATTAAACACTTTATGTTGGATACATCTGTACAAAACATAGCTGTACCTTTTTAAATGCAGTTTTATTGGTAAGATATAAAAAAAATCTGGATGGAATATTCAAGCAAACAACACAATCGTTTCATCAAACCTGAGATAATGATTAAATTCAGATGAATTGTCTGTGATTATATTGTACAGTGACTATATATAAATATGTACAGTGTGTATATTCCTTAGAATAGTGATGTTTTTTCAGTGTATTTAATAACTGAGTCTTGGAAAAGGAACAAAAAGCAGCAACATGGGCGTTTTCATTATTACAGCATGTAGATAGTTAACTGTTAAAGTTACAAAGGAAATCGCACATTCAGCAAAATGATCAACAACATTTTAAAAGATTTCCAAAAAATGCAGTCCACTGCTGATTGGGTTGCCAGGTTTGGTCCTTAGCATTGAGTCACTCCTTTGACTCCTTCATTGTCTGTCCATGTAGTTTTTTATGGCCTTGTCAAAAACTGCGAGGAAGAAATCTGCATCCTTCTTTGTGATGCACATGGGCGGTTGGACGCGGAACACCTGAAGTGGCGAGAAAACAGAACAGAAAAGGGAAGATTATGGAGCGTCAGGGGATTTCCGGGAAAACATTCGTAACAAGGCTAAATGCTTCATTGTGAGTCACATGCTGAGGGCAGAGGTAGAGATGGGAATATTTATAGGCGGATAAATGGATAAGTAGATCTATTAGTGTAAAAGCACATGTTAGTGTTCTGGGGACTAGAAATACAATGGGTTTTATAATGAATGATTATTATGTTATTTCTATCCTTGGCATTACATGATGATGTGTAGTTGTGGCAGAGCTGTTTTGACTCTTCAGTAAGTGGTTTTCTAACACAGATGGCCCACGTCCTTCTGTTCTTCTACTGAAATATTCACTGTGCAACAGACAAAAAAATGTCTGTTGTATTTTACTTTTTGGTTCAACTGAGGAGCCTATGCAAATGTTTGGGAAAAAGCACATCTTCGAACACAATCTTCGCACAGATTTTACCTCAGACCTTGTAGGGGGGTATACCACTAATGCTGGTGATCCTGCAAAATAAAGTGACTTCAAGGTGAGTGCTCTTACCTGTTTGTAGACTCCTCCTTTCCCTATCAGGACCCCCATGTCCTTGATATCCTCAAAGATCTCACTCGCTGCCGCAGGAGACAGCGGGGCTCTGCTGGCCTGTGGATGATAGAGAAGAGGTTAAACAGATGGATGTGTCCTGAGTCCTGAATATTGCGTATGATGGATTGGATTCACATTAGCATGTGGACACATATGTGAGGATAGCGGAGTGTTTCTACAAACTCAGTACCTTGTCTTTGACCATTTCCACACCGATCTGCAGGCCCTTTCCACGGACATCACCAATAATCTCGTACTTGTCTCTGAGTTTTGCCAGCTCTGTCATCATATAGGTGCCCACATCGTGGCTGTTCTGCTGTAAGCCTTCTTCTTTGATAGTCTGTTGAATAAGAATCCATCGGTTAATGTTTAAAGTCTGACGTAAATAACAATCATCCCCATTAAATTGACCAAAAACAATGTTAATCAGCGGTTATCATAATTTCCCCAACGGTTTATATTATTAAAGGCTAACAGAAAATGGGGGCGTAGTGACTATACTTGAGCCAGTTGGTGAGGGGATGTAGCTGATGGCAACCTCGCTTGAGGCAGGGCTAGCAGTCACAATGAGCTTCTCTCTATTTTTGCTCCACTGTTCTTGCTTACTTCTGACACTTTTCACTACCATTGCATTTCATGTATTAATTTATAAAAGGAGTGCAAAAAGCTCTCCAAGGTTAACATTAAGCTAGCAAGTTAGCATGGCAGGACAATATGTTCACACAATTTATTCAAAAGAAGTGTTTGCAACATCGACTCTTGTCTTTTTAAACCATTGTCAGCACTAGTGTCAAGTTGCAGTTGGTCAGTGTCGCAGTTCTTGAGTCAAAGTACATCAAACGATGCGAAAAATGTGCACATAAATAAGTCTAGCTGGCAGGCTAAGCACCAGCAGGGGAACAAGAGCACAAAGCAAACAAACTTGAGCTGTGGCTTACAAGTTATTGCCAAGACACTCTTTTGTTAGCAGAGATTTTGAAAGTATAAGGACAATAGCTACATCTAAACGGCCAAAAGTGATATTTGCAGGTAAATATTTATATGCTGTTTAATGTGCTATGTGATGACCAGCTAATTAGCGAACTAGCCTGAAAGTTGATGTTCTTTCTTCGGCCCAGTGAATATTTCTTCACTCATTCAACAAGATATGGTGCCCATGTTTTTGAGTTGCGAAGGAGACATTAGCTGGAAAGTTTGTGGTTTGTTTTTTGGTCTGTGGCTCTTGTGTTGTGTAGCAGGCTGTTGTCAGTGTGTCACTGTCTGCCTGATGATGTAACAGTACTATCTTTTCTGTATGCAAATATGGTTAAATATTGAATCTAAAATAGTATAAATAATGTAAAAGTCATGTAAAATAACATATAAAATATACATTTCTCCCTTTTGGTTTTTCTGTATGCAGGATGTGATTTACAGAGCAGATATGTACGGTCTCAGAAAACATGCAATTCACTTGCTTGCTATGGACAACAATACAAGACGGGATCAAAATAAACTCTCCTGTGCTAATGAAAAGGACTGATGTGGAAAAAGTGTATTAATCCTTACATCAATTACAGATGAGGCAACCGCGCAAGCTATAGGACTTCCTCCAAAGGTGTTGAAGTGGAAGGCCTTTCCGAAAGCTGCCGCAATTTCTGGAAAAGAAATAATTAAACAAGTTCATGCCTCCACTCACTGCTGCCTCACATTAAAACTCAGACTGCTCACAAATGATTTATGGAAATGTCTACTTGTTTTCATGTTGGTTTCTGAACTTTTAAAATCATGCTACCCAGTAGGATTTCACAGGGACATGATAAAGAGAACAGTGGGGTCTCTGAATGAAGCCGTTGTCAGTACATCTCAAGGTTAATTAACACTGCTGAGAGCTATGGCAACTAGCTATGTATAGCTGGCTGAGCATATGAGTCAATGTCTGTCAGAAAATGTTTTTCCAATACATGTAGAAAACATTTTATTTCATCTTTCTCATCCCTCCTTATGTTATCTGACTGTTTAAAGTAGAAATAATGTGAAAAATGCACCATTCAGCCTTTGTTTTTTTCAAATTGTATTGATGTTCTTCAAACAGGAATTGTACGTCTCATAATATTATCTCACCCGGTGTTGTGACAACAGCTCCCATTGGGAATCCATTACCGATGCCCTTTGCCATTGTGACCATATCAGGCATGACTTCATGACCTTGGAAACCCCAGAAGTGGGTTCCTGTTCGTCCAAATCCAGTCTGGACCTGCCCGGCACAAAACAGAACCATTTCTTTCTAATTTCATGATATATGATGCAAAAATATTAGTGTAGAAAAATGGATGGGTGCATCAGATTGATAACAATTAAAACATTTGAATATCTGTTTATATATTGTATAAGTACATAGCATGAAAGGGGCTACCTTTGCATTTCCTTGTGCAATCCTGTCTTGTATAATGACAATAAAACCTTGAACCTTGAACCTACTTAGAAAATACAGCTTCTACTAAAACCAAACAGGCTCTGCCAAGGAACACGCTATCACGAATTTCCATCATGTCCTCGCTCTGACTTTTACCTTTAGAGCATTATAAGAGAATAATTAAGGCCAACAGTCTAACCTCATCAGCAATGCAGATCCCTCCGCGCTCTCTCACAAGTTTGTAGGCCTCCTTTAAGTAGTTTTTAGGGTACTGCGTGGCTCCTCCCATGCCCTGTGCAGATAGAATACATTCATATCTCAGAGACCCATCAAGCACTCACACTGAACATGAGAAAACAATTGACATGTGGGAACAAAGGACTCAGCAGAGTTCTTGCTTTTTGATTTAGATTCAAATTGCTTAATAAATGTCAGTTTTATCTGAAAATCTCACAATCAGTGATACTCAACAACAGAATATAGTACCTGAATAGGCTCCGCAAAGAAAGCAGCAATTCGACTTGGGAGACTAGTAGCAAATGCCTCATTGAGCTGTCCAATGTACTGATCATTTGCCATGCAATGACCTGTGGGATCAAAGAAAGGTCTAAATTTTCACGTCACATTACAATCGGCCCTCATATGGCTAACAAAAATGTGATCAATACAAGTTAATTGATACAAACTGCAACAAAGAGTCAAAAGAAGGAGGCTGTCTGACTTTTGGGATTAAAACTTACCTCTCTCACTCTCATCACTTTCAGGCAAATGCACATACATATGGCAAATTAACTGCTGTTTAACTGATGTGTGGCCCTTTAAGATCAGTTGCCAAGGTCTACACAGAAATATGAATTAATAATACACTATAAATTTACTTTCACCCCAGGCTGTACATGTATGAGAGCAGCCAGAGTGTGTTGAGGCACGACTGCATGTGTTTGTGTACCTGGGGCACAGTTACAATCTCTGATGGTCTGCACAGGAGAGTCCCTGCAGTGGAGTCCTCCCCACAGACCTCTGAACACATCAGGACACATGACCTGTTTGGTTGGGCAGAAACCTAGTCAGCTGGATCAAAACTCATGAGTAATGCAGCGCAAAGAAATCTGTCTTCTGTAAAATGTTTATTTATCATCTGTCTGGCAGCATGGGTGGAGCACATGGTTAATTTACAACAGCTCTTTGGGACTTTGAAAGATGCTCGTCTCGTGAACTTTGCTATCCACTGTGTTTTACAAAAAACAGTCTGTGACAACAAATCTTTAAAATGAACTGACTGACTGTACTGAATCGCCGTTGTCACTGAACAAGCAATTAGCAGATCCTCTCACTGGTACAAGCGGTAATGGACGGTAACTTCTTTGCAAGCCATTGACAATCGTAATCTGATAACGCGGTCGTAATAATTGTCTGATAAGCTCTTAATGGTAGCCTCAAAAGAGGACCACATCACATTGCATCCTGTTAGTGCATCAATATGTTCAGCCTCATTAAAATATACATTATAATTTGTTTTTGTTTTTTTAACTTACATGTGTGCAGCCCGAGCTAGTGGCGATGGGGTATTTATATGATGAGTTGGAGGTAAGACCCATGGTTTGTTGGCTGCCACCATGATATGACCCTCTGGAAGATAAAAATAAAACAAACATTTGAACATTTAAAGAAAGAATTGCTTTTGACATTTCTTAGTTTTCATGTAATTATGAAGCACATGAGGATAAGACCTGTACCTGAAAGTGATGATTTCATAGTTGCCCGTGTAAAGTCGAGCCATCAGCATCGCCAGGTCGTTGGCTTCTGTGCCACTGTTGGTCAGATATATCACCTGGAGAAGGAAACACAGACCAGCAGGCATTTTAACTTAACCCACATATTTATCCAATGTTCCCGTCCTTGCTTGATCAAATTCCATCACGGTACCTTAAGAGGATCTGGTAAGTTTGAGGCTAGTTTCTCACAATACTCATGGAGAGTAGGGTGGACGTAGATGTTCGTAGTGTGCCACAGTGTCTTCAGCTGCTTCTCTGCAGCTGCTGTCACCTTCCTGTATCACAGAGCACAGGGCGTCAGAGCAGAATAAAACATGCTATCACTGTGCAGTACAGCAAAGGAAAAGGGACCTTACGGGTTGCAGTGGCCGACACTGACAGTTGCCACACCAGCAAATAGATCCAGATATCTCTTCCCGTCCACATCCCACAGCCATTGCTTGTATCCCTGGTAGATGTAAATTGGTCTCTCATAGTAGGTAATACTCATGGTCACAGGGTTGCAATGCTCCTTTCGGATCTTCATCATCCCTTCTTTGGACAAACCCTAAATTCACATAAATACAAAGGAAAGGAGGAAACTATGTAGTTTAGTGTCAGTTTTTAAACAAACAAACTATTTGTTATTGGTTTTAATCAATCTTTAAAGCCGAGCAATGCAGTTTAGCTCCCAGCTTACACTTTATTTTGCATCCTTTATTCCTTGAAAAGACATGTTCTGGATGCCACGTTAGTCTTACCTTGTATTTCTCTCCTTTGAAATCGCATGGGGGCATCTGTGGGAGGTCTGCAGGAGGGTGTTTGAAGGCTGGTTTCTGACATACTGCACCTTTGAAATTGAGGAGAGTTAAAGCAGTTCGTTATTTTTTATTATTTTTTATTTTTGAAGAACTTCCCGACTCTTACTATGACATTTCTGTGACATTTTAAGCTTTTTTTGTGACATTTCCCTGAGAGGTCTTGAAACTTTTATCCTTCTTCCAACTCTAGACCCTATAGCCTGATAATCAGATCAAATTACCAGTGAATAGCCACTGAATTGATGTCCAGTCTATTTATTATCTGCAGAAAAGTATACACTGGATGTAAAACTTTCATCATGGTTGTACCTTCTGTTGATGCTACGACATCCTGAATCAGACGGTCAGTATTTAATCAGACTGTAACCCAGTTGATGGTTTACAGCATTAACTCTACATTGTGCAACACAGGAATACAATACTTCCTGTTTTTCCAGGTCCACTGATGGCTGGATAATGTCAGTTAGAACTGGTCTGACTGGCACAGATTTTTTTTTTTATGATCATGTAGAAATTACACCTTGGAGAAACAGTACACACACACACACACACACCCATCCACACACACACACACACAAATTAACAAAGGTATACATACACATATATTTATATATTAATGTCTTGATTATTTTGTGATTTATTTATATATATTTATGGTGACAGATAAGTATTAAATTGCAAAATGTTTAACTTAATTTATTTAGGCATTCAATTCTACAACTATTTCAGCATTTATTTATATAGTTTTGGTCCATAAAACTTAATAATAATAACCATAATAATACATCATAATTTATTAGTTGATTTTTATTTTCACGTTAATAATCTTAACCTGCTATGTAACTAGTAACCAGAGTTATTAAATAAATGTAGTGGAGTTAAAAGTAAAACAAAGCAGAAAAATAGCAAACAATGGAAATAGTCAACACTCCTTGCTAAAACCTCTACTTAAGTAGCCTACAGTAATTGTCAGATAAATTTTACTTAATTAAATGTCATCACTGATGCCACAAAATCATTACACAAAAACAAAATAAAAACAAAAAGAAATAGGATAAAATTAACTTAAAAAATAATTCTACTGTAGCCTATAGTAACACATAAATAATGTGACACAGATTATCTTGTGCTTATTAGTCATAAGTCATGAGCCATCAAGCTGATTAAATTTATCAGAAATTTTGTTGTTCACCTGAATCCCTACACATAATAAACCCATACAGGCTGTTTAAGCATCAGCAGCAGACCGTGATCTAGGTATAGGCTCACTCACCAATTCCCAGGTGAAATCTGGCCAAACCAAGTGAGCAGCAGGACTGTCTCATGAGACCTGCATACCGGCCACTTACACAGGAACCAACTTTATGCATGTTGAGCAGGTATAGTACAGAGGGCACTCAGTTATCCTTCTCTCTTGACTTCAGGCTTTTCTTTTTCTACTAAGTCCCAAGGATGGGTGGACAGTGCCCAGCCAATGGTACCCTGGTTCAGCCCAGACTGTATGCAAAGATGGACATGACCTCTACTAAAAAAAGTGAAGCAAGAACATCCCAATCGCCCTCTGGTGGCTGGCTGACGTATAGGTCATAAGACTTGCCTCCCTCTGTTAGTTCAAGGGTTCATTTTTCTGACAAGTTTGGTTTTAATTTGTTGTTTAATGTCCAAAAACCAGGGGTTTATTATTGACAGCTGAGCACTGCTCTGAACTGAGTTGGGCAGGGCTTTGATACTTGATCAGTGCTGTGCAGACTTGCACTATTATTTTGGCATCATGTTTGTACAAAGGCTGGAAGTGAAGATGCATTGTCCATCTTATATTGTATGGTCCCACCAAACTACAAAGATTTTTGTGCAACATCACACAGATAATTAGAATAGCACTTGGTAGCACATAACTCCGCCTGCGCCAAGGCCCAACAGTTCCCTTGTCAATTCTGGGGTTGAGACCCATCCGCCATCCACCAAGTTTGTATCTGTTCAGTCGTTTTTATGTAATCCTGCCAAGCAACCAACAAACAAACAAAGGCTCACCGTTGAGAACATAACCTCCTTGGTGGAGGTAAATAAATAACCAGTTGCACTTGATCACTATTTACACTACACGCTCACTTGTTGGGAGTTGTTGTGGTACCGGTTCACTCCTCGTCTTTCCGGAGAATGCCTTAACCTCATTTTAAGGTGAGCTGGAGTGTGATTCAAAGGTTCAAGATTCAAGGTTCAAGATGACCGGTTCAAGTTGTTTATTTGTCATGATACAATGCAGGATTGCGCAATGCAATGCAGTTGCAATGCGGTTGCAATGCGGTTGCGTATGAGGACTTAGGAACTCTTGTTCCTGTTACAAATATGGGAGAAACTGATGGTTGTTTGAAAAACCTCATTCTGATCATGATATGGTCACATTTCAATCTGCTACATCCAGTGAACCACAATTAGACTGGGGAAGTAAAAGGTGTCATTTGTCTTCAATAGTTTTGGTTTAAAAAAAGGTACGGACACCTATAAATGTGCAAGCACACCAAATGGGTAAACCACACCTTGACCCAAAAGCACAACTCAGACTCAAGGCAGGTAAAGTAGAATGTTCAGCTTTACGTGAACTCAGACAACCGGCAAAGATCAACACCAGGTAGTTTTGGAAGAGAAGGTGAATTCCAGCTACGATCAGGAAAAGGGGCAGAAGTCTAAAAGGCTGGATCGCGCAGTAGCACATCAACAATCTGATGAAGAGTGAATGGGAATGGGCAGGTCTGCAACGGGACAAATGAGGAAGTGGGAAAAGGTGTGTACGTGGGCGAGGGAAGGACAGGTGATGTGATTGGCAGGAACGCAGGTGTAACTGCAGGGCAGGAGGGAATTGGAAGGATCTGAAATGATGGAGGAGTTAATGTGCAGCAAAAGGCAGAGAGCAGATAGTAAATGTTTCACAAGAATTAGGCTGGTGTTGTGAGACATGTCCATGTCCTTCGATGCCCTAGTTGGAGATCAGTGGTTTTCAACCAAGGACTTGGCCGGTATATTTGGGCTTAATCCCATTTATAATTTTTACCCTTACCCCTCATTTTTGAGTGCCCTCTTGCCCTTCACAACAGAGTTACAAGGGGTAGTGGTTGAAATCGCCCCCAATGAAATGGGACAACCCTTCAAGACTTGGATACATTATTTGTCTGTAAACAGACATGACTGGACATTTCCAACGTGCTGTCTGGTGTTTTCTCCTGCCCTACTGTTGCAATCGCGGTATTATCAAAATGGCATTTATCTGATAGAGATAGAAAAGCATGGACGCTTGCAGTTTGCTTTACGAGATCAATCAAGTCGTCAAACAGAAAAGAACACTGCTTCATTACCTCCTAAATAGGCTCATATTAACAATCTGTGCTGCTAGCCTACCATTCAGCACTGCTATTAGAGGAGCAGCAACTTCGCTGCTGGACTTTGGGCTCCATATGTGTTCAAAGGGCGGAATAAAACATTGAACTATGTCAAAATGTGGGACTGTCATGCTCAAATCAGCAATAACAATGTAATATTAACCAGCTCGCTAGATACCGACCAAGACCTCAGCATACTAGGTGTTGTTTTTATGTTTTATGCTTGTTATAAAGAAAAGGACCATAATTCAATGAACCCTCGGTTTGAAGTGTTCCTCTGAAAAACCTCAGTTTGGAGGGCCATGTTGGCCTAACACCTCACCCTACCCCTCTACCCCAACAAGAATCAGGACATCCTACCCCTGGGTGTGAATACCCAAAACACAGGCCTTAGTGTTGGGGGCAAGGGGTGCACTGGGTTCGGGGCCTTGATTTCCCAGAATGGGTTCTGCATTGCCCCCCTCACATGTCAGTGTCTCACGTTAGTTTTGGGACAGTTGGCATCAGTCACTACTCTTGTATTTGGACATGGGACTTTAAGCAGTTAGGAAGTGCTCTCTTAGCTGAATAAGAAGAGGCTAAATGTAAAGCTCTCAAGTTAGTCTTTCAAAAGCAAGGACGCATAGATCAAATGTAGTGTGGTTTCTGCTGCAAGTGTCTCTTACTACAGATCTATTGCTAAATTCTCACACATAGCAGCTCCCTTCTATCAAATCAAGGACATTTTTATGATGCATGACGGACATTAAATAAACAGTCTGAGCTTATGCCTACATGCTTATGTAGCAACACACTGATCTTCAGACTTGCCTCCAGACATGCGAATGTGAAAATGTTCCAACTATTAGAGATTGAAAAATGCTGCTGTTTAATTTTCATACAATAACTGACATTTGGAGCAAAGTATACAATAGGCTATGTGCAATACAGTTCTGTTCATGTACTTATAGGTTGTGAATGATCATGAAATCATTAAAAAAGTCATGGAAATTTTTTATTTTATTTCTGACCATGAAAATATGTGGAAACACTCAGTTTTGAGACTTGCTGTGTTACGAGAAACTTGATAGCTTTGTGAAATGCTTCCTTCAACAAATTCTTGCACGGATGGTAACACTGAACCTGAACAGCCTCTTGTTGGAAGATTAAAGGATAAAATAGGAAGAACCTACAGTATATGTACCTGCAGGGGGAAGTGTGACCAATGTGTAATAGTACAAATGTTGCAACTCCCCTCCAGTTAGTTAGAACTGAAGAAGCCTCTCAGATGAGAGGTGAAAATGCTTCGAGAAACTGAAACGACGAAAGTCCAGTTGTCTACGATACAGCACTTATAAGTACAAATACTTGTTCCTTAAGCTCACAGATTCATTATTATTACATACACATCTATAATCTGTAACATAAAACGTCTTCAGAAATTACAAATTGTAAAACAATCATAAAACGTTACATCCAAGCTCGATTCAGAAGATCAAAAAGAGCCAAATGAACGTCATTTGTTACAAAGGCACTGTACAATATCTTTTCTTTGTGAGGTATGTTAGGTCTTCTAATTAAAACATTTAAACATAGTTTAACAGTCACCCCTTACAATTTTCAATGCAAGGCTCAAAAGGTCACAGTGACGAATACTGACATTTTAAACATTTCAAAAAATGCACTCCAGTGCTGAGCGGGCTCCCAGGTTTGGTCCTTGGCATTGAGCAATCCAGCTGACCTTTATCTGACTTTCATCTTCTTTCCATGTAGTTTTGGATGGACTTTTTTTTTATTCCTGAGGATAGTGATCCTCAGTGTATTTAATAAGTGAGTCTTAACTGGAAAAGGAAAAAAAATGTTCTAAAGCAGCAACATGGGCGTCTTCATTATTACAGCATGTAGATAATTAACTGTTAAAGTTACAAAGTAAATAGCACATTCAGCAAAATGATCAACAACATTTTAAAAGATTTTCCAAAAATGCAGTCCACTGCTGATTGGGTTGCCAGGTTCTGGTCCTTAGCATTGAGTCACTCCTTTGACTCCTTCATTGTCTGTCCATGTAGTTTTTTATGGCCTTGTTAAAAACTGCCAGGAAGAAATCTGCATCTTCCATCGTGATGCACATGGGGGGTTTGATGCGGAAGGTCTGAAGTGGTGAGAAAACAGAAGACAAAAGGGGGGGGGGGGGGGGGGAGATTACCAGGAAAATGTGTAGAAATTAGTTCCTGGTTCTGACTTTGATTGAAGTTTTTTCTACATTCATGTTCTGTCCTGGTTTTGTTGCTACTTTGTACATCTGAGCTGCAGCACTATTTACTACTGCTGGACACCGTTTACACTGTAACTGTCCTGTATTTTATTGCTACTCTATTGCTATTTTATCTCATTTATTGTTTCATCGTTACTTTATTTATTGGTTTTTATTGCATTGAATACGGAAGCTGCAAACTTAAACCTGTCTGACCTGTGCAATGACAATAAAGATACACGGTTTCTAAATTCAAAAAAGGCAACCCAGAGGAACGGTTTGTTTATTTCAAAGAGCAACATGAGGAGTGAATCATTGCGGCAGTGCGTTTTGACTCTGTAGTGGTTGGACTATCAAAAACCTTTGCTCCATATTCAATTTTTAATTTTAATATGATAATCATTTGCTTCAGTCATTTAAAGCAACCTACTATGTAATCATTGTCTGACTGCTTCACACCCAAATTGTCTGGTTTAAGTGAAAAGCAAGAGCAGAGCTGGAGGCAAAATTACCCAAGATGGACTTGCTGAAAGGCTAAAACAGCCAAACCAAAGAATCAAAAAATAGTGAGAAAATTGCCCATTTTTACATGTATTATCAGAGTGGCACTATTTGTAAAGCAACTAACAAAAGCAGCATTGTTCTTTGTCTTTTGTTTGTAGACTTACTTAAAATGCTACATGCACATGTTTGTTCAGCTTATTTAACATGTTTCATTTGTTGTTTTCAACAAAAATACACATTTTGCACTGTAGGTGCCATGTTTATACCACATGCTGACTCAGCAAAAATGACAGAGGGACAGAAGCTGAGTGCTGTTACCTGTCCGTAGACTCCTCCTTTGCCTATCAGGACTCCCATGTCCTTGACATCCTCAAAGATCTCATTCATTGCCTCAGCAGGCAGCGGGTCCCTGCTGACCTGTGAACGGTAGAGGAGAGGTGAGGCTATGTTACTGTAAGAGTAACTAAGTGATTTAACAAACTAATATCCTGAACCACAGGCCACACCATTTCCACTATTAACCTACTACATTTACAGTAACGACATTTACAATTTCCAGGTTAATAATAGCTGTTAAAGATACAGTGTCCTCAAGCGATAAGAAGTTATGCTCATGGTCAATCAGTTACCAATCTGGACTGTAAAATGAATTATATTTTTCACATAGGAAATAGGAGTGGTGAGATGCAACAGTTCTCATTCAATAAAATCCAAGATATGCAAGATAACTTCACATTTCTTTGTGATGGACACCTAAAAGATGTCATTAAGTACACAATTAATTTTTGTTGTTAATGTGACTGTCAGGTTGTTTCATCATTTTGTTGCTCACTTTTGAGGCTGCAGGTTGTAGTTTTAGACTGGCTTCCTTTAAGTCAATCTTGGTCCATGTCTGTCTTTTGACTGTGATTCTTTCCACCCATTATCTGGTCTCACTAAATCCTTGGTATTAAGCCTCGAGGGGCGTGGTTCTTCAGGACGCAGCAGTCAATTTGGCTTTTGGTGCAAAGATGCTAAAAGACTATTTTCTCAGCAAGTCATGTTGGTTGAATGGATTTTGCACATTCTTCGATGCAGGCAATGGGAATTTGTGTCAAAAGAGTGGCTAGAGGTTTTTGATTTTTACTTTTAAACTCAGTGAATTTATTGTTTTCAGGTATTTAAAGGAATATTTTTAGTTTTCAGCTGCAGGTTGGTTAAGGTTGGGCAATAACACTTCTTGGTTAGGTTTAGGCATCAAAATTCCCTGATTAGGTTTCGGAAAAGATCATGGTTTGGATTTAAAATCATAAAATCATCTCTGAGGTTACTAGTGATGAAACAGGCAATGCCGGCTGACGAAAACACACAGGACGTAAGGGGCCACCCCCGGGTGTAATACCAAGTTTAAAGGGGGTCCCGTAGGTTTTCATACATTTTGCAATCATTCTCATTGCTACTTTCCATAATTTAGTTTTGTTTACTGCAAACAGATGCTGTAAGTCTCTTATAATGACATATGCAAACAAAGGAAAACATTTTGTGCGGAAGATTGGTCAACAATAGACCCTTAACAACACTGATAGAGCAGGATATTTACCAAGTCAACAAAACTGAATACTACACATTTCACTAAATTTGTATTAACTCCTCAGCAATTGTTCTATTGTGTTCCTGTACTGGTGCTTCCCCTTTTCTGGCTGTTTTTAAATACAATGGTGTCAACAGAATGAAAAAGGAAATGTCTGAACTTCGGTCAGTAGTACATTTACTGCAGCTGAGGTTTTTCTCTCCACAGTTACAGATGGTCAATGCTGCTCAGGCTAATGGTTAACTGGGGCACTGCTGAACCCTGCCCCCGGGGGGCACAGCACAGCCACACACGTTGTCCGGGCATGTGAGGAGAGGCGAGTGTCACTTCTTTTCAAAACTCAATACCTTGTCTTTGACCATTTCCACACCGAGCTGCAGGCCTTTTCCACGGACATCACCGATAATCTCATACTTGTCTCTGAATTTTGCCAGCTCTGTCATCAGATAGGTGCCCACATTGAGACTGATCTGCTGTGCGCCGTCCTCTTTGATTGTCTGTTAAGTAAATTATGAATCAGTGTGCTTTTGTTGTCATGCATTTTAGTTTTCAGGTGCAGCTACAACAAGAATGTGTAGATGTACCTCTTCTGAGGAACAGGACATTATTAGGAAATTATGTATTCTTACATCAAGCACTGATGAAGCAATTGCACAAGCCACAGGATTTCCTCCGAAGGTGTTGAAGTGAACCCCCTTGGCAAATGAGGCTGCGATTTCTGGAAAACACAAGAAAATAAACAAGAATAAAAAAGATCAAATCTCCACCCACCACTGCTCCAAAACAAAAACCTCGGCCAAAAAGAGATTCTGTCAGACAACAACGTGCTGCAAATGATTCACAAAGAGTGTGTCATGTTAGTCTCTGTGCCTTCACTGAAATGCTACCAAGTAAGACATCAAAACAGAAAACAGTTGGGTCTTTGATGTACTAAAGGTCGATCACTAAGAGAGAGCTCTGGCAACTAGCTTAACAAATAACACAAGGAGCAACATATAATCACACGTGGACACGAAGGTAATAAACACGTCAGCTCTGGCACATAGAAAAGAAGGTACAGAGAGCCGAAGCGACAAGAAATAGAGGTGAGAGCTCTGTCATTTTTTCAGAAATGTATTGCTATAGTATCATACTGTGGTACTTAAAGACTTTCTAATAACCATCTGTTGTTGTTTTGAGCCTGTTTAGAGGAAGGAAGTCCAAACTCTGTCTTCTCAAGCATTTTGCCAAATTAATGGTTGAAATAATGAAAAAAAAACAACACTTTTTACACAATTTAATTTTTTATAAACATTAACGAAGATCTTATCTTATCTCACCTGGTGTTGTGACAACAGCTCCCATTGGGAATCCATTGCCAATGCCCTTTGCCATTGTGACCATATCAGGAATGACATCATGACCTTGGTAACCCCAGAAGTGGGTTCCTGTTCGCCCAAATCCAGTCTGGACCTGACAGGTGCAAAATAGATCAAGTTTATGCAGTTTGAAGTCAGAGAGATGGAAACATCTACTTAAACAGAAATCTGCATATGAACACAGAATCTGTAGCAATGGACAAGACTTTTGTACTGGAAACATTTTGGTTTCCATTTATAGTCCACATAAATATTGAAAATATATGAAAAGTGAATCTAACCTCATCAGCAATGCAGACCCCTCCTCTCTCTCTTACAAGTTTGTACGCCTCCTTGAGGTAGTTTTTAGGGTACTGGACAGCTCCTCCGACTCCCTGTACAAAACAAACACAATTTCATGTCAAAGTTCCTTCATAATTAACCCAAGCACATGCCAACACTACTGTACTTTCATAGTATACAGTCCATGTTGTTAATGTGTTAATATTCTGTTGGCAAATCAACAGATCAGACACACAAAAGCATTTATAACATGTTAACTCCAGGATCACATTTCTTGTAATACTGCAGCGAAGAATATAGTACCTGAATCGGTTCTCCAAAGAAAGCAGCAATTCGACTCGGAACACTCGTAGCAAATGTCTCTTTGAGCTGTCCGATGTATTGCTCGTTTGCCATGCAATGACCTGTGGGATTAAGCAAAGAGAAGTCCCTCAAATACAGACATTAGTGTACAAACTAGAGCAGCGATTTCTGGAGAAATGCTTGATGAATGGTGGACGTTGAAAAGCTGATGCTTAACTGGTTTGTTGCTGAAGTAGCTGAAGGTGAATGAAGAGTTGGAAAAAGTGAAAGAGTCTCTTAGTATGAAGGGGAGTTGCATGGTTGGTTCACAGTTAATGAACAATGAGTTAAAGTTTACCAGAGCAGTCACAGATACTATACATTTTTTTTTATTTTGAGAAATGTTACACTTTCCCTGAGATTTTGAGTATTTTTGTAATTGCATATTATCAAGATACTATTTTTTTTTTGCAAATTTTGCACCACTATAACAACTAACAACCATATGTTGCACTCAGCTGCAGGGTTGTTATTGATTGATATGATGTTATATTGCTGTATAGAAGCTGTTTGTTTTGTGTAAACAGTCATGTAGAAATGCTAACATTAGTTAAAAATTCCTGAAAATGGTAAAAGGTCAAAAGAAGTTGAAGGGGTAAATGATCAACAGTAGGAGACTTTGGACTTTATGTAGTATTTCTTTTGTCTCTTTTTCAGGGTTACAAGTGACCTGTTTTACCCTCAGGCCTTTTAGGAAGATTTTAAAGAAATCAATACAATCTGCGAATTGCAGCTCCATGTATAAATACAGACATAGCTTTAAGCTGTCTGAGAGGTCTGTTCAGGAATACAAAAATGGACAAACACTTTCAAATGCTCATTGAAATGCTCAAATACTTGAGCGAAACATGCAGCCTTGGATGTCGTGTTAAAAAGGAACAAAATGAAAACCTCCCCCATGAGCCAATTTATCAATGTGCATTAACAGAACACAGTAAATGAAAGTAAGGTTAATGTTTTGTAGGAATATTGCAAAAGGGATCGTAATGCTTAATCTCACTGATAACAGTCTTGTTTTTTCCGGTTTATGAGAGCGGCGCGAGTGTGTTGAGCCATGGGTGCATGTGTTTGTGTACCTTGGGCACAGCTACATTCTCTGATGGTCTGCACAGGAGAGTCCCTGCAGTGGCTTCCTCCCCACGGGCCTCTGAACACATCAGGACACATGGTCTGTGTATTGGGCAGAAACCTAGTCAGCTGGATCAACCTGACAGCAACAGTCACTCATAAGTATTGATGTACAAAACAGCTTCTCCTCTGTTTTCTGTGAGCTGTATCACACATGCATCTGCCCATTTCTATCACCATACTATACTTGCCTTCATTGAAATAAAAATCATTATGTGCGTTGTCAGTTTTATGACATTCTAATACATTGATGCATACATACATTTGTGCAGCCTAAACCATTGGCAATGGGGTATTTGTATGCTGCGTTGGACGTAAGACCCATGGTCTGTGGACTGCCACCATGGTATGATCCTCTGGAAGGCAAAAATCAATTCAGGAACATTTTAGACTGATGGTAATTAGAAACTTTTATTCACAATTACGCTAGACCATGTGTTTGCTGACTGAATATAAGAATATAATACACACATACTTTAACAAAGAGTACTTTTTCATTTCCTGTCCTTGCCATTCAAGCTTCTATTTATGTCCTAATAGCATCTTGGATTAATGGAGGACAAACGAATCAAAACAAATCATCCCAATAAAAAAGCTTTTTAAAATCCATTACCGGGCTGGGGAAAAAAAGGAAAACACTGGCTGTGAATTTTAGATTTTAAATTTGTAAGAATAAAAAGACTTGTACCTGAAAGTGATGATGTCAAAGTTGCCTGTGTGAAGTCGAGCCATCAACATTGCCAGGTCATTGGCTTCTGAGCCGCTGTTGGTCAGATATATCACCTGGACAGGGAAACACAGACCAGCAGACATTTTAATAACAGCCTCCATATCTATCAAGGCTCACTGTCTTCAGCCAATCCAAATAAAAAAAAGGCACCAGGATACCTTCAGAGGATCTGGGAAGTAGGAAGCTAGTTTCTCACAATACTCATGGAGAGGAGGATAGACGTAGATGTTTGTGGTATGCCACAGTCTTTTCAACTGATGCTCTGCGGCTGCTGTTACTTTCCTATACACACAGATATCAGGAATCAAATATAAGAACAGCAAATGGTAAAAATACATTAACTTTATTACGAACTGTATTCAGTGAAGAAAAAAGGACCTTACGGGTGGCAGTGGCCCACACTGACAGTAGCCACACCAGCAAACAGATCCAGATATCGCCTCCCGTCCACATCCCACAGCCACTGCATGTATCCCTGGTGGATGAACACTGGTTTCTTATAGTAGGTGACCTTCATGGTCATGGGGTTGCAATACTGTCTGCGGATCTCCATCATCCGCTCTTTGGACATACCCTGGACAGAGACAAATATACAGTACAGGAGTTACAATAAAGGATCATCTTAAGGGCTTTTCACACTGCACTTAAGAGGTTTACCCAGGGTTAAATGCCCAAAAGATGCACACCTATTGTTGATTTTGGAGAGTCAATTGAGTAACCTGTGACCACAGCTGCTTTTTCTGCAGCTGCCCTACCCATTTACAGAGAGCTAAAAGGGATAAATTTAGTGCTTTCAGTGCATTTGGGCCTTAAAGACCTTCTTATCCCTTCAGGCTATTCAAGCTTTCACAATGGCACAATCATGATGCATTCCAGAGTGGCCTCTACCCGACTGTAGCCCCAGGCTTGCTGGCGGTGCTCCAGAGGTAGCCCTGGTTACCCCTGAGTTTGTGGGCTTATCGCTAAAAGTTGCCAGGGTGAAACTTGAGTAAAGCTAAAGAAAAGTAAACATGCAGACATGCACCATTCTCGGAGGTTAGGTATGTGTTTCAACAAATGTTTAACCCAGGGCTAGTAGAAACACAGTGTGAACCCTGGCTTAACGATGTGTGTGTGTGAAAAGAGGCCCAGTTATCCCAGTGTCAACTCTTAAGAATGTGCGGTGCTTTTTAAGCTGGGTTGTGTGCATGTATTAGTGCAACTGGAGTCTGTGTGTGTACCTGTGAAAATGTCACTCTGAATGAAATATCTACTTAGTCTGACATATTAACATTTTATTTATTACTGAAGGGACTGCAGAACACAGCGGTGCAATAAAGAGAGGATGTATGAGGATATTTCTTTTACCTGGTATTCCTCTGGTTTGAAATTGCACGAGGGCATCTCGGGGATGTCTGTGGAGCTGTAGTTTAAGGCTGAATTCTGACATGATGCACCTGTGAAATAAACGTGATTGAAGTTCAGACGGCAAGTTTAAAAAGACAGCTAGTCTTTGAGGAGCTTCGTGAGCTGACGGCGTTACTTGGCTGAGGCTGATCAAAGCTTTGCTGTGACGTTTCCGTGAGTCAGCTGTGAAACAACCTGTCAGTAAGAGTTTACCTCGAGGTCTGACGACTCTCATCTTCCATTCTACGTCCCACATATCAACACAAAGACAAACATATTAGATATAAATGTTTGCGGATACCATGACGTCACCTATTGGTTTCAGGGCTATCGCTTTGAAAGCAGCTATAGTCTATTGATACATATAAATATATGTATAATTTACTTTATTTGTACTTTTGATACATTTATTGCCAGAAAAATAACTTTTGATACTTAGGTATATTTAATATTAGATACTTTAAGACTTATACTCAAGTCATTTACTTACTCCATTACATTGACCTGACAACTGGAGTTACTAGTTACTTTACAGATTAAGAATTTATTTTACTTTATTGCCAGAAAATTAACTTTTGATACTTAAGTATATGAACTTCAGTATATAAGTAGCTAGCTAGCCTATAGATACATATAGATATATGTACAATTTACTTTACTTGTACTTTTGATACTTCTCCACTACATTTATTGCCAGAAAATTGATGTAAGTACATTTAATATCAAATACTTGAAGACTTTTACTCAAGTCCTATTCGTTTGGGTGACTTTCACTTTTACCAAAGTGCGTGTTAAAATATACACGATATCGTTACTTTTACTCACTTGTTGGTACTTTGTCCAACACTGCGTGTGTTTACGTTAGCAGTGTTTCAGAATTAGCTAAAACCGACACACAGGCACGCACACACACACAGACTAACTGGATCACATCATGTTCAGGTCGCAGCAGTAACAGACCAGCTACTTCTGCTCTGTCTTCGTCTCCATGTTAACTCACCACTTGCCAAGTGGAGTTGGGACGAACCGGGCCGACAGCAGAACTGTCCTGTTACAGCTGCCCAGCGGCCACTGAGACGGGATACAACTTTAAACATGTTGAGCAGACACACACAGGACACTCAGCTCTCCTCCTGCCTCCACTCAGCAACCCACTTCACGATTTTCTGTCTTTCTACACAAACTTCGTGTGTTCGGTCAGCGCGCGGTCATTGACCCCGAATGCACCCCTGCTACGTCACGGGATGCGTGCACGCGCACGTTCAAAGACTTGTAAACATTACAACATGTCACGTGGCATCAGTGTTGTTAAAAAAGAACATAAAACTCATAAATGTGTAAAAGTGAAGACAAAAAATAACACTGTGATGAAAGTGATAGTCTCAAAGTATCTGATATCAAACTTGAATCACATTTTCTGCCAATAAATGTATCAGAAGAATTCGTAAAAGTAGATTAAAAATATTTATATGTATGATTATCAGTGTAGTATAAAATACCCCCAAATTATACTTGAGTAATGTAAAGATATAGTTTATATACAAATAATACTTGAATAAATAATAATCTGATATTAAATGTACTTGATTATCAATTTTCTGGCAACAAATACACTTAAGAATGAAAGTAAAAGTTAATTATACAGATATTCAAACTTATGCAGCCTATATATACTGTATACTAAATAGTGAACGAGTATTAGATGTGATATTTAGCATTTTTCTGATTATCAGAATCATTGTTTATTGCTGTTAATAAATTAAACTTAATTTGAAAGTAACTTTTGCTCTGAAGCAGAATGCAATCTGCAAAGTAACAAGTAACTAAAGTTATTTAATAAATGTAGTGGAGTAAAAAGTACAATTTGTGCATCCACAATGTAGTGAAGTGGAAGTATAAAGTAACAGAAGAGGGATATGCTCAAGTAAATTTAATTTACTTCATAATTGTACATAAATATAGTACTTGAGTAAATGTACTTAGTAACATTCTATCTCGAGGTAATCATTGTACACTATGAGTTGAACGATTATCAGTCTGGCCCATTATCAGATCCTATATAGTATTTTTCTGATTATTAGAATCTGTGTTTAATAATATGAAAAAAAAGAGCAACTTTTAATTGGCAAACACAATTAATCAAAGATAATTTCTACCAATTCTAAAAAAAGAAACAACAGTAGCCTGAGATTCACTTCATAAGGCATTATTAACACCCAATTTTATTGACTTTAACCGGTAATATATTTTTATTCACTTATTTTCACACGTACTTTGCCCTTTGTTTTCACATTATCTGTCAATAACAGTAGATACACTGTGGCTGTCAGTAGAACAGGAGGTTTACTGATCAATCACAGCTCAGAATGTTTTTTATTTTGCCTCATTATTGATGACTGCACATGTAATAATAGCAGGTAATCATCAAGATACTAGTAGACACAAAATAAACATCAACATCCCATTACTTTCATATAAAATGTATTATAATAAGGATTTTTTAGATTTGATTTCTGTTAAAAAATTGCAGTTTGTATATGGTTGGCTGCTGTTTACAAAGCCATACATGGACACTTGTACATTACATGCAGAAGAGCAAAAGAAAATCACTCTTGAGCGACAGTCACATGAACAGTAGTGTTGTTGCACATGGCCATAAGCACATATCATGACACGATTTTCCCATCCACAAAATGAAATGTTACATTCTTATTTGACCACTTAATCAATCAAAGCAGCAATAAATGTATACACCAATAGATGTATATACAGTCTGAATCTTTATGACAGAAAATATCACATATACTACATGTATATACACATATATATATAAATATAAATGTATCTTATCTTTTCTTCAAAATGAGCACCTATTATTACTTTCTCGGCAACAACTTGTACCGTATGTACTAATAATAGGCAGCCTCACTCCCACTTCTGGCCGCGGTGTCCCTTTTTTTCCATAGAGCCTTTTTGTAGTTGGTTTTGGACAATTTAAAGTAAAGAAATGTCCTTTTTCAGACATGGACGCAGGAACGAGTGGTGGAAATTTTCTCTCCGTCTGCTCTCGTGCAAAATGTTCTCAAATTGTTGTCAATCATTGTTAGTAATTATTAGATATAATTCATCCCGGCTATCCAAATGAATACAAAAACCATGTCACACACCATTTACGGTGACGTCAGACTGACCACTTAGCACCCCTAACTGTCTTCTCATATCTCTGATTTCAGGTTATTTTCTGAGCCAGGTATGTTTCGGCAGCTAATAACCATATTTTTCTTACTGCTACAACAGCAAAACTGTGCATCCACAAGCACTTGAACGGAAACTGTTACAATAATATTTATTTATTCATTCATTTATTATTATTATTATTATTATTATTATTATTATTTGAAAAGGTAATATTAATGCTTTACTTCACCCTGGCCAGCAGGGGGTGCTGCAGCCTCCTCAACAACTTCCTTCCTGCACTATTGGCTTTAAGTGTTACAGGGAGCAGATAAAACACACAGATACAAAAATTGACACAAAATACAAACATTTGATGTTTGAGCTTTCAGCGATTAAGATTTTTTACATAAATCATTTTTCACCAGTATAGATAAATATATTTCAATATAAAAGTTCATCACATGAAACGTGTGCCTGCGACGGAGAAAGGGATTTATAACCGACCTGTAAATAATCATAAAATACCAAATAATTTATACAATCAATCACACACTGTGTAAAGATTGTTTTTCAGATCATTAAAATGCTTTTGGATTCTCAAAGTCAGAGCATCACCGCTTTGCAGTCGGTGAAAGGATCCCTCTAACATGAGAAGAAGATGCAAGATAAATAACAGTAATTCTGTGACAGCAATATATTGTCTTTGCAACCACTTTTCACATCCAGCATTAGTGTTTTTCGTCTCGTTCCCGTCCTCTAACAGGTCTTGCAATGTCCCAGACCTGCCGGTTGGGTTTACAGGGCACCTAGCAAGTAGGCAGTGTGCAAATGGTGGCAGTGTCAATATAACCATTCACTCCCAGGACTGTTTCTTCCTGTACCGGCATAGCAGAGTGAATGCAGGCTGTAGGCTTCTGTGTTGTGGTAACTGTGGACAATGTGTCACAGTTCTCTGTCTCCTCTCTCACCTCTCTCTGGAGCAGCAGCATGTTGTCCCTGTCCACCCCCTTCACCTTGCTGTAGTCCTCTCCGTGGGGCATCTGGGGGTAGCCTTCCATATCGCCACGGCCTGACACAGGCTGCAGAAGCACCATATCCTCCTCGTTGACCCTCTGGACCTCCACGTACTCAGTGGACCGGAGAGCGGGCGAGTGCAGCCCATCAGGTGTCTGTTTGCGGCCGATGCTGGAGATGTTGTCGTGGCTGTGGGCCTGGAGTTGTCGCTGAGCTTGCGCCTCGGGATGGAGCAGGTGAGGCTGCTTGTTGCTCAAGCCACACTCCCAGTAGCTCGGTCCGAGAGCCTCTGTGGTGCCATGGCCAGGCTGGGTGTGGTAGGAGGATTTGGAGCTTGGGGGGAAAAGGCTGTCGGAGAGGTAGTGCTGTTTGGCCATCTCAAGTGAGCCCTGTTGGTTAGAGCTGTACCGGGGCAGCGGTGAAAACACAGACGGCCAGGTCTTCACCCTCCCACTGGACATGTCAGGGCTGACCATGTCTGCATGAGCGTAGGTCGAGGCTTCCTCCTTCCAGTCCTTCTGATGCCTCCGTGCCTCCTCTGCTTGCCTCTCTTCTTCTTTTGCCACCCCACACTTATGCATCAGCAGAGTGTGGCTGTCGCAGCTGCCCCGGCCGGAGTCACTGTCGGACGTGGAGCCCTCAGATTTCAGGCAGCTGACGTCTAGATCCATGCTTTTCTCCAGCATCAGCTCCTGCTCCTCGGGGATATACACCTCTAAGTACTCCACCAGCAAATCCTCGTAGTTAGATGATGTCGGGGGGAAATCAGACACCACCAGTGCACTGAAGACCTCCTCAGACTTGCCGTTCTGCACAAAAAGAGGAAAATTCAGTTGTAGACTGCAAAAACAAATCTTGCTAAATGCTGGTTTCTATCTTTGTACCCAGGGTATATTCTTAAATTGACCATGGATTTGTCTTTTATGGCACAATCAGTCAGGAAATGCATGATTTACAATTTTTTTTTTACTGAAAATACACAAACAATGCTTTTTTAATTTCTCTTGCACTAAAAGAAACTTTCAAGTAACAGCATTAACACACTCCACTAGTATTATGTCATCTTCCACTAATATTAGTGATTTGTTTCTCATTCTTTGGTTTTTATTTTACTGTTTTAAAGATTGAAAATGCCCCCGAGAAAACTGCATTTTTTGATTTCTCTTGCAGTATTAAAAAAAACTCCATTAAAGTAACAGCAAAAATCACGATCCACTAGTATCCACTCAAATTTGTGATTTTCTTATTGTTAGTTTTCGCATAGCCAATTCAAAATGCAAAACAAATGCACTTTTAATTTTTTCTTCCACTAAAAGAAACTTGTTTCAAAAAACAGGACAATCACACTCCAGTTGTATTAAGTCACATTCCACTTAAATGTGTGTTTTTTCTCATTCTTTGCCCTTTTTTCAGTTTTCAAAACTAAAAATGCAAAAAAAAAAAATTTTTTACCTTGAACACTCATCAGAGCCTACTTATTTTAAGATTTCTTGTTGAAAAAGATTGTCTTGCTGCATGGACAGATAATGTAGTAAGTATGATATTTTCTCCTCAACTTCAGTGTTAATTTCCTGTAATTTAGCTTTTTTTTTGGAGTCTAATGGTGAAACATCGAGACATTTTTCTTTTTCAAATGATCTGGAGAGTTTCTGAATGAATCAAAACATTGCTCCACATGTTGTTGCTTTACCTTGAGCAGCTGCTTATCAAATCCTTTGATTTTAGGACCAGGAACTGGTGGCAGGATATAATGCTTCAGACTTCACACATGAAAGAAAACAAGAAAAGCATGTCAGGGATTGTGAGCAGCTGATGAAAATCAATAAATCTGAGATGATAATACAAATCAGTCCTGCTCTTATTGTATGCTAAAAAAAAGCTCAGGGTGGGCACAGTTACACGAGCCCTTTAATTTTATGATCACTACTTAACCGATTCCATTGTCTCATATTTCAGTTTTTCATTATCTTAGAACAACAAAATCATAATTTAGTTTCCATTCATAAGAAATAAGTGTCTTGAAACAGCAGCACGTTTCTCTGACGACAAAACTTGAATATCTAATTATCATATTCCTATTATCTATGCACATGAAAACTGCAGCTGCTCTGTAGCAGCACATTTAACATGTATACATAGAACAAGCAAAAATAAAACAGACTGCGTGAGGAATTCATGATCATTGTTTTACCTGTGGCTGTTCATGTGTAGCAACCAGGTGAGGATGAGGAAGATGAAGGCACAGAAGACTGTGATGAGGATCCACACGGACTTCTCCCGATGGAAATCTGTAAGACACAACGTGACGACGTGTGACGATGATGATGTGTATGAAAAAAAGGTATGTGTGTGTACTGTGTAGTGGACTGTGCCGTGTTGTTAGTAGGTGTCTTACAGTCGGGGACTTTGACGTAGGAAGAGGAACTCCATTCACTCCAGAAGCCATGATCGGGCTTACAGCGCACCTGAACGAGGTATGTACCACCTGACCGCAGGCTGAAAATGTTAAACATCTTCTGCTGGCCGGCGAGGTGCATCTGGAAAGACAACACAATTAACACAACGTGAGCAGTTATGCACAACCCAGTCAGTCAATATTTTATAGCATGACATGCAAAATAAGAATTAATAATAGTTAGTTTCTGCTACGACTAACTTCAGATCAGCATGTCATGTCAACGTACCTCCCATTCATTTTCCTCCTCCAACTTGACGCGGATCTCGTAGATGAGCGTGATCCAACCAGAGCGGGTGTCGGCCTTATGCGGCGGTTCCCATGACACCCGGATGAAGGGCCAGCCCTTGTCCTCCATCACAGTCACTGTTACCTTCTCTGGAGGATTGGGCTTGACTGAGGAGGTAGAGAGAAAATGTGAGTGAGTAATAGTAAACCAGAGCACACCTCTAGCAGATGAACACTGTCACTGCAGGAGTGGTTGAGATGATTATTAATGTTTAGGCTTTAAGTTATCTTCTTGGAGACACGTTGTTGACAATTGTGAAGGTAAAACAAAGATACTGCTCAGGATTGATAAACAAATGAGGTCAATGCAACTATGAGAGTCAAGAGGAAGAGGAGTACTTTCAGATAAGCAGCCTCAAGGGCAACGTGGGTACTTTAAGTCTTTTAATTCTATTGGTTTACACTTCCCCTTTTAGATATTTCATGAGCAAAACAACATGCTTTTGTGTTTAGCCACATGTTAGAGTCGAACTTATTCCATGTCTCATATAATATTTATATATTGTTATATAATATAAAGTAGATCTGACCAGTATTTATATTTAATCAGATGACATAAGAAAGGAAAAGCTCTACAATTTACTCGTTGTCAATAAATCCCATGAAAACGTCTCTCGGGAACACTTCCCTCCCCTGTCTGTCATTCCCAAACTTAATTTGTCCCTACTTTTATAACAGGGGTATGTTTTTTTGTTTTTTTTAGATAAAGTGATTTTCTAAAGCAGCAGGTCACTGTAGATTTTAGAAAAATTCACGAGAAGAACAGAGAATATTGCAGTCGTTGGGGACTATTTTCAGTCATGGATTAATACGTAGCTGGTGCCCTAGTGAGTATTTCCGTCAGCAGGAAGGTGCATGTGGGATTGACTCAAAATAAACTACAGTGTCCGTTCAGCCAGTGGAACAGTGTGGCACTTTGATGTGTTTTTAGTCATTTTTTGGACACCAATTGAGGAAAAGGGCACAGAAGGGTAAGCTGTATCAGGCTTTAGGCAATCTGATTCTACTTCTTTTTCATCTTTAACTATTTGTTTGCTTGCTTTTGGTTTTAAATGCAGTTTTAAAGGTGCACTATTTAGTTTTTGGGAAGAATTGATTGATTGTTGTTGTTTATGTCTGAACAAACTAAATAAACAAACTCTTTGTTTTCATGACTAAATACACTGAATAAACAAACTGACTTTAAAGGAACACAATTTCATTCGGTTTTACTTTGTTTTTATGCGGCGGACCCTGCCACCTTTCTAGCTTCAAACAGTGTTCAGGGGACCTTATTTTCCTCTGAGAACAGCCTGTTTATTCAGTTCTGAGTTTTAATTTATTCTCCAAAACTACATAGTGCCCCTTCAACGTATTACTATGCCCCTGTAAATCACTATTGACTTTAGCCTGAATGCTAAACAGTTTATTGTTGGTTTTGGTCTTAACAAAACAAACTGTGAAACGAAAATCAATACGAAAAAGATCCTTTAAATCACTCGACTCTCTTACATTTGGTACGATCATAATCAACCTTTGCTCAGCAGGCTGACAAGACATTTTATTTTTATTTCACTGCCTTAACATGGTGACAGTTACAGCAGGAAGGAGGGTTAGTACACTCCGAGAGCATTAGCCCGACTGTAACACAGTGCGCCATGAGCAGCTGTGTGAGTGTGCATTAAAATACCCTTTTATAATCCTCATGGGGGAAATTGTTCCTTGAACATGAGGCTAACAACAAGAACCAAAAATAGAAAAATAGCACATAGTCCCTCACCGATGTATACCACATCTATATCCACCGGGTCGGAGAAGGTGCTTCCCAGCGCGTTGGTGGCCACCACGGTGATGTTGTAGTTGACCCAGATGGACGTGTCGTTCTTGTTAAAGAAGCAGGAGTTCTCTCCAGCTGTGTGGTAGTCGGGACATTCGTACACCGTATCAGAGCTGCAAGAGATGCAGGAGAACAGCATGTTATCACTCTGTCTGCACTGGTACTTTTCTAAAGAACAGCATGCATTCTTTGTATATTTTATGAAACTGAAGGACAAATCAGCATCATGTGTTTCTGAAATGAAGAGAGAAATGGAAGAAAGAACTCTGAAGCATTTACTAGAACAAAAGAGATGAGTTCATGGACAACTACTGTGCTTAAGGGATAAGTACTGTGTTTTCTTTTCCTATTTCCTACACTCTCTTTTCTTTCTCACTCAAGTTTTCACATCATATCAGCACGAACACAAAAGATACGGTAATATAGCCTCCACAAACAATTGAAACTAGGAAATGAGAATGAATAAGCTGTCCTTCCTTCTTTGATGCTGTCCTATCTGCCTGCCCCTCATGTGTTTTATTTTTCTTGGCACTGTCAGAAGCTCCTGCATAACTGTAGGCTATTTCCTACTGCGGGTTTGACTCATCACCAAAAAATAACTCCATTGACATCTCACCAAAAAAGTAAATCTGGGTGCTTCCATGAACACGACTGGAAGCAGGAGAACATGCTGTTGTTGCTGCGGCAGTGACTGGTTCTGATTGGTCAGAGGACCAGGTAGATCTTGGAAACATAGTGAGCTTCAGCCTTTATTAAGGCCCCTACACACCAGGCCTTACTACATGGCACAGGACAGCTCCTTGTCGGAGGCTTTTTGGCCGATTCAGCACGTATAATCAGCAGCAGCTCGTTGGTGAGAGAAATCACTGTGATTGGCTTTTCAGGTGAGCAGATCAGTGCAGAAAAGAGCAACAGAAAATGGAAGGGAAAGCCCCTTGAGTCTGTCGCTGTAGTATCCATGATTTCACCCATTTAGTGCAGTGACTCCAACTTTTTATCAGACACATTCTCCATTAGGAGGGGCTATATTAGTGAGAGTGGTGACAAGCAATTGCTGCATACTCATAAGAAGGGTTTGTATATCAGCAGAGGGGTATTTACTTTTACAGAGCGCAGGACGTAGAAGCTTGTTGGTCGCCAGCTCTGCTCTCTGCAGTGTGTTCAAGTGCAGTTTTTCGGGCGAGATAAAGGAGACATGACGCATCAGTCCGCCTAAGTCGCAGCAGTGAAGATTTTGCTGTGAAGTGAAAGGAAGCAACTGCCAGCTACACAGAGGATGGTGCGTCTACAACCACCCCAGGACAACGGCAGGAGTATGACAAATAAAGTTGGCTTCATTTCAGAAAGAAGGCGAAAAGACAGCTCCAAAATATACCGCTGTACTGAGCTGTGCAAAGTATCATGTTGAACAGGACTTTTTGACTAAAGTGATTTTGCTGGCGGCTGTTAAGTGGCACACATTTCAAAGGTATTGACTACAATTCTTGGGGGGGAAAAGACACGTTCCAGTCCGAACTCTTCTTCTGCATCTGCATCTGTTCCTCATCAACCTTACAAAATTTTTAAACCCACAAGCACGGGCACAACCAGAGCCACTTGAGTCTCTGCAATCTTTATCCTCTTACACGTCTGCTGCCCTCAATGCTGCCAAACCACCAGGTAGGCTGCTCACCGACGACTGTGCCGACCTTGGGAATGTGAAGACATCTTATGTCAGCTCTGTTTTCCTACCACGTTTGTTGATGTGACATCCTCATCATTGGTTACATTTTTAACAAAATGGAATGCGCTAAAGCATCTTACTGACCATTCGTCCTTTTCACATTTCTGTTTCTCAGTGTGAGCTGCATTCAGACTGAAACCAGACTAAACAAAGTGAAGTGACGAGTTCCTCCACTCACCTTTCTTTGCGATAGTACAGGGCGTATGTGGTGGGAAGTCCCCCGTCAGATCCCGGCTCCCACCAGCAGGTAAAGGTCTCTTTTTCAGGAGAACGACATCTGGTCAGTGCAGGCTTCCCTGGGGGGCTGTAGCCTAAAGACAGACAGGAAGAGAAGAGATATAAGCAAATGCATTACAAACTAAACAGTGTTAACTGTGTGAAAAAATGACAATATACCACAAAAACTATACTTTTACAGAATACCAGCCATAAAAATACCTCTCAGATGACTGAACTCATTGCCAGAAAATTAAGGAGATAGTGAAGCTATGGTTCAAGGCTGCATCCAAACACTTACGTGTTCCCTTTGCATGTGGCGTGAAGACCAGCAGCAACAACAGCAGGATGACTTCAAGGACTTTCTTCATCATGGCACCACAAAGCCTCGACTGTTGGATGGAAAAGAAATAAACAAAGGTGAGTTGACAAATCACATGACCCGCTGCCGACTGCCAAAAGATTTGTATTGTCACAACAGTCCCACACGACAAAGGGAACCTGGCCTCAGCAGCTGAGATCATTTCTTATTTTCAGAGTAACAAAAATACAGAAATAATCTGTAAAATAAACAGGAAATATTCCCTAAAATTACATTTTTTTTTCTTTTTACAGTATATTATCAGCTGATATTGACCTATCAAAGATAAATCTGTGGGCTGACATGAAAACTCCTTTTATTAGATTATAATGCAGAAAAGGTCAAATTAAAATCCCATTGATGTTTATTGTTTTGGTGCACTGGTTTTGTTTTTGGGCAATACATTTAAAAATTTCCTTCCTACATTACCAGTGAGATAAAGAGTCATTTAAGCTTAGAAAACAATTCAGCAGTGCTACAGAACAAAATTCCAAATAAATTTGTTTCCTAAACGGACGTGATAAGTATTAAAATGACACTGAATCCGACAACAGAACAGTAAATGTGATGAACTGGAAGGAAAATGTATGCTGTCTCACAAAGGATTAAAAAAACATCATCTCTGTGTCTGTCTACCTCTACCAGCTGGCACATAACTGATTGCGTAATCTGGGTCCAGGCTTTTGCCTCTACAACACAGACGCACACAGCGGGGGAGGCTGGTTTGCCTCTCTGCTGCTTGCATCCAGGCTTTGAAAATCTGCATTTCCACAGCCATGCGCAGATGTTTGAGTTATTAGTGGGCATGACCCTTCATCTCTGAACCCTTGGGGAGGGTTAGGGAGCAACGGAGAGAGAATAGAAGGAGATGGAGGAAGATGATATAGATGATGCTGCATCAGAGAAAGCTAACAGCTGGCAGAGAGTCAATCCCCTCACATGCGCTCTCACATGCTGTCTCCCTTTCTTCTGATTACTGATGACGAATTGTTGCTGTCAGCTGAGGATTTGACATGGCGTATGGACAGCTCCGAGTTTAGTCTATTACATGCAAATTACTTCTCTATGCAACACCCCAAAAGCATTAAAAAAACGCCCAGTCACCATGATGAAATGTTGGCAGTTAATGTTTCTGCAAACCATTAATAGGTTCTTATTTATACATGTCATTCGCTAGGTACCATATTGACATTTCTAAAAAAACATGTCACATTACATATTTATGACCTGACTTTCATATCAAGGGTGGATGTGATGGTGGCGGAGTTATTGACGTTTGTGTGAAACCACTGCAAATTTCTGAAGGGGGGACCATGGCGTTTCAACTTTTCTAAGCATTAAAAAACTGGATGTTTTTAAGGAGACCTCAAGACAATCTCCAGCCGTGTCTGTGGCAACAAAACCAGATATTTTTGACTGGAAGTCAGGACATCTGGGTTTGTAGCAATCAAAACGGGTATTTTAATGGAGACTATGCTCATTTTCAGGGTTACTACTAGAATTGCTTTACATGCTTTAATCAATTCTTACATGCCAAACTAGCTGCTTGGCATAAATCATGCAAATGTGTGACACGGTGACGTAGTGTGATGTCACGAAGTCACGGAATTAAAGGTGGGACTACTGACGAGGTGTTTTAGGAGGTAAATTCTACATTCTACATTATGACTTCTTGCCAGACTGCTCAGCTGTGTGTCTGCCTTCATATCATATGCTAACTTAAATCTAACTTATGTAATATTCATTTTATGCCACATAATGATTTAAAACTAGAGCTTTTCTGCTTTTTCTTCGAGGCAGTTACACCACCTTAGCATCACAAAGACTTTTCGGCTGGTGGCTGTTATCAACTCCTCTTTATGGTGCCTTAATTTCAATAACGTCACCATGATCTGATAATTGGCATTAAGGTCAAGGCACTGGATTAGCCTCCTGCTCCTGCATATAGCCGTCTTACATAACCGGTAGCCCAAACTGAATAAGCTGCTAAGCTGGGAAAGTGCAGGCAAACAGAGCTGAGCTCTTCCCTCACCGATAACACTAGTCTGAATGTTACATTTAAAGCATATTATATAGATTCTAAACAGATTTTCTATTTTAATACACTCTTCTTTAAATCTTACCTTAGGAACACTACGCCCCTTGTCCAATGTGTTACTTCAAGTGTTTACCCTGTTGCTTGCTGACCCACAGCTGCATCAGTTGTACATATACATGTAGGTTTAAATGAGTCAGTCAGGTCATCGTGCGGCTAACACACTCGGGAATATGAATCATTCACGATGTGCGTCCATAAGTAGCCTCTCAACATCAAAAAGGTGAGGAGAGGATGTGTTGAGTGACTTATCGAGGTAAAAATGCGAGCAGTGAAGCAAGACGATCCCTGCGGGAATGGCTGTACAACAGGCCGCCTCTCCAGAGGTGATGAATAACTCATGTTTTTCTCTCATGCAGGGTCACCACGCTCTCGAGAGCACGGCTACAGCAGTCCTGTTTTCTGGAAGTCTGCAGAGTACAATATGTCCTCAATAATGTGATGTTCAGTCACTATTTCTGTTTTATATTAACTTACGTTTTACAGGCAAAAATGCAATACTACTATGCCAAATTATACTTTATTTAAAGGTGCACTACGTAGTTTTGGGGAAGACATTATAATCAGAAGAGAAAGATTTTCATTGGCTGATGTTTTTATGCTTAAACAAACAAAATAAACAAACTGACCTTAAAGGACAACACAATTTCATACTGCTTTATTTTGTCTATATGTGGCGGACCCTGCCACCTTTCTAGCTTCAAACAATGTTCTATGGACCTTATTTTCCTCTGAGAACAGCTTGTTTATTCAGTAATGGAAAATAATTGTATTATTACCACATTTATATTGTAAATATTACAATTCTGAGTTTGAATTTCTTCTACAAAAACTACATAGTGCCCCTTTAACGTATTTCTATGCCCCTGTAAATCACAATTGCCTTGTGCCTGAACACTATATGAACAAACTTGTTTTGAGGATCAGTTGGTTTTGGTCTTAACATGTGATTTGTAATCAATAAGAAAAATATCCTTTAAATCACTCGACTTACATTTGGTACGATCATAATCAACCTTTGCTCAGCGGGCTGACAAGACATTTTATTTTTATTTCACTGCCTTAACACGGTGACAGTTACAACAGGAAGGAGCTATAAGCTATAATGACTCCCTTACCTCAGGGCTCAGGAAGCTTCAAGGAAACATAAGGAGCCAAAGCGTATATATATATCAAATAATCAGTAATCTGTCCTCTTATCAGAAAATATAGATAGTGTACATCACAGTTTGTCAGTGTGGCCATGAGTTGTGGTTCAGCAACGTGTAAAAACAGATTCCTGGAATCACTCTCACTGTTTTCATATCAAACCCTTGACCTGTACTCATGCTCAGAACAGACTAAACATTTCCCCGTACTGTCACAACCAGTTTCATTTTTAACACAAACATCTCTCGAGGAGCATTTTCTTTCTTATGGGGGTAAAGGAGGACAGAGAACAACTGGAGAAACAAGATCTCTAAGTAAAGTCAATTAAAACTGCTCCCATGGAGATGAACACTTGCTTTGTGAAGACCCTCAGGGCAAATTTTTTGTCATACTCACGGGGAGGATATACTGTAACTGTAATAAATGTCAGTGTAATGATAATGCAGATTCTCGGGACTGCAGGTAGGGATTTAGACTTTTAGTAAATCCATCCATCCAGTAACATAAAGCATCGGTAGAGCTTATATTTGTACACTTTAATTAAAATGGATGGAGCCGATGGACACAAGCAATACAACAATATAAGTTCCTGGTTTGATACCAATTATTAAGCTTTTCAACATATTTATATCTCCAACTTTTGCTCCATTGACCTTTCAAAGAGCGATGAAACTTTCTTGAATCTTTCTTAATATTCACTCATTGGAAGTGGCATGTGATAAGAACAATTAAATCCTGAATGAATGAAACCACACAACCAAATACAATAAATGTGAAGAAACAGGTGCTGTACCCAAGGCTTATAATGGAAGGGGAAATTGTTTTGGCATCATGTTGGCGTCATTTTTATGTAAGCAAACATGTATGTATACGCAACGGGCAAAATCAAGAGCAGCAAACAGGATCAAGGTCATGTGCATACAACAAAAATTCTGTTAGATAACAAATGCATAATAAGCCAATAACGTCATCGGGGTACGTTTATTACGAGAATAAATTTGCCACGACTCCTTTAACGAGACAGTTCTCACTCTCAACTACAACAAGCCAAAAATACCTCAGTAATAAAAATCCTGTGTCGCCTATTTCTGGATTGTTCCAGCTAAATGCAACACAATTTACTGTAAAATGATTTGCTTTTGAAATTGTACTTCCTCTTTTGACTTGGCTAATCTCTTGACAAAGGTGGCTCTGCCCGGATATGATTGCAGCAGCAGGCATGATGACATCCCAGCTCACCTCCATGTGGTGTCAAATGGAAAGATAGAGTGAACTAGCTGGGTGAAGGTATGTGTGAAATTAAATTACTAGAATTTATTATTAATTTATTATCATGAGTTAATATTAGGGGTCGACCGATATGGCTTTTTTAAGGCCGATACTGATACAGAATATTAGATATCGAGGAGACTGAAAAATGATATTTGTCCCGATATTCATTTGCAGTAATAATTTCATTCTTTGTGACGAAAATTTCGAACAACCAGTGATGGAATGAACCTGAGTACAGTTTACTCAAGTACTGTTCTTAAGTACAATTTTCAGGTACTTGAGTACTTCATACTTTCTCTCCACTACATCTATCTGATACATTTAGCTACTAGTTTCTTTACAGCTTTTGATTCTTCAGTGTTTATAGGCTATTACTTGTGACGAGGATAATGCATCAAAGCCAAATAGCCGTTTTTAACCAAATAATTGGTTAATATAATGTCAATAAAGCGTGCGGGTTCTATTCAAGCCAATTCTAACCCAGAATCATATCATATATGTCATTAGACCCCGATTTTTGGGTGATACAGATGTTAGGTCGAGATATATCAGCCAATAGACACACATTTTTTGCACATAACTCAAATGTGGTTATCAAACAGTTGTGCATTATGGAGGCATATTTTACAGTTGTCTAGAACAACATCAGTGCACTAAAACCGTTAACTTCACTGCACATTTAATAATCATAATAAGTTTTCATATCAGTGCTTTTTAGACGCTTTTTAAAATATACACCAATGCTGCTGTATCTGTGAAAGGCCAATCTCTGCAGATAAATCGGTCACACAGACTCTATTTGTCATATGATATGAGTAATCTCTGTACATGTAGATTGGTACAGAGAATGCTCATATCATAGTGAACTTCCTGTTATATCAAATGAGCCTTTGTTATGTTTTCAGCAGGAGCAACAAAAGCCCAAGGCCAGCGCTACCTCTCTGATCTGATCGAAATGAAATGCACTACTCACAACTGGGCCCTTAAAAGGTGACCAATTCATTATTAATGATAAACAAAAAATTCAAAAAACACAGGCACATGCAATGTGCTCCTTTAAAAAAAACTGGATAAATTTCATGCTTCAATGAGTTTGTGTGACTCAATAATTACACCTACTCCGCATGCAGCGCACAACACTTACTATATAAAGCCTCGCTGCAGGACTGACAGTGGAAAGAGTCAGTAAGCTGCAGGCACCCACGATTGTAATCCAGTATTGAGTTGATCAGCTTGGTTGGCTATAAAGGCACATAGCCTCTCTTCCCCTTCCCCTGACCTGGCTACCTGGCCTGCGGCTGAGGAGCAGATCATGACCATGGCAATCCCGTTATGCACCGGTGACACCCCGGCATCAGCAGTTGCCCACGTATGAGGAAATAACCTGCCGATCTGTCAGCTGTCAAGCTGGGCTTACATCTTCATCTAGAGTTATCACTCTCACTTGTTCTTATTTCAGGTTGTGGGAGTCATTTAACAACTCCACTTCCCTGTAATTTGTCATGGAGGATGTTACATAATGTGTGAATGATTCAGAGTGAAGTTGTTGTAGTAAATTCTTCACAGCTGATATTACTGCTGTTTCTCCTCTAATTTAAATATATGAAGTAGTGCAGTGTGAAGCAGTGTTTGTGGCGACCATAACAGGTATTTTCAGCCCAAACATGATCTTTTCCTAACCCTAACCGAGTGGCTTTTTTTGCCTAAAATCAAACCTAAAGAAACATAAAGTTGCAACATAAAGAAAGGCAAAGTTCAAATTATAACATTAATAGATAGCTCTTTTCTAGACACTCAGGGATGCTTAAACTTATCTGTGGTTTTGCAGAAATGTAGCTACTTTGCCGACATTTATTTTAGCGATTGGGTTGTAACAAACAATGTAATACTTTATAAACTAAACTTTCAAACTTTACTAAACATTTTTTTAATTGTTAAGTTGCAACTGATGTTTATAATACTTTGTAATTTTTTTAAATAATACTGTGTTGTTCATCTATAAACATTATTTGCATGGGAATTTTGGGAAGTTGGGAACTTGGGAAGTTGCTATCTATGATTTTTAAAGCATTTCATTGTTTGTTAACAGTGAATTAACTATTAGCTAAGGTTTAATTAAATATAAATTTAGCATTTATTTTTGAAAGTTTTTATAGTGTTACCTATGATCTGGAAAACTCTCAAAGATGTTCATTTATTAATTAACCATCTATCTCAAACTGTGAAATTATTTAGCATTTTACTGATTAGACCTTTAACTGTGAAAATAAGCATCAATAACAAGGTTGATTTCAATAATATGAAGGCATGCTCCTTCACCAGTCAGTTTGGACTTTATAAGGTAATCTGCTATGTTTGAAGTACAAACATGACATGAAAGGTGCGTAACTGGACTGGACAGTTGCTCCCTGCCTCTGGCTTCATTCACCCCGGTCCTGATGATACAGTCTGCAAGTACAAGTGCGTCTTACCTTCAGCTGACAGGAGCTTTCAGTCTCTCCCTCCGTGTCCTGGTCGTGCTGAGTCCACTGGCGGCTCCCAGAAGAGCGGACTGAACTTGCCGACTTGTGTAACCGGTTTACCGGGGTGAAGGGACGAGGGTACACTCATCACCGGCTGCCAGGAGAAGTCGGAACATCCACCGCCTCTCTGTCTACCTCTGTATCATCCGGAGGAGGGCGGGGCGGAGGAGCACAGACTCCTCCCACCTCCTGTCAAAACCCCGCCCACACCCTGGGCAGTCACGCTGGATGAGTTTGACCTCCAGCTCCAGCAGAGGTTCCTCAAAGTAAAGAGAAAAACAAGGAAAGAGGCCTGGTAGCTTTGGTTCAATTAGCTTTATATAACTTAATTTTACATTTCAATATCTCCGTGTGTGTGTGTGTGTGTGTGTGTGTTTCACTGGGGGATTGGGTGACACATCCAGTGGTTGGGGTTAGAAACTCTCCAGGAAATGAATGACAGTCAATGCAATTTCCTCCTAAAGCAAGTGTGCAGTGGTGGAGGGAGTGTTATTATCCGTCACTTCAGTAAAAGTACTAATACCACACTGTAAAAATACTCCCTTACAAGTAAGAGTATGTGAGTATTATCAGAAAAATGCACTAGTTAAAGTACTCACGACAGAAAAATGACACAGTAAAGAATAAGTATGTATAAGTGATGGAATGTAACTAGAGTAAGTACATTTACTAAAGTATTTCCATTTTTTAGGCTAATATTTACTCACTACATTCAATTGATACCTTTAGTAACTAGTTACTTTGCTGACTACATGCTGCATCAGAGCCCAAAAAGCACCTTTTAAAAGTAATCAATTATATTTACACTTATTCTGATGCTCAGTGATTGCTGATGTAATTACTTAGTAACATTACAGATTAAAAAAACATATTTTAAAACTGTAAATTAGTAGCTTAAATGTTATATGATCGGGAATGTTGCCCAAAACAAAAGACTTTAAGATGTTTCCCTGTGGCGCACTAATACACTTTTCCCCGAACAATGAAATTCTCCTCTCTAAAGGACAACACATGGTCATTCCTGTGCTGCTACCTTAGTGACTTTTACTCGCTCTGCATATGAACAAATATTGTAAAACACGATGTGATGATCAGAACGCCCTGACCTCCTAACGCGGTGTTTAACTGTTCACTGGTTCCTCTCACTGGTTCCTCGTACTGGGAGCTGTAAACATAGTGAGGTCTCCCAGTATTTGACATCCCTCTCTCCCTCCCCTGCCCTCCATAATGTGTCCCTGACTCACTCTCTCTTATTTATGCATTAACATATGCGAGTGAGTTCATCTCTACTTAAACTGTTTGATACATAAAGGATTAATACACACTTTTATGCAGGCTTTAATTCTCTAAAAGGAGAAATAAAATCATATTATAGAGAGTAAGACAAATCCTCTAGAAAGAACGCAGAGCCGTATTTGATTTACAGCAGGTTGTAACCCTGATGTTCCCACCGAGAAGGCAGCATGTACTTAAGTGTGTGTTTCCAAAGCTAGAAGGTAGTGCACGTTTGGCCTTGAATAAACCCTCTCCACAGAAACACAAAGGTTAAGCTTTAAACTATGGAAAGTCATAAAGCTGAATGAATTTTAGATTCCTTCTGGGATCTTTAGGGATCTGTTTCTGTATCCGATCATTGTGTCCAGAACTGAACTTCCTTTTCTCTCATTGTGTTCACTTTATTGGGAAGCCACACCTATAGAGATATTGCAGACACAGACGCAAACACACATATGCATTCAAAGATGTGGCCCTGAGAGACTGAAAATTCCTGGAAAGTGGTAATTGTATGGACAGCAGTGGTGGACTCAGGATGTTTCAGGGGCAGGTGTGAAAAAAATTTAAAAAAAGGGCACCAGCGTGCAGACAGGACAGGGTTTGCTACATTTAAAGTGGTAAAATATAACAAAACATACTGAAATCATCAAAAGTAAAAGTACTCAAATAGAGGAAATTGTATCAGTTGTCATACAATTATTATATGATTGATGCATTAAAGGATAAGTTCACCCAAAAAAGAAAATTCAGTCATTATCTACTCAACCCCATCCAAATGGAAAGCCAGGTTGAGTTTCGTAGTCCACAAAACGTTTGTAGAGCTTCACAGCAAATACGAGTTGCAGCATTCTCCTAAACAACTGAAGCAAATGGGGACAAACAAAGGATAAAAGGCATAAAATAACTCTTTACTGCCCCGAGATCCCAAATTGGTTTTAAAGGCTTTATCTACACCCTTTGTAAAGCTAAAATCCGTACTGCTAAAAGTGTTAGCGGTGTTAATGTTTAAAATCAATTTGGAATCTTGGGGCTTCCAGAGACTTGAATTACGCCAGAGTTCATTTTAACAATTGTACATATTGTTATAATCATCTCTAACAAAGTATTATATTTTATAAGATCATTATGTGTTTTTTTGTGTGTAAAAAACTTAATATGAAAAGAAATTAAAAACTATAGCTGTCAGATAAATGTAGTGCAAAAAGTCAAAAGCACACTGTGGTAGGGTAGTGAGAAAGTACCTCAACCTCAATTTCAGTGATTATTCAGTGAGTTTATCTTTTTCAAAGGAGAGGCTCATGCACTTTTTATGTGTATATAAAGTCTATGATGGGTGACCCTCTCTGGTATATTTGAGGAGAAAAAAAGACAACATATCTTGATTTTTCAGGCTGGCTTATTGATAAATATTCTAATTAATGTCTGTTATAAATAGTTATCTGTAAGCATAGAAAGAGTCTGAGTTGAACGTTCATTCGTACAGAGTGAATGATGGCCTTGTGTCAAGAGTGGCTTGGGAATCTCTGCCCTCCACCCCCACCTCCACCCCTCTTGTCAGCTCTGCTTTAGAAGCAATAATGTTACATAATATGGCCATCTGCTCTTCACATTGATTTAAAAGTCCCATTATGCCACTAACCACGCTGACTGCCAGTGAACATTTGAGCAGGCACACATTTGATGGATGCCCTCTCATAGATGAGTTCAGGAGTGCAGATTTATCTCCCTTTGTATCATTTTCTCTGTCAGTCATGATACACGTTTTCATGTTGGTGGGGTGTGCGTGTGCGCAGCAGTGGATGTGCTGTGTGGTTCTGGTGTGACAGCTTGCATGTCTGTGCTTGCTGCATGCTGGTACTGAGGCACAACCAGCAGTCAGAGGTGGAGGAGGTCCGCCTCTTCCTCAGTGCAACAGTTTACAGCGTGTGACTTCAGCGTGTGTCCATGTGGCGTTTGTTCTCTCTGTCACTGCACATCTGGAATCAGCAGGCTGCAGGGACAAACAGGGACACACCATGAAGCAATCATTGGTATGTAGTGACATCTAGCGGCGCTTTCAGGAACTGGTTTGGATGGAATGTAACTAAGTACATTTACTCAAGTACTGCAATGAAGCACAGTTTTGAGGTACTTGTACTTTACCTGTGTATTGCCATTTTCTGCAGCTTTATACTTCCACTCCACCACATTTTGGAGGCAAATATTGTATTTTTTACTCCACTGCATTAGATAGATAGATAGATAGATAGATAGATAGATAGATAGATAGATAGATAGATAGATAGATAGATAGATAGATAGATAGATAGATAGATGGCTGATGAATGATTGGAATTAAAATAAAAAGAAAGAAAGAAATGATGGAATCTGATGTTTTACATCTTTGCATATGTTTTCTCAGTGTCTTTATGTAGGCTGGTGGATTTTAGTCTAATAGTCTACATAGGTGGCAGTAAAGGACCGGTGATGGTTGTGACAGTGATTTCACTCTGTGGCTAAATGGCACCAGGTTTTGAAAAGCAGTCCTCTGGTCTAGCATTGCTCTCCTATAACACTGTTGGACTCATTATGAAAATCAATAAATTGTAAGTATTTTCTCTTGAGATTAAAATGTTTTCCCTAAAACTACATACTGCACCTTTAAGGTTTAATTTATTTCCAGTAAGCAATGTCTCTAAGCCATTAATCTTGTATTTTCACATTCAGTGGTTTTAACCTCACAATACAAACCCACTTTAGTGCATTTAGTCTTGTTCATTGGTCTATAATTATTGTAATTTGTCACTGGTCAATTGTTTTACATAAAATAAAGAATGATGGGCCACAGAAAGCGAGAGTCAATTCAATTTCCCACGGTGACTACTCTAACTTCTGCCACCGCATCGACCTAAATTCGTGATGCGGATCAGTAGTTTGATCCAATCTGGCTCTTTCTGTGCATGTAGCCTGTGATTGGCTGTGTGTTGCAAGCCCCGCCCCTGACATGAACGCGCTCAGGGCTGAATGGTAATGACCAGCGCGAGTAACCCACCTTCATGAGACTAGTTAGCTGGAAATGGTGACGTTAAATATTATACATATATCTAGAAAAATCCCGAGAGTGTTAATCTGTGTTGCTTTGCGAGATACAGCCTCACACACCCCGAAAAAAGGAGAAAAAAACACACAGAGACGACACACCCCATCTCCACGCCTACTGCATATTTTATTGGTTGTTGGGGAGCTTTGGGGAATTCACGACACCGTTGATTGGTTGACGTCGACAGCAATCACGTCCAATCGGCGCTTGATTGGTTTAGCTGTTAGGAGGAAGTCAAGTGTCAAAACGTTTCGGGGGATAAGCTCGGAGTTGACAAAAGCGATCCGTCTCAGTTGAAACATTTTTGACACAGTTTTCTAAAATTGCCAAGTCGTGTCCTGGACGGACCACGCTGGCGAGGATTAAGTTATTCGGCGGCGAACCGAACCCCCGTGCCCAGCGAAGGACTTGGTCTCTCCGCGGACTTGACCACCACCGCACGGCAGAGAGAGGAAAGTGGGACTTTATTGTTCAAGGCTAGCTAGCTAGCTTTGCCAAGCGGCTTGTTTTTGTGTGTATAGCGTGGACCGCAGGCTATATGGCTGCGACTTACGAGCCAATATATGGACTTTCAGAAGATGAGGTAAGCTTTAATCTCAACAGAGCTTTGTTTCATAGACTGCAGTCCAAAATGGGTGTCTCTCACAGAGGGGTTCAGCTTGAGGCAGCGACGTTAGCCGAGAAGCTAATCAGCCCTCTCCGACGGCAACATTCCGTAGTAATGTTCAGGTAGCTGTCAATTTTACTGCGCCCTGCCTGCGTGTCAATTAGTTCACTCTCCTTAATTTCACCAACAATGGCAACACTTGATATCAGCCGTCATGTTGGACCGAAGCTTAATCGCCTCGCCACGTTACATCCTCTCCCTTAAATGAATGTATGGACGACTTGTAGCTCGACTCGTACCCCAAAGTGCTATTTTGAAACCCAGATATTCAGAGGAGAGATGTTATTAATGTATGGAGGGCTGGGTGGCATTACTAGCATACCACTGTCAGACTTAAACACACACACACACACACAGTCACTGCCTCTTGCCTGTGATCAAAGCGGGTTGATGGTGAGCCGACCACTGAACGAGTTTGAGGACCGAAGCTGCGGAATGAACGTCGATATTCAGTCTTGCGCTGAACTCACATTCAACCTCCATAAAGTCATGTTATATTTCACCCGTTGTTTTGCATGGCAGCACGACTGTCACGAGTCACCACAGAGTGAGTGACAAACAAAATAATTTGCCAACCGAGCAGCTGTCATATCAGCCCAACTACCAATCAGGCATTACTAACACAGTCATAAATAGTAACGGTGGGATTTTTCTGAGGGATGTTCCGGAGCGATGACTAAAAATACTGCTTTCATATGTTCATTCAAGGTTCTGGTGCCTGACTGTTGAATGTCGAGGTTGTCCTCAGCTTTCATCAGGAGGCTCTGAGTCTTTCACCAGCATGCAGGAGAGATTTGCATGTGGTGTTTTTATGCCAAGAACACATACACTACTCAGAATTAGTTAGGGATATTGGGATATTTAGTATATGTTATATCTTCATTTTTATTTTGTGTTTTGTGAATATTTTTGACAATAATGTGACACATTCCATTTGACTTTTATTACATATAAATGCACATGCATATAAGCACCCATATCCAAATATCCCTAACACATTTTGAGTGGTGTATGGCTTTGAAGTAGGGATGCATCATATATATATCAAACTAATAAATTATTGGCCCGATATTGGGAAATTCATATTATAGGATAATTATCAATATCAGTGAAATTCTGGCTGATAAATGGAGCCGATGATATGAAGCCAAAATTGCTTTTTTACTCAACAAGTGCGGCATTTACAAACTCGGATACTGTCCGATGGCTGTATGCACCTTGAAAGTTGCAGGTGTGATCCACCGAGAAACGATGGAACGAGATACGATCTTTTACAGTTTCAGAGGAAGAAAACACAATTTCAATTTGCAACATGTTAAATGATTCGAAGGCAAGCAAAAAGTCAAGTTTTAGCACAACAAATCTTAGTAGAGCTATAGAATATTTTATCATCCACCTTCACATCTTTTCTCTCTGAATATGAGCCTCTCTCACCCTCAGATGTGCATAACTGCAGGTTAGGAACTTATTTTTTAAATGCCAAAATGTGAAATTATCGGTTTATTTTATCTGTATTGTTAGAAATATCCATATCATGGATCTCTAGGATAATGGATAGATATTGCAAAACACACTAAATTCACATTTCTGATGTTTAACATTTCTTATTAAGATCAGCACATGTAATGATAAACTTTATTTCACGGGCTGTGAGCAGTCTAACTGTTTCTGTTTGTTTTTCTTTCTTGAGGAGGTAAACGATTTCACTTTCATAGCTTAGTGGAGCTTTGCTCTGTCTGTCAGTCATTATGGGAGGGGAGGTATGCTTGTAACAAAATTCCACACGCAAACGCTTTGCCAGCTATTGGTTAATGTTCACCATATGACAAACTTAAAATCACATTATGTCATCTCCGCAAATCAAGGTTTTAAGACAATTGTGGGTCTATAAAACATGAAACACTGTGATAATGAGCTAAACGCTCAGTAATGCTACACCCTCTGAACAAGGCCGTGGCCTAAGATAACAGCTCTGGGGCTTTTCCATACACATGTGCTGGCTCAGCTTGAGTCGGTTCCACTCGGCACATCAGCCCAGCGTGGCAGGGATTTGCATTTTCACTACAACAGGGCTACCTGCTCGAAGATGTATCTTTAATTGATGACATGCATGTTTTAAATAGTGGTAACAGAGAGGTTGAAAATGCTCTTTCTCCCTGCAGTGCTATCGAAGAATAGCTGCTAACAAAGCTCTGCTAATTCATGTTTCATGTCCTACAAATTCTTCACAGTTAAAGTCCCCCGTTTTTTAAATTATTTAAAAGCTTTTATTGTGCTTTAAAGAAAAAATACAGGTATGGTTAAAGTAAGATTGATGAGGAAGCTTGCCAGTCTACACATTTTGGATCGTTGTAATGCTTTCTATATGATTTGTCTGCAACATTTCAGTGTAGCTTATGTCATCTGCCAACTTCTAAATGTTGCTATGGCTCACGAGTCAAAGCTTTGCAGATACAACTCACTTCTTTTCTAGGTCAGGGTTATTGACATAAAAGAAGGCAGATTAATGCAGCCAGCAGCTTTTAATGTTTGAAGTGGCATGGTCATGAGGTTATGTGATCATTTTTTTTCCATGACTTGATTAAATGTTTTGATCCATCATCTCTGTCTTCTGCAGCATGAAACGAGAGTGCTGCGGGTTAAGGTCATTGCAGGAATTGATCTGGCGAAGAAAGACATCATCGGAGCCAGGTGAGCATCACTGGGTTTTTTTTTTTAGGACACACTAGGAGATGATGTTATCATCAGGGGTTCTTAGCAGTTACACTGTTATGTCATTTCATCGTTGTGAGGTTGATTACAGCAGGTCACAGCAAGTGCAATGATGAGGCCCACACAGCCTCATCATTGCACTTGCTGTGACCTGCCCCTCTCATATCACATGTTCTGTTAGTTTTATGACTATTTTGCAACACAAAACATTTAAGCAAAGCACTTTCATCAACGCTAATGATTTGTCAGGGATTTTTTATACAGGAAAGGCCAAACATACAGGACCTTTATTTATCACTGCACTTAGCATCCGGCTCTTTGATTTAGAACGCCTCCTTCAGTCTGTCCTTTTGACCTTGTACAGCAGAGTTTCATGCTTTCACTACATTCCTTCTACTTAGAAACACCTTGAACTCCAAGTGTTAATTAATGATTACCTACGTGCCTCTCCTGTCCTCCTCATAACCCACCTCTATAACAGTTTTTCCAGATAAAAGCATTTGACTAATAATTATACATGGCACAAACTTTCTCACATGTAGGAATACTCAGACGTTAAACTTAAACCTTTGAGGGTCTTTCAAAGCGTCAGTTTCATCAAGGAGCCTCTTTTGTCTTGTGTCGTCAGACCTCCTTTCCCCATGTGTGATTCTGTGATGAAGTTTAACTCAACTGTTATCACAACTTTTATGTGACGTTGTGTAATACCTCTCTGGAGATGTATTTGAAGTTTTTTTGCATGGCTGAGCGCTGTGACTTCTACCCTCTGAATTTTAATTACCTACGTCTGTGTACCTGCAGTGCTGGAACGATGTGATCAATTAATAGTACACAGAATGGCCATCAATCACTGCCTACTCGTTATCATTTTGTTTATGCGCTAAACAGGCACTCTAATGAACTTGCTCCTTCCTTGTTTAGACTAAATGCATCATTGTGTCAGGCTAGGGCAGAACTAGAAGGTACTACCTGTTTATTTTGAATGGGCTAGATAAAATGAGTGAACCCATGTATGTTCTTGCTTCATCAGATTAGGGATAGATTGATTGATTGATTGAAATCTTTTTTTTTTTGTTTAATGGCAGCCAGACATAATAAGTGACTTCCAGAACAACTGACTGGTACCAAAACTAACTCTGACAGTGTCTGCGTAGGAGATTTTGGGTGTATTTTCATTTTCAGATATCCTTTATTGGTTCGTTTGGGAAGAAGATTTACTCGGACAGATTTGAGAAACCGATCTTTGTAACAAACTGAATATTATCTTTTGTATTTTATTCTTGTATCCCTAAAGGGTGGTATTTTTTGTAGAGCTGTGTTGTAAAAAGCAGCTTGTTATTAAAAAAGTTTTGAAGAAGAAGAATTTTTGAAAATCTAAAAAACAGCTGAAGGAGCATACAATCAATGATCTGTTGTTCTTTTCAAATCCAGCAATAGTCTAAAAATGTCCTAGCCGTGAGTACTGAAAAAAAGAGAGTGGAATCCATTTAAATCAGGAATTTAGAGAATTGTGACACCCCTACTTCACATTATGTCTTGGGATTTATACATGAAAATCCACATGTAATGCATATGCATGAGAAATGCACTACTGTCGCCCTAGGAACAGGACGCCTCATTGAAGATTGTAATTTATCATTCTTTAACAGCATGCTCATCAGTAACTTCTGCAGGTAAACAACAAGCACGAGAAGGTCCAAGAATAGTCTAGATGAGACGACACCCACTTCGAGCAAAGCTTTACTCATACAATCAGGAATGGATGATTTTGTTCCACCTACAGTTATGAAAAAAACAACAACTGAAATTCTTATTTTTTGAGTGCACTTGGCATCCGGCTGAAATATGACGGGTTTAAGCCTCATTTAAATTTAAACACTGCTCCTACTGTTGTAAATAGTAACGCTTTTGTACATGAGCTATGAGAAAGCCGACATTGTCGGAGACAGAGCCTGGCATGTTTAGCACTGTGTGAATGCTACTCACATGCCAGAGTGCATGTGTTCGCATCCTGATGCCCTGCTGGCAGGACAGTTCAGCCTGGCTCAGGAGAAATCTGAACTGTAATGAAGAAACACTGAATGAGGTCTCGATGTGTGGATAGCTACCACAGGAGACAGTGCTGACTTGGCAGACTGTCACTTCATAAGTTGCTCAAACAGTGCTGGCTTGTTCTTTTCTTCTTTTTGCTCCAAACCTGTTCCTGTTCCCGCTGTATTCTTTAATACAGCGGGTTTGTTCTATTGTGTTCTGCTCTCCGGACTAAACGAAACACACCTAGGCTTTGTTTTTGTTGCTCTTGTGAGGTGTTGATAGAAACTCGAGGAATTCACATCCAGTCAAACAAAAAGTGGACCAGGCTACTGTTAAATCAAGCAGCCCATGCTAGCTTTCATCTTCCTGGTGTTGACCTGAAGTAGCCTGGCTCCCTCAGCAGGATTTTGTTGATAGAGGGAAGGAGACAAGAAGGAGTCTCAGTGCAATCAAGATACAGAAGGCCCATTGTTTCTGTTTAGTCACAGAACTGCACAAACACACAATTAGAGGCTGTGGGGTTCTGGGAGACATTAATTAGCAATCAAGCAAAAGCAGTTTTGCTTGGGGTATTTTGCAGCTCATTTTTTAATATTTCCCCTTCCTTCTGCCTTTTTCCTCGGTTCCCTCTCAGCTGCTCTGGTAAAATCAATGTAAGGCTGAGCTCCAACTGGCAGGCCAAATCTAATTTTGGGTACATCCATACTGGAATTAGAGGGGTGCTTGTATCAATCCTGGATGGCCAAAAAAAATCCCATGGAAACTGATTATGGCAAATCAGATTTAAAACACATTCGTAGATGTTTTGAAATGCAAGTCAAATCAAATTTCAAACCTTGTGTGTTAAGTCTTGCCACTGCAATCAAAATGTAATTTGCTACACAGGAAATGCTACATGTCTCACCCAGAGAATGGGGAGAAAGAACGATTAACTTCTTTAGTGTCATCTGGAAAGATTGAAAGCTCTAATGCAGCTAGATATTGTGTCATTGTGAAGAATTAGACGATGCCTCTCTTCCTCATGTAGCCTGCAGCTTGGTTTTGTACAAACAGGCATCTGTTATATTATGTGTACACATTGACAGAAGTTAGCTCAGGACACGCAGTAGACGAGCAGAAGAGGACAGAGAAGTTAAACTTTATGGTAGGGCTGCACGATATTGGGGAAAAAAACAACATTGTGATGTTTTGGTTTTCTGCTATATATGAAAAAATATAGGAATTATCACCAGATAACACGAATAGCTCTATTTAAAAATAATTAATCATTCAAGAATAATTGGGGTGATTTTGTAGGGGGGTCCATTTTGTCAAACAACCAAAGTAGGCTCTGTTTTATTTGATAAATTGATCAAGAAGGATTGTTATTGGTGGTTCGCTGTGAATGCAGAGCCTGCATGTCACTCACATCACCAGCAGCAAAATTTTACTACTTCATAGTAGGACTACAGCTAACGATTTTTTTTTTCATTGTTGCTTAATGTCATTGTCGACTATTTTTTTGATTAATTGAGAAGTTGTTTGGCCAATAAAATATATAAACATGTAATATGAAAAATGTTGGAACAGTGTTCCCCCGCGAAAACGTTTTCTTCCAAACCCAAAGATATTCAGTTGAATATCATGGTGGAAAAAAGAAGCCAGAAAATATGTACTTTAAAGAAGCTGGAATCAGAGAATTGTGAGTTTTTTTCTTAAAAACTTACTCAAAGTGATTAATTAATTATCAAAACTGTTGGTGATTAATTTAATAGCTGACAACTACAACTACTTCATGGTTATCTTTGACATGTCTGAATTAGTCCATCAGATTGGATAGATGTATCATTTAACAATCAGAATCAGCGTCAATGGCCAAGTTTGTGTACACATACAAGGAATTCGACTTGTTTTAAGATGTTCTCAAAGTATACTGCTCACAGTTCCAAGAACAATTTACTGGAAGATAGAAACGGAAAACTGAAAACAAGGACAACAAACATTTAAGGAGTTTTTCAAACATTTTCCAGCTCAAATGTGAGAATTTGCTGTTTGACTGTTCTTACATGGCTGTGAAATGAGCGGTTTTGGACTGTTGGTCAGACAAAACAAGACATTTGATGACGTTATTTTGGGCTTTATTTTTAAAATGTTTTCTAACAGGAGCAAACAATTAATATACAAATCAATAAAGACAAATTTAAAAATGAAAACAGTTCAACATTGTACACAAGTTCAACATTGTATTGCAGTCTGAATTTGGATATCTTCATTGGATATGAAAATACTTAAATGCTCTGTGAATAGCATACATGATATGCTTTGTTGGGATCAGACTTCTCCCGCTGTGTTTAGATCTCAGCAGGAGTGAGCCAGGTTAAACAGCATGACTTACCTTGGTGCACTTGAGCACAGTCTGTCTCATTTCACGTATCCATCGAGAGCGGTCTCTCTAGTGATGGTTGTCATTTCTGATTCCTGATATGAAAGGGTTAAAGGCAAGTACAATACAGAATATGTGTAAGAACCCCTCAGCCTCCATGTTTGTTTATGTCGACAGTGCCACCTCTTAACATACTTCCTGCTTCATGTGATACAGGAATACATATATATATATATATATATATATATATATGTAAATATAATAGGAACAAGTCGCAAATCACGTTTGTAAAAGCATTTTGTTATCCAGATTTTATTTTAACGTTACATGTTTCATGTCGGAATCTCCGCCGTCAACGCACAGAGACTTGTGAGAAGTTTTCTTCAAAGAGAGGTTTTGGAAAGGTTATAACCTGACACTGTACCTTGTGTTGCCCACTGGGACTGAGATCAGTAGAGTAATTGGTCTACCTGGTGAATAGCGTGGCTCTGCCCCACTGTCCAGAACTCACTGGAGATTTCTACGCTGTCAGCACCTTCAAATAAACCAATTGGCTGTTTTTAAATAGCAGGCACATACACTCTGCTTACTATTTGCACCACACACCTCAAAATGCAGTTTCTATTTTTAGCCATCTGCTTTGTCAGTAAGACATTATAGCCTTATCTTACAATAACCAAATGCAAGCAGTTTTTTTCTGCTTTGCTGTTTGTGGCAGACTCAGGTTTCAGGTCTGGAAACAAGCAATGTGTTAGAGTGTAGTTTAGCAGTATGGGCTCTGGCACCTGCGGTCAGGTAATATGAGGTTTGGCATACTGTGCTGTCCTACGGTATGTTTTTAAAAAAAAAAAAAAAACATTATATGGATCCCTAATTCCTTTCAAGACCAACAAAACTCTTCTGTTTTCATTCTGTTAAGGGCCATGGTAGCTTATGATAATGATGATGAAAAATCGTGTAATACAGTTAACCATGATATTGTGAAATCATGATATTATCAGAGACGGTTGTCTTACCATGAGAATCTCTTACAGTTGCAGTCCTGCGTGTCTATCAGTGAACTGAGAGCAATGAAAACATTGAATCAAATTCCTTGTTTGAGTACACACACTGCCAATTCTGAGTATCAAAATCTGTAAAGTACTTAAAGTTGCCACTCAATGCTTGGCTAGATTTATACTTTTTAGTCAGATAATACCTTATTTAAGACATAATTGTGTTTGTTTTGTTTATACTGTTTTGACTTATCTTAAATGGAAAAAGAAGAATGCAACTTATCTTCCCAAATGAAAAAATACTGTTTTGGTGTCAGTACTGAAATGAATGCAATCCTTCAGCAATCCTTCAGCAATCCCATTATATTTGAAATATTAGCGGGTACGTACTCATAAGATTGTAGGGAACAGATTTGTACCTGTGAATCTGCCTGAGCTGTTACAAAGTGAGAACTGTGAAAGGCACAAGATCTCTTAATTGTCTCTAATTTTTCTTCATTCCTGTTTTGCTTGTTGCAGCGATCCTTACGTCAAACTTTCTCTCTATGTTGCGGATGAAAACAGAGAGCTTGCCTTAGTCCAAACAAAAACCATTAAAAAGGTAGGTAAGAAGGTAAGAACGGACTTTAATGCTTATATCTGTGGTGTGCTGTTGCTCCCTCCCTTGTCCTGCACAGACCTTTGGCTCATAGTTTCAGACTTGGTGAACTCTCATGGCCTCTCCTGACACAGTATTCTCCTCCCACACCTGCACCTGCATTTACTGTACACCCTCTTAAATGTGGCTCTGTTCACTCTCCTTTTAAGTCACCGATTTTAGATCACCTTCTCATGCCACCCCCACCTTTGCACCATTTTTCTTTTGAATCATGGCAATCATCTCATGTTGAGAGCCACAGGAAAACACCAGAAGGCGGTGCTTCCTTTCCTTCTCAGTGGAGTGTAGATGGAGACAAGCTCTTTTCCCCCAGTGGCCTATTTTGGGGAGGAAATCTGTTCTCAGCAGGGGGAGCTATTACTTGCTATAAATGTAAACTCCATTCAGAGGATATTTTAATGTCAAAGTAGGCTGTGACATTGAACCAAATGTCCATATATTCATTGCTCACATTGTGGGTTTCTCTGGGCTATATGGTTTAAAATAAAGTCATAATACACATGCAGAACATATAATGCATGTTATTAACTGGCTATGATTTATTAAAATGGATAATAATATAAGCCTGACTCTGCAAGCAGCTTCTCATTTGTTTTTAAATTCACCTTTTCAGGTTAGTTCAGGTTAGCATCATGTAGCTGCTGGCCAACCCTCTGCTGGAGTCAGGCTGCAGCTCAGGCCTCCACGCAGGCAGACATATGCTGCCAGTGGCCATGGTTGCCTTATTGGATATAAATAGCTGACAATGCACTGCTATGTGGAGCAGAAAAGGAAGCATCGCTGCTCGGCTTCTCTGTGGGCTGTATGTGTCTTTAAGTGGGACACCTTTGATGGCATCTTTGTTGTTGGAGCTAAGAGTTTGGCTTGTGGCAAGATGGAATAAAAAGTGATGTCTAATATGACAAGAAAATGAAGAACCACTCTGCGACTAACATCAGTAAAAGAAGCTGCACTGAGCTTAAACAAAGATATTTGGCATACTATTCAGTAAATTTTCATGATTTGATCAAGAAGAATTTGTCAGATGTTAGTTAAATTGGCCTTTTGTCAAAGGGCAGTGGGTTCATTTGTTATTCTGCTTCGTCAGCAGATGTTTTAACTGACGTGCTATTTTATCGCTGCCGTAAAATGTTGCAAAGTGTTTATTAATCAGAGCGACCTGTGAAATTAAGGCTTCATTGACAATCTAGTGTTTAAGTCATTTCAATCACCAAAGGAATTTTAATGAGATGTGTCACATAGTTCTCAGTCCAATAAAGCATCAAATGTGTGAGACAGAAGGAGAGAGCCTGTGCATCCACACGCTGAGCTGACCCATCCAGAAAGTGGGTGAAAATCCTCATGGCTGTTAATCTTAGGGACTAACGCCAATCACCGGGACATGTTAGAGCTACAAACTTGCTCTAACGGTGTAAGAGGATCATTGACGCACAAGTCGGAGCCTAATTTCTCACTTGGGCTCTGTTCTCTCACTACCAGTTGGATGGGTTTCATACATCTGTTCTGTTTTCTGTGCAAACAGATGATGTTGTTCAGTGTGCTTTAATACATGGTTAAAGCAACAAATCTAACTTCCTGGAGAAAGATGCTCGATTGTTGAGTCTAATCCCCTGATCGTCAAACACTGACGTTTGGGTCAGACGTCAACCCAACTGACATATTTTATGTCATAGAACAAAATGTGAAAATATCTTAAGCATGTGTTAGCCACGGGCCTTATTTCAGACATTTAACTCAAAGCCCGTTGACTTTGAGACGAGGGAACTGGAATTGCAAAAATGCTAACTTATTTCTGGGTTTTAGGACTCATTCCTGCAGCACTCTATTTGAGGACCTGGGGATGAGACTCAACAATAGACAGTCTTTCTCCAGGAAGTAACATTTTGCTTCCTTGATTAACTGATAGTCTAACCACGTCTGTGCTTTGTGTTTCAGACCCTCAATCCCAAATGGAACGAGGAATTCTACTTCAGAGTGAGTTGATTATGTGCCCCTTTCTTCTTAGTATCCTCCACTACATTGGTCTGTTATTGCCTTTGTTTACTCTCGAGTAGTAGTGTTAGAGTTGTTAATCTTTGGTTGCTGTTTAACTGAGAGCTGAGCCCCACCTCTGCTGCCACTGTAATCAAGCAGACCATATTAGACTTTGGAAGCTTAGCCACATGTGTACAATTATTCCCCGCTGATGACTTATAAAAGAATGAAAGTTCAGTCCTGTGTTATAACATTTAGAAGATTTACTATCTTGTAGCTGCAGTATTTGTGTATTGTTTGGATACAAAAACAAGCAGGCAGTCTGTAAAGTGTTTGTTTGCATGTACATCTGCACTGGTTTTGCATGCCACGTAACCATTGGATGACTGCTGTATTTATCTCCCCTGTTATTTTGTTGCCAACGCAGGTGTGTCCACAGAATCACAGGCTACTCTTTGAGGTGTTTGATGAAAACAGATTGGTAAGATTCACATTTTGTAACCTCTTACCTTTCCCTCGCTCTGTTGCTTGTATCACACATTATTTTTAGTTTGTCATGTCTGTCAGCAGCTGATTTATTTATTTCCACCCACCGAGATTGTCATGCCTCTTTTAGTTTGAATGCAATTTTTTTGTACTTGGTGCAAATTGATAGTAGGCTTTCCAGTTGCACTGTCTTTTAAGTTTAAGTCTCAATTATCTCATGAAATCAATGTGATGATAATAAAACGGTTATTGCTGCATACTTTTCCAAGACATTTTCCCAAAATAGCACTGCTTTCGTTTCACCCCATTAACAACCTGGAATGTATTGTGTTGACTTTATCTGAACCCTCATGTCTTCACAATCTTCTTCCTGTGAACTCTTGTACATATTGTTAGATTTGATATTGCAGTGTTTCACACTGTGGGCTCAGTCAAAAGAAATGTATTGCGGTACACGTGGAAGAGACGTGAGCAGAAGCTGCAGTGTACATCTTGTTTATCTGCTAGTTTCATTGCTCTGCTTTGAGGCTGTACTCCATTAACAACTACTACATTCCTCTTATGTCAAGTTTCTCAGATTTCTCCCGCAGACGAGCACGCTAGCTCCCTCGACTTGTGAAGTTAAGCCTGTTGTAGGCCCTCAGTTGCCATGACAACTAGATTAAATGCCTGCACAATGTCAAGAGTTGCAGCAATTAAAAACAGCGGGTCTTAATAGCCTTAATGATCAATTCACTAATTCACAGTTGTGTATAACCTTGGCGAACTACCTTCGGAGGAGACAGAGGCGAGTGAAGTGGTTATTGACGTAATGAAGACAATGTTCTGTGGAAGAAGTGCGAGCCTTCCTTGAAAAGAGTTTAGGAATGCAATGATGTTTGTTCCTATTGACTTCTCAGTAACTCTTGGATCTGTATCTATGAGTTTGATTTATAACAAAACAAACGGAGGATGCAGCCCATCATAGTATTGATGTTCTTGGCCTGATAAGGCACATTCTGTCTGAGTCTAACAGATTCAGGGCTACTGCTTTTGTACATTGAGGACTGACGTGGGAGGCTGGAAGATTTTAGCTTGTGGAGTGTTTTTTTTTAATAACGCCACGTTTTCTTGTCTTCCTGATAACTTAATCTGTGCAGAAAGTCACTCATGCAGTCAGTTAAAGCTGTATGTTTCATGTATTGTTAAACCCAACACAATGTTGGTATGTGTTGTGTGTTTCCTACACGGCCGTGCAGAGGGGATTCACTGGCACTCAGCCTACAAACAAAAGGGCAGCTCTAATTTTTACTCCAGTACAGTGGGAGCTCTCTGTTGCCGTATAGAAGAGGATAACACAAGAAAGCACGGCAGAGGCAGCCTCAAGCCTGGTCATCTCCTTATATGTCTGAAGAGGTGCTTTTCTGTCTATCTCTAGGTGCATGCCAAGCCAGCTCCTCCACCACTGGCCAGCATTTCTTTGAAGAGGCTGCTTGTGCTCTTGCATCCATTAATTTTATGGTTTATTTGTCAGAAGAGATGAAAAGTTAGACTAAACTCAGTGCTGTAGCACACATGAGAGATTGTGGTTCACTTCTGTGTACTAAATGTTGACTAATATCGGTGCCTACAAAATAAAGAAGAACTACATATGAGACTTACAGTTAACATGGAACATAAATAAAGAATAGGCCTACAGTACAGTGTACTGTGCTTTGTTTGAAGCAGGCATGTTATGTCATTTGGCAAGCTGGGCTAGCTGCCATTGGACCACACATTGGCATTTTGTTTCTTTTATACAGAACACTCTCCATAACATTTCACACACACATTTATTGACTGTGCCTAACACTGTAGGCAGTGTGTCAGCACCAAGTGTAACCGGCTGCCAAGCCACGAATTGTCTTTGCTCTACAGTCTTTTCCTTTTGTCTGTTTGTCTGCCTCCAGTCAATATCGCCTGTCTCCTTGATCCCCTCTTGTCCACAATGGAGAATTCTCTTCTTTTTTGTTTTTCCCATTCCCACTGTGGTGCACCACCAGTGGTTTGGCCGTCAACTTGTTTACAGCTTGCCTTTTTAAAGCAGATAAGGTGACGCACTGAGGGCTAAACCATGGGTCGAACCAGTCAGAAGTTGGAGCAGATTTTTGGATGATACACTTCTGAAAGGCCAGATTAGCATTGGACTTTGTCAGTTCTGTGCATGGGGGCAGGCAGCTCCCCTGCTAACTCTGGCCTCAGGGCAAAGTAGCCTGAAACCTCCATTTTCTCATGCTGATCCACTGGTGAATCATTGCTGCCTAGCAGCATAAAGAACGCTCTCATGAATGTACAGTATGTTGTGAAACTGTCTCTTTTCCCTGTACTGTAGCCAAGTAGTATATTACAACCATCATAATTTGTGTGCCTAATTTCAGCATTGCAGGCGAGGATCACAGCTGAGTTGTATCTTGGGCGGCTTTTGGATGCAAACAGAGTGGGCCTATAAAACCACCAGACAGACAAGTGTTTGGCTGTGTATGGAGAGAGCGTAGCCTATTCCGTTTGGAGAATACTTGGATATCTCTCTCCAGAGAGGATTGTGCTTTGCCGTATCAAAGCTGCAATCTGTCAGATATCCTGTCTTCACTCTGACTGCTGCCTTTTTTTCTGGTCCATTTTTAGCAACAACTTCCTTATGTTTTTTTTCTTAATGTTTCCAAGCTACAAGAAGTAACAGCTTTATTTGTCCTCCAGATTGTTAGTCTACATTTGTACTCTGTGACCAGTTTACCTGTTGAAAAAGGATATGGATGTCGTATTGAGTGTTTGTATACAAGAGATTTATGGATCAGTTTCTCAAATCATTTCTTCTTGCTCTTCTCTTGCTCCCTACCTTTCTTCTCCAGGATAATCAGTAACTACAGAAAGGGTGATATTATGTGCATTAGTCATGACTGTTAAGGAAGCGAGAGTGTAGAGGTCACATTTAACAGTGATGTTTTAAGATAAGAGATGATGGTGTTTTGAGGAAGATATTAAGTACTCCTACAAGAAACTGAGCTATGCTTAGATACCGAAATAGCAGTTTAAGATAAAGGAATGAAGCAGTAGATTATGTGTAAACGAAGAAGTAACTTGTTGTGGTTAAAAAATACTAAACTGGGTGTACATAGGAGTGAGCACATTGATGAGAGGTGTAGAGATAGGGAAATGGGCGGGGGTTTGAGAGAGATCATGTGAATGGAGGGAAAGGGATGGATGGTGATAAGTTGGATGTGTTTGGGGAGGAAGGTTGGCACTTGAGGGCAGCATGGGGTTGTAACAGGAGGTGTTAGGGCCATTGGTGGTCACATGACTGACAGGCAACCCACTGTCACCTCGGAAACCAGGAGCGCCGGCCACTCTTATCCAATCATGTCAGGAATGCTGGCCGTCACTCGGCTCAGGGGCTATTTCTGCTGTCTGTCGCTAGTGCTTGGTTGTGCTAAGAGTCTGGCATACAGGGATCCTTCTTTTTTTTCTTCTTTTCTTTCCCCCTCACCCTTCCTCTCTTTAGCCTCCACTCTGTCATTCCTGTGAGTGCGTAGTGTAAAGTTGTCAGCTCTTTCGCAGTGGCAGTCTAGTTTTGTTGGTGTAATTTCTTTCCTCAGTTTACTGTGGGAAGGAAAGTTGTGGAAGAGACTAGGAGTTGGTGGGAGGGAGGGTGGGGGGGTGAGAGGGAGGGAGTGGAAGAAAAAAAAAAGAGGGGATCAGTCATCTAGCCAGCCAAAGGAGAGAAGTGGGCGACACTTAGAGACCGAGACTGGAGCCAGAGGAGAGAACCAAACAGCCAGTCAGAGCAAAAGTGAGGGGGAACAGAAGCTGTGGGACGAGAGGTGAAAATGGCACAACGTCTGCGTTTGTACTTTGGCTCAGGCCGCAGTAACACAGCCCCGGAGATCCTGGAAGGAGACTCCGAGGAGCAGCAGGGAGACATGGATGTGGTCACACCGCTCCGCATGCAGCCTCCTCCGGTATCGAGGCCTTCTCAGGAGCCAGTCCCACCGAGAGCTTTTGGTTCGCGGTCGGAGCCTTCGCTTAAACGCAGCTCCTCCATGTTCATACCTCAGCTCGCCGCCTACACTGAGCCACGGCCCACGAAAAGCTCCTCCATGCACATCTCCCTCCAGCGCTCCAATGGATCAAGTAATGGAGATGCCCGTGGTCATGCCGATGATGTCCCACCGCCCTGTTATACTCCTCCAGGACCTGCACCTGCATATACCGAACAGATCGGAGAAGATGTTCCGAGACATCCGCCTCCTCCGTACGACAGCCCAGAGTCTTTAAATTCACAAACTTTTCTGACAGAGCCGGACCTGCCCAAACGCAGGGTCTTTAGCATTGGTTCCAATGGCCATACTGTTTATAGCAGAGGCCAACCTGGTATCACTGTTGGTGGTATTTGTATCCAGAGAAACTCTCCTGATGGTTCTGACATCCAGCATTTCAGAATCCTCCCGTATGGTGGTACTGGCTGGTCTGTCCAGCAGCCGAGCTTGGACCAGTCCGCTGTTGTTAATGGTGGAACACAGAGACTTGTGTTTCAGCTCCAGCAAAATCAGAACCAGGATCAGAGCCAGGGCAGGCAACAAGCTGCTGCATCCCCAGAAGAATGCACAGATGTTGGATTTGCCAGAATGGTGCGTTACCCAAGAATTCGATTGGAGAGAAGCTCGTCTCATCAGAGGCTGCTGCTGGAGAATCAACACCAGAAAACTGGTACTGATAGCCAAGCTATAGAGGAGAACCAAACAGATATGGAAACAAGAAACAGATCTAATGGCTGTACTTTCAAAATCAGTGGGGAGACTTCAAGAAGGCAGCCTCATTTCAAGATATATTTCACCCCAGGCGGAGGTGGAGATCAGGATGTGAGTCTTGGCAATGATTCGACAAGGAATAATCCCAAGGTAAATAATTGGAAAAACTTTAGCAGGATTGTTGGGTGGATTGGTGAAAAAGATTTTGCAAATGTTGTTATAACAATGAGATTAGCGTTGTTTTTGTTTTCATGATAGATAAATTAATTTGAGAATGAATAGTAAATGGCCACAACAAATAGTGGATGGATCATCTCGCTCATATGACATTTAGTTGAACACATGATAGCATGTAGTGAAGCCAGAAGAAGGGGGGCATCTAGGAGGAACATGGACATAACAAATGAGAATCAGGGTAAAAAGTCGAGCCTGCCTGTCTAAATTATACAGACTTTGTGAATTTTTTAAGTATTTCACATCAAATTTGCATAGTTCCTCGTATTTTACTTATTTCAGTTGCTGAATCCACCCCAGACGAGCAGAAATCCGTATGGTGCAGGAAGAGGGTGGTGACATTCTGGGAAGTGAAAAGCACAGACATCGTTGCTGAACTAAATCACACACACTGGCTCTCTTTCACTTCACGACCACAGGAATTTGAATTTTTTACGCACATCGGCCAGTCATGAAAGGAAAACAGGAACAGGGATGGATCCCTTCTTTCCCAATGCACTTGTCGCCTTCTGCTTCACAGAAATGTGACACTTAAGTTTGGTAATACCCTTAACTGCAGCCAGTGCTCTTTGAGAGTTGGCTGTTTCTATCTTTAGTCTGTTTCGAGCACGGTTGTTGATTTTGAGAGCGGGCAGGCGGCGTGTCTTCTTTGGCTCGAGGCTGGTATGGATCCGTATCCCTGCAGCTGCTGCATGAGTGATTAAGACCTAAGACATCGTTATGGCCCAAACGATGATCAGGAAGTTTGACAAGCTATCAGTGTCCTGAAGCCTTGAGTCTTTTGATGTTGCTGTCTGAACTCCATGAATGTATAGCTCAAGCTTTGGAAGCAAAACAAATCTTGAGAGTTTGACTTTTATAATCCATTCACCATTCACAAGCCTCCTCTTAAATCACTTTAGATATCAGACTTTTTAGCAGCAGTATGTTCTGTACCTCGCTTTTAAAAAATGTGGACAATAAACAGAAACTTCAAGATGCAGCTTCAAATTACAGCATTAAACCTTATTGTAGATATTTAAATTATGGGTCTGTCATTGACTATATAAGGATTACTCCCAGTAGTTTCCTATGAAGGGTCTGCTGCCAGCGGTCATCAGGGATTGCCTAAAACAGATGCTTAAATATTGTGCTCGCCTGCTACTTTTACAATGTATACAACCTGGATATTTACACCTGAAAATGAAGCACTGTTATGATGTCTTGTCACACGTTGTAAGTATACCAGGCTTTACAAGTAATTGTTACTTTTCAGATTGATTTTTGAAGGCTACAGCTACACTACCACTACTTTCTGCTTTCCCCATCTGTTTAATTATTTCATGAGTCATGGCCACTGTACTATACTGATGAATGATAATGGCTCAAATTGTACTCTGTGGTGTACTTGACTTTCTAGTACTGCTATGAAGCAGCTTTTTATGAGTCGTTCCTCGAATTGGTTGCCTCGTGCATGAGGATGCACATGTAAGCACGTACACAGTCCTGACAATTATTCCACATTATTCCACTGATCTTTAGGTGATAGTGAGGTGCCAAGATACACAACATTGCACCGGTGAAGGCATGTTAACTGCTAGCAAATTAATATGGATGTAAAGTATGGTGTGGCTCAGCCTGCATTTTTTTGTCCAAACCAGAGTGAGTTAGACAAAGGTGAAACTGAGTCCTATCAAATTCGACAGCCGTTCTTTTTAGGTTCAAACCCCACTTGAGCCCGGCATTGTCAATGTAAGTGAGTCTGTGAGTTTGTGTAACCCTGTCTTGCAGTTGTTACTATGGTTACAACTTGCCTGTTAACCTTGATTAAAGACATTTACAGTGTAGATGACTGTGAAAAGGCAATGTTCTAGGCACATCACATCCACATAAAATGAAAAAGGTATGCATATTTCAGATGTCATTGACATGACCAATGAATTGGTGAATTCAGGCGTCATTTCTAAGTTTTTGTCTTAACCCAGCCCCCTGGGACAGGGATCCATGCTCTTATGTTTAATAATGCAGGTTTTAAAATATTCAAAAAACGTTGTGCAAGTGTCTCATGCGGAAGGAAGTGCATTCAGCAGTTTGTTGGACCACAAGGATTCACACAATGCCAAAGTCAGTAACGCTGAATGTTAACATAACTTTTGTTTACAAAAACAACTCTGCAATGTGCCCACAAGGATATCTGCATTATGCTAAAAATTGCTTAACCTTGAACCCAAATGTTATGGTGTATGATTTGGAAAACTATTTCTGGTTTTGGATCTACAATCTCAACATATTTTTAGTCAGAGTTTTGACAGCACTTAGGCCACACTTGAATGCATTTTTCACACCTTCTCCTTTCCTTTTCTAAAGACACATGGTGTTGTGTTACCCAAGGGCTTCCTGTTTCTCATGCAACAAGGAAATCCTCATTTAGACCATAATGACAGGTCTTCCCCAACTGCTCGCCTGGAGTTGGAGTGCCCCTTTTTAAAGCCCTGCATGATGGGATACTACAAGTGTGTGTGTGCCAGCTAGACTATCTGTAGACAGCTATGCCACCGTGCCATGGCCTTGTTACAGCCCTGCCTGGACGCTCACCCCCAGTTGCCATTCACAAAGAGTTCTTTCAGGCCACTGGGTTTGCTATATTTACCTGAGACGGGATTGTGGATGGATGTTTATTTTGGTCCAGTAGCATGTGAGAGGAATTGATATTGCTATTGTTGTAAAGGGCTTTTCTCTGTCAGCTCTGATCTCTCAGAGGTGCACGGCATTGTAATTCAGTTGTGTCAGCACAAAGACTGTTGAGTAGGTGAGACAACCTTTTCACACTTCACTGCCAGTCTGGACCTGTTCCAAGCTGCTCTATATCATAAACTCTCAGTCTGCTACCACCTCTTCATGCATAGCAGATAAGTGCAGCCACCATTAGCAATGCCCATTGTTATTATTCCCTCTTGTGGCATCAAGACATGTTGATAGATTTGGTTTTATTTGTTCAGGTACATTATGCATGAATGGAATTTCATTGGTGGTGCTTACATCTTTGAAGAACACCATTTTAAAAAATCAGCAGGTGTGAATCTTTGGTGTGAGCACCACAAATGGAATTGCATTCCCCTCCATTGTTTGAGTAGTGGCAGAAATCAGAGAAACAAATATGTAAAATCCAAAACTCTCAGCATACAGAGAGATGTATGTGTAAGCGTTTTGTGATTTGGTTGAAGTGGCCCATTTGTGTTTTTTCTTTTACTGGATATGAAACAACAAAGAGCTGTTACGATATCAGATCTGTACTCCATGATTATTGTGGCCAGAAACAATCATAATAATTGTTATCGCAATATCTACCTGCAATACGGGTAAAGTGTCTCTCTCTTGTCCACCATCTCCTGCAACATGATTTTGTGTGGCAGTAGCAACCACAAATTATGGTAGTAGTTAGCTAGTTACAGCCCATTCTTATTCTGTTTCATATTACGGCGGTGGCAACCAGTGCTTAAGGTGTAGCAGCACTGCCTACTATGAGAAAGCAAGTATATTCTGATACATTACAATATCATTTTAATCTAATTTTGCAATCTTAGGCAGTACCCTTATAGACATGTATACACATGTTAAACATAGTTAAACATATGACATCGGTCAAACAGATAATACAGTAATACATTTCACAATATGACCCCACAATATGAAGTTGTTGTGTAAGAAGAGCTACTAACTTTTTTTGAAGCTAGCTGCTAGATAACAGGCCTTCATCTGCCTCATGCCTCTTTAACTCATCGTCCCTCCTCCTCCTCTGGGTCATCGATGGCACCCTCCCTCCCACTCTGAGTGTAACCTGGCCCTGGGAGGCAGCTGCAGGCTCAACTGTGACCCTTTGATGACTCTGCAATTATATCCCTCTGCATACTCATACCCACAGCTTAAAATGCTTGTTATTGTTAAGGACAGAAAAAACAGCCGTTTGTCCCATGATACACACTGCCATCACCACAGACTATTTCATAGGCTACAGAGCCACTATTCATTATAGGTTCATTTAGAATGGTCGCAAAGGTGAAGCAAGTGCTAGTTGCAACATTGATTGTAATTCTAAACTTTATTTACACAGAAATAAGTGTTTCACAAATTCACATTGTTGCTAGCAGATCAACACATATCAAAGAGTGTAATATGATACTGTCACACTCATGATGTGGTCCAGGTTGCTTTTGTTGCTCTCGTCCAGTTCAGATAAAGCTCGTGATTCACTGTTTTGAGTTACTCAGGAGTTATGCAAAGCAGTAAATGAATCGTTGAGCTGTTCTGGGAAGTGCAAGCAGATACTGCTGTAATTTACACAGTAGTGGTTCTGACTTTTTCCAGGAAGAAATTGTTTAAAATAAAGTGTGTGTAGGTGTGTGTGTGAGAGAGAGTACACATGGATTGACAAGTGCTTGTTTACGTGCCTGTACATTAATAACTCTACTTTTTATGTGACTCATTTGTAACCTATCACCATTGAATTCCAGGTCTGTTAACTGTGGTGGGAGCCGAGTGCACTCACTTTCCAACACTTTTGCTTTTATTTTTTCCTTTTGATGATCAGAATAAACCAGCGTGTCTGCCGTATACCTTAAACTTGTATGAAAACGTGGGACTTAGCCAGCATAATTGTAAGAAAGTACCAACAGTGCAGGTTTTTTTTATTGTTTTTACTACATTACTTAAATATTGACTTTGCAAAACTAGACTTGAACATATTTAAGGAAGCTCTAAGGATGAAAGAAGTGGTTTTGAATTTTCTTTCATGTGCAGTTCATTTTTGCTGACTCAAATTAAACAAGGCACCACAAATATTATTAAGTTTCATTGTCAGATCAAGTTGATATAAAGAGTTCGCCACATTTTCAGTTCAGTTGAAAATTGTTTTCATAACTCCATATTGAATTTTTATGACTGCACTACTCGTGTGCAGTGCTGAAGCAACTTTTACAGATGACATTGAAAATACCTTCTTTTGTACATAAAGGCTGGAGGAATACATGAGCAGTCTTCAAAAGAAACATTGAGACTGCCAGGTTGCTCTTTTATTAACAACAGTGGGTTAGTATTTTTTGTATTGTACACTTCCTGACAACCCATGAAGTCTCCCACAACATACAGGTGGATCAATACTCAAACTGAGAAACCAACAGTGTTTAGAAACGAACATTGTCAGATAATGCCTGTTGTCTAAATCAGTTGTGTCCCACACACAGGCTTCTTCCAAGAATGGCCTTTTCCATCTCACACAGGTAATCACTAATGGGGGCTGCTGCTGTGCGGCCCAGTCATCCGTCCACTCCCTCTTTTCCTCCCAGTCTGCATTAATTACGACAAAAGGACGGATAAATCTACGGGCCTCTTAAATCTGAAACGCAAACCTTCCCTGGTTCTCCCCTGTCATCACATCTATCCTTCTCTCCCTCTGTTTGGCTGACTTGGCTTCAAATCTGGTGGCAGTGGATGTTATTTTTCCTTGCTGGGTTCACGGGTTCTTCTCCTATTAAATGACACCAAAGGCCTGTCCAGAAATAAAACCCTAGACTGAGCCTCTCTGCAGGGACACTTGTGGAAATCTTTGCTGATTGGCAGAAAAGATGAGCCACAATGAACGTGGAAGAAATTGCTCAAACATAATTGCACTTCACAGTTTTGCAACCATCTGAGATTTTCAGGTCACAGGTGTCCATAAAAATAGTCTAGAGGATATTTCTGGATGCAGCCGTCAATGAAATGAAAATCTTTTGTCTCTTTCACTCTGTCTGTGACAATAAACACAAAATGCTGCTGGGCCTTAGGTAATTCATTACAACATTGTGGTTTTGCCCCCTCTCTTCCCCCGCTGGATATTTGGGTATTCCCCAGACACACAGAAAGCTGCTACTTCTAAAATTAAGCTGCTGAAGGTGACCTTATTGTTTTCTCTCCTAGACCAGAGATGATTTCCTGGGACAAGTTGATGTTCCTCTCAGCCATTTGCCGGTGAGTTATTTGTGTGTGTGTGTGTGTGTTTGTGGCTAGACTGACTGTTTTGAATACTCAGCTGTTTCTTATCTTCGGTTTTTGCTCTGCCTGATCAACCTCTGTGAAGGTCGGGCAAAGAGTGCCTTTGTGGGCGTCTGTCTTGAGTGTGAGAAAGTGCTAGCCACACAAGTAGCGTGTTGTTGTGATCAAACAGCACACTCCTTGTTAGACGTGGAAAGCGGGCTGTCTAGAATGTAAACAGAGCGTCCTGAGGGCGGGGCTGTCCCCTGAATCAATGGAAAAAGCTACACTTGTCAAATTCACACATTCACATGCACTCGCTTGGAAACTGTGGACTGCAGGGAGATAAAAGCTTTTTCAAACAATAACATGTAGAACCAGTGTGTGCTGCTTGGCAGTTTTTACAGTTATGGTTTGACGTAGGCAAACAGGACCTGAAACTCAAACAAATAGACTTTGAGATCATTCTGATCAAGCACCTCGTCGACTTGGTACAGAGCTGTGCTGTCAGACTGGTTGTGTCTCTCTGAAGTTCTCTTCAAGTTGTAAACCTTTTAAAGCACATCAGTAAAAGGTGTTGGGGTTAATTATTAATGTCTTATTTGGCTCCCATAGGTCCAGGAAATTGGCAGCAGATAAAAGCTGAGTCATGTTGAGAGGTGAAGCCAGGGGGGACAAGATAGAGAATATTTGGTTCTGATGCAGCTAAGGCTGAAAAAGATTGAGCTGAGCATGAATAAGCTACTGCAATGCTTGTGTAGCTGAGCAGCAGTGATTAGTTAATTAATCAATCAGTCGATTGGCTGTCGTTCGCCATTTTCAATAAGATCAAACATTGATTTCAGCTTCCTAAATTTGAGGATTTGCTGCTTTTCATGTTATTTATGACGGTAAATGAAAAGTATGTGGTTTTTTTGGACTGTTGGTTAGACAAAAGCAGCAATTTGAAAACGATTTATCTGTAATGAAAATAGTTGCAGCCTTATTGTATAGATGATGTGATCGTCATTCATAGTTACTGGACATTACTTTAGTCATCACCTTTCTCTTTATACTAGCTTCCTCTAGACCTCCCCTCATAAGTTTCTGACTCATCTGAATTAACCTGGCAGCCACATTTGCCTTGTGGAAGCTTGAAACTTTCTCCAAACACAGTTTTCATTCACTGCAAAGTGCAAAAGGTCTTGTGCCAGCTCATGTTGAAGGTTAAGTTCAGCCAAAAATGAAAATTCAGCCATTGTCTACTCACCGTCATGCTGAAGTTTTTATTCCACAAAACATTTCTGGAGCTTCACAGCAAAACTAGAGTTGCAGCATTCTCCTAAACAGCTGAACTAGATTGGGACTTGTTGTTGGAACCACAACATGGTTACAGAAGCCCTGAGGTCCCAAACTGATTTAAGCCAATTTAAGCCAATATCTTCACTGTAGCTGCTAAGCCGATCTGAATTGGGTGCACAAGCTCGGCCATGTTGTGAGTGTAAATTACGTCGTTTCATAATGGGCGGATGAGCTTTAGGAAGCCATTTTACGTTTAAATTGTCCCCATTTACTTTAGTTGTTTAGGAGAAGGCCACAACACTTTGCTGTGAAGCTCCAGAAATCTTTTGTGGACTTTGAAACTCCCCCTGTCTTTTCATCTGCATGAGGCTGAGTAGATTAAGACTGAATTTTCAATGAGTTTGGTCCCCGAAGCTTCATCTCAAGTTATTATTATTATTATCATTATCATTTATACAAAACTTGCAGTCAAGCTTGTACCCTGATATGGAAACTGACAGTCTGATTTAGTAGTACATTACGGAGCAGTATGTGGTGAGCAGCCAGTCTGGACTGGTTTGGCCTAGTCAGACAGTAGTGGGAGATTGCTGTGAATTACAAAAGACAATTTTGCTGTTCAATATGTAACAGGAGACGCTCACTGTTGCATAATATCCTGGGATGGCTGTGCAGTGGGTTCCAGACGTGTTGTAAACTCATACCCTGCAACATGTGTATTTGCCTGTCTGTGCAATTGATTACTGTCAACAATACTTCCCTTTTAATTTGCAGACAGAGGACCCGGCTATGGAGCGGCCCTACACATTTAAAGACTTCCTCCTGCGGCCCAGAAGGTCAGTTTCTACCAGGTGTGACAAGTAAACAGTGAAATGTGATACCAGTAATTTAACTTCATAGGTTAAATTGTGTCTGGTTTTCCTCAATTAGCAAGTAGTTGGACATTGACAGATTACTAAACTCTCTGTGAATTTAATTGTGGTTTGCAATGCTATGTTGACTGGTGTCATATCACCCCTGGTGAGCAATAAGTTAATGTGACGGTCAGTTGAACACTGAAGGTGAAAGACCATCTGGTGCTAATAGGCACTTTGGAAACTCCCCTGCATTTCTCAGCATTAGCCTACAAGAGGCCCTGAGGGTGCAGGGGCCACCTGGTTATGATGTGCTGTTTTCATGTGGGTCCATTTTTGCTGATGTTATCCTTGTAGTCACAAGTCCAGGGTGAAGGGTTACCTGCGCCTGAAGATGGCCTATCTGCCCAAACAAGGAGGACCAGAGGAGGAGGCTGGAGAGATGAGGGAGGAAGCCGAGGTAGATCCTAGTCTTATTCCTTCCTTCCACGTAAAGAAAACACGATTCTAAGCATGAAGATGAAAGCGAGTTTCACAATTTGTACCAATAGAAAATGTGAGTGGTTTTTGAGAGTAAGAGGAGAACGGATGGCTCTTCTTTGTATTCTTTTCTCTAAGAATTCAGGCAGCATCTCTGCCAGAATCTGGTGAAAGTCTTTTCCAGGTCAGCGTATGGAAAAACCATTTACAATGCTGCCTGTTATTTGGAGAAATCGGAGCTTCTTCCCCTTTTACTTTATGTGTGTTCTTGCATGTGTGTGTGTGTGTGTGTTCAATTGTGGATTTCTTGTCAAGTGCAAGAGAGGTGCAATAAAAAAGAAAAAGTGAAAGTCTTCACAGATGAAGTGACATTTCACAGCCAACGTATTAAAATTTCAATGCCACACTGCGAACCTCCCTCAAAGTGAAAATTCTCTCATTTTCACTTTCTGGATTTGAAATGAAATGTATTACATCAGCTTTACTGTTGTTCTTCATGGTTTCTTCTCTGCCAACTTATCCTAAAAGAGAGAGTTCAAATTTGTTAATGATGGCAGTGATATTAATGCCCATTAGCTCGGTCTTATATTCTGTGGTCAGAGGCCCAGTGAGCAACTTGTCAGACAAAAACATTTTAAACCACGACACAGTCCTCAAAAGGTTTTCACCAGCCACAAGCGAATCATCTTTGATGCATTTCCAAGCTTGAATCCCATCCTAAATCGGAACGATTTGCCAATGTGCATGCGTGTCTGACGAGCTGTCAGCTCACTGGGATATCTGTGACCACGGGATCTTGGAGTTACTCATAAAACCTGATGACAAAAACTTTCTTTTTCAGGGATGGGATGAGTCTGCGGACTCGGGCTCCCAGCGACCCCAGCAGCTGCTGCCCCCACTGCCCCCAGGCTGGGAAGAGAAGGTGGACAACCTGGGACGTACCTACTATGTCAACCACAACAACCGCTCTACACAGTGGAAAAGGCCCTCCAACATGTATGTCTGATCTCTCTCCTTGTGTTTTTAGTTTTTAAATATATTTTTCCATTAAAAAAAAATTAGAAAATCAGGTCATATGTGGGACTATTGTAGCTCTGCTGGTTGCCTATAAAACCTCAGTGGTGACAAGAATCCAAGTCTTTTTCTGAAATAATCACACGTGTTTTGTCTGAAATCCCTTCCTCTCCTTCAGGGATGTTATTTCAGAGACTGAGAGTGACAATCAACAGCGGCAGATCCATCAGGAAGCACATCGTGTTTTCCGTTCGAGACGTCACATCAGTGAAGACCTAGAGAATGAGCACCTGGAGCCCAGAGACCTGGACAATGTGAGAGAGAAGAATATACATATACAAATACAAATACATACACATACCGAGCCACATCTGTCTCTAGAGATAAAATGTTACTATTGTTTCATGGCTGTGTCTCCTTGTTGCTCCCGTAGTCCTGGGAGCTAATCACAGAAGAGGATCCTATTGACAGTCAGTCTCTGCCTGGCCCCTCCTCCGTCTTGACACCACAACACCCGCCGCCACCAACACCCGTCACCCAGGAGTTTTCTGAAGACTTAAATCTGAGGCTGTCACTCACTCCTGATACCAACGGCGAAGTGCCAGGGCCTAGCTCTGCTCTGGTGAGAGTGCAGTTTTAAAGCAGCAGTCAAAACCTGAATCCCTCCACATTCAAAAGACTCAATGGTGTAAATAAAGCCAGACTAACTGATTTCCAGGTGGGTCTTTTTGACAGAGTGCTCGCAGTAAAGTTGTTTCTTCTTTCCCTACTTGCTTTTTTTTAACAGGGCCAGCTGTCAAACAGACTCCGATCCTCAAGTATGACGGATGGTGTCAGTGATCAGGCCCAGGCTCCTCCTCTAATGGTACATACATGTGAACCCCGACATTCCCCTCCATCTTGTTCTCTTTCTTCTTTGACTTCCTTCCTTTCCTTGTTAAATTGCTTCTAGCGTAGGGAACAGCCCTTTGTTTGTCAAGCAAGCAGGCATTGTTGTCCTAATTACCTACTCTCTGTTGGCATGCCTCAGTGCTGTGGGTGTAGCACACATCACGTCTTTGCTCCTCCTTGCATTTAAAATTTCCACTTGTTCATACTAGGCAGGTGTTGCTTTCTCCTCACCTTTCCTTCCTGCTCTCTTTGATTTACCGTTTATTCCTTTTCTTCTCGCCTCTGTAGGGTTGCCATACCTCTTCCTCACCCTCCTCACTACTTCTCTCTGCTCTTTGTGATTCACTCGCAGCAGTGAGGAGTTTGATGTATTGTAGAAATGTTGGCTGTACAGCCGTGTCCCAGCAGAATGACCATTCCAGTAGAAAGCATTGGCTAGTAAGATGTAGGACAGCACACAGCGTCAGAGCAAACGTTCCCCAGAGAGTCCTGAGTCATAGCATCAGTGGAGATTCAGCTCAACAGACTGTCACAAGATCTGAGTCAAATGTTTGTCACAAAGCTGAGTCACAGCAGAGACTGTGTCCAGCCAAGGAAAAGTACAGGTGCTGATGTCAGCCTTTCTCTTTAATGCCAAGTCTCTAAGGACCGGACAACAGTAGGCTCATTAAGAAGCCATCAGAGGGAAACCGTATGTTTGAGCAGTTTCCCGTCACAGTGAAGGTTAATTCATTCCTAATGAAATTAAATGTGATCGTAGGTGGATGTGTGCTGTTTGTATCAATCACTGCAAATGAGATTGCTTCTCGGAAAAAAGGTAGCCTTCACTTCTGATGAGACGAAAGGATAAGGCTGGCATTGTTCAGTATTTCTCTTATAGTCATCAAATCCCATACAAAGTCCAAAACCAACAATGTGTTACTCCGCCACTCGGTACTTTATGACTTCCCTTTCCTTTCTGTGGAAAGCTGTACTAAAGCTCATGTGTTGCTACTGAGAATGAAATAAAAAGACTCATAAAAAAACTCATCAATTTCCTAATACATCTGGATATTGTAGTTTTTAGTAAATGTTACTCAAACCAGAATGGAATTGGCGAAAGGTAATAAAGGAACATGTCAGCTAGTGCAACAGTTATGACTCCTTAAGGTATTTAGAATTTATAAATATTATGTTATTCTGTTTAATATTTATTTCATTTATAATATATTAAATATATGAAATAAAACTGTTTTTGTACAACAATGGAGGCCCACATCACTGAGAAATACGCTTCTGTCTATCAGGCTTTTGCTACTCAGATAATACTTTATATTGTTTTCGGTTATATTTTGATTTATTGGTTTTTGTCTTGGGATTTATTGACAATAACAAAAGTAGTATCTTTTACAAGTATCCTTTAATAGGAAGTTGGTAAAAATAGCTAAACAGATCTGAGCGTCTGTGTCCATGTGCAACCCTGATTACAAAAAAGTTGGGATGCTGTTTACAACAGATAAAACAGATTACTTGCTAATACTTTTTCATTCATTTTTGTAAATATAAGCTCATTCTGAATATGATGCCAGCAACAAGTTTCAAACACGTTAGGACAGGGTCACCAAAAGACTGGGAAAGTTGTGAAATGCTCCAAAAAACACCTGTTTGGAACATTTCACAGGTAAACAGGCTCACTGGTAACAGGTGATAGTGTCATGGTTGGTTGTGAAAGGGGCATCGTTATAAATTCATCGTCGGTAAACAAAGTTTGTTTGCATTCTGTTTTTATGTACATTTCACACAGCGTCCCAGCTCTTTTTGGAATTGGGGTTGTATATTTCTTTATTTATTTTATGGTTGTGACATCAGAAATTCCAATTCAGTTTATTCTTCACTGTAGTTAAAAGGCTGATTGTTGTTTTAGGGTTGGCAGTGCAAATCAACTAACTAACTAACTGTCCTCCAGATTATGTAGTTTAGAAGAAGTAGAACAATATCCAGTACGTGTCTCTATAAAACATTGTCAGCTGAACTGCTATTGTCATCTTGCTTGTGGCACATCTTTTGAATTGCTTGGGTACAATTTCTATTTTTGGTTTTCTCCTCACTTGATCATTTTCTTCTCGTCTGAGATTCAAACTCCTTTTTATGAACTTTCTCTGAACTTCAGCACAGTAATTCACATTCGCTGCTCTCACATTTTCAGGATGCAGAACTGTTTTCTCTGTCTGGTATTACTGTAGCTTTCACGTCATGGGTTGAGATTTAAGACGCTGCACTGGTTGGGGATTAAATTTACAGTCCAGGGGAAAAAAATCTGTGTCTTCCCTCCAACAGGGAAATGCGAGCTTGAAACTTCTGCGACTCAGACTGTCTTGATTTTTTTATTCTTTGTCTGTCTTAATATTACAGTTGATTTACTTACTTACCCAAAATTCACTGACAGCGTTGACCCACACTTTGTGTGAAGTCACGTAAACCAATCACAACTGCAGTTACTTTCCAAATTAAGTGTGCTCCTTCCTGCTACCAATCAACCTCACAGCTTCAGTGGGTGTCCCCTGTCTTTTTTCTATTTTCACAGTTACCACACTTTCCCACCAAGGCCCATAATCACAAGAATCTCCTCCCTTTCCGTCACTCCTCACTCCCTTTGAGAATTAATTCCCCCCTTTTGTGCATTCAGTATTTCCTCACTCAACCTGCACTGCTGCCCAATCACTCTCCCTTGCCCCTGACTTCCACTCTATCAATGAAAACATGACCATTGTGAACTAAAGACCATCTTCCCCTGTTGTCTACCACCAGCAGAGCTCTCAGAGAAGAAGAACAAGAGCTCAAACAGTCTCAGGTGGTGAGGAGTCTATGGTAATATCACAGTTTATATGCAGTTTAAACCCTATCAGTCACACACCTCTTAATTCCCTGACATGTACGATGGGCCACATGTTTCCCCTGACAAATTTTAATTAGATCCTACACCTGGGTAGAAAGCCACACAACAACATTATTGTTCATTTAATTTAATTACATTTTTTTCAGAAGCTATCTTTTGTATAGCTTTGTTATCCAAGAAGGCAGCATAACAACATTTTCCTTCAGTATGACACATTTCCATGACACAAAATACATTAAAAAAATACAGCAAACATTCTCTTCAACATAGACTGAAGAAGTTTGTGTAAAAGCAAATCTTTTAACATCTCTGGTGTCCAACGTTGAAGAGTGCTATCTTTGTACAGCCATATCTAAAATGTCCCCACATTTAAAGTTGTGATTGTTGGGTTTACTAGTTCAGTAATCTTTACTCTACAAGTGGTTAATAGTTCACTCAGCAACGTAATAATGATCCACCACGTTCCCCATGTGCTGTTTATTTTAGTACTGCTCTGTGTTATTGTGTTTTGTGTGTGAAAGTTCACATCATACGCAGCCACCTACTTTTCCATTAGAGTTAGAAATCTTCTAACATATGTTGCTCTTAAACTGTTTCTGTTACTGTGCTGTGCAGCTGAAATGGGAAAATATCTCAAAGCTCTTGTGTTGTTCTTGATAGATGTTGAGAAAAAACATGTGGTATGTTGGAATAATTCTAAACTTGATTGAAAACATCAGTTTCTATCCACTTTCACAGACACACATTTGTGCCCAAGCTCTCTTTCCATGCAGAATCATTTAAAAGTAATTAAAGATTCCCTCCTCATGTCTCTCCACATGTCAGCCTGTACTGATTAGTTGTCTTTGCTCTCTCTCTACACTCGGCCAGTCTCCCACGTCGACTGCTTACGCCTTGACCACCCCTGGCCTGCCCCCTGGATGGGAAGAGAGGAAGGACGGCAAGGGAAGAACTTATTACGTCAACCATAACAGCCGCACCACTACCTGGACTAGGCCGATCGTGCAGGTACAGCAGGTCTGCAGGCGGGCTGGACTCTATGCATGGGACTGGACCTCACCTCGGTCACCTCGTGTGTCGGACCTCTTCCTCTATTCCCCCCCTGTGTTTCTCCTCTGTGTAGCCATAAAGAATGACGGACAGATAATCAGTCTCTCTCAACTCTTTCTTTCTCTCTGTCCGGTTTCTTTCCAACTTTCTTGTATGTCTTCCTTCTCCCCGTGTCTAGCGCTTTGTTTGATACTCTGGATGAAGTGCGACTCTTTATTGGTCTCGCCTTTCTAAACCCTGGCATGGAACTGCAACCACCACTTTTCCCTTCCCTTTTTCTCCCATTTCTGCCCTGTTTTTCCACTTGTCTTTCTGTCTGCAAATGAGGCAACTCCACATAGTCTGAGCTCAGGGACAGACTGCTACTTGGGACTGGGTGTATGTTTGATGCTCATGTCTCTCCTCCTTGAAATCCACCCTTTCATTTCTGCTTTTATCAGCACATCGCCGGTTATATTATACGTGTTTGTCTGTTGTTTCTCATCGCACAGACTTCTCTTTCTCTGATTCTCATCTGTTTTTTGTTATTGCTCAGAAGAAGAGGACACTGCCAGATGTTTGCATAACAATTTCATAGCATTGTCTTTGGTACATAGTTGTGGCCCATTGTAAATGTGGGTTAACCCATTGTGTCAGTGGATTGGGTGAGAATGTAAGAAAGACTAACTGTCATTTTTCTCAGTACCTTATCCTATGGATCCCAAGCCTGTGCTCCATCATGAAAGGGGAATTCTGGTATTTTTAAACCTAGGCCCTATATTTACATGTTTTGGTGTGTAATTGATTCATACTTTCTAAAAGTTTTGGAATCTGTCCAGTCGATCGCCTCAGCTGGCAGCCACAACGTAATACTTAATTTACCTCTCCCGACAATCTGGTCCAGGAGCTTTGCCGATCCTGAAGTTCAGCCCAGATTATCTGGTAATGTGTTGGCTGTACAGACCAGTCTTAAACCTCCCGAACTGCTCACAGAGTCATCAGGGCTGCCCAGATAAATAACATGTCTCATATCTAGGATTTAAAATCTGCCGAATCAACAACTGTCATTACGTCAGTAATTTGACAACCGCCGATGACGGCGATGTCCCTGAAGAGTGGATAGTGTTGTCAAGCAGCGATAAACATTCTAGCCCTTCAGGCTTATGTTATGTTAGATTACATATTATTGATAACAGATATTAAAACTGGCAGTTGAAATCGCACCTCTAGTTCTCATTGAAGAATAGACAACCCATGTTGACCACGTGTCCCCAAATATTTTCTCATCCAGACTCATTTCTCCTGCTTTTGTTGTTTCTGCCTGTAGTAAGTGTTAACGGTACTACAGTAGTTTCTTGTGCCAGTCTCCCTTTCTTTATATTTGCCTCCTCATGAGATCTGTGAGACATCTCATGAGATGGCTCATTGCTCCCTCTGGCACGATAATCTTGATAATATCCTTTCAGTGTGTGATGCGCCATTACTTTCAGATCTTTTGGCATGTGCAGGTATGAGATTGGAGAGAAGAACATCTGTTAAATTATGTGCATGATGCAACCCGATTTTACAATCAGTTAAAATTTAGAAGCTCCTGTCTGCCTAAAAGTGCTTGTTTTTGCCACCGACAGGCTAAGGTTGTTATTCTAAGACAACTTTAGAGAGATTATTCCTGTGGAGATAGACCTTTGTTAAATGATAAGATCATTTATGTAACCAGAGACACAAGTCACTCTCAAGGAGAAGTCTCTGAATTCTCGCAAAGAAATTCATGGCTAAATATTTAACTGATATTGACAATCTAGGTGAATCAACAACTGTAACAACTCACCTCTTGAGGTTTCAGAGCGAGGCTTCTTCTTGGGCAAGACTTGAGCGAGACGAGACTATCTCCGTAGGAATCGTTTTGATAATGTTGTCAGACACCTAGAATAACAACCTCAGCCTGACAGTGGCAACATTCATCACTTTTAGTGGATGCAACTTTGACAGTTGCAGCCATTACAGCCATGTTGCGGCTACCAGCTGAGGTGATCTACTGGGCCAACTTCAAAAACTATGCTTAGTGTGACGCATTTACACAACAAAACATGTAAATATATGGCTAAGGTTTAAAAATACCTGAATTCCCCTTTAATACTTATTTTTTAAGCGATAAAATGGTGGCCTTCTTTGGGCCTACATGAACTTCTGACGTTTTACAAACTCTTTTTTCCCTGAGAGAAAAGCTTGCATCCACACCTTTCCGGTGCCAGACAAGCATCTCTGACAGCATGGCTTTTGATGAGAACAAGTTTTGTTTTCACCCCATTTAACCTCAAAAGTGCTATTCTCACTGACAGCTGACTGAAGATGGAGCCAGCACCTCAGCAGCAGCAGCAGCAGCAGCATCAGGAGGAGCCTCGGCCCTGGCACCACCACCCACCCCCTCCTCCTCTTCCACTGCCTCCAACAACCACCTCCATGAGCCCCAAGTCCGACGACCTCGTAGCCTCAGCTCCCCTACTGTCACCCTTTCCACCCCCTTGGAGGTGAGAATTAGCCACCATCTCCATTTCCTTTCCTCTTTGTCCAGTCCTTGCCCTTCCACATTTTCTTGTCATTCTTCACTGTATCACCATTTCTATCCCTTAAAACACGACCAAATCATGATCTACACCCATCTACATCAGCCAGTCCTTAGTTTCCTTTAATCTTATCTCTCCTTCTTTCAGGTGAACTCTGTCTTGATGCTTCTTCTCTTTCTTTTCATCCTTGCCAACCCTATGGAAATGTTAATCTCATCATTTAACCGCTCTTCTCTTCTCTTCTCATTTCATCTCTTCTTTTCATCCCACCATGGAGGATTTTCCTTCTTCACACTGCTCTTTTTTTCCATTTTCAATGGCGACTGAGCTGATTGCTGAGCGCCAAAACAGCTCTCCATTTAACGATGATTGGTTGCATGAAATGGTCCAAGCTTTACTCCGGCTTTGTTATTCATGATGATGAGTTTGTTGTGAACAGTATGCACTCTTGGCACAGTCAGCATCTCGTTCTGCTGCACAGTGTGTTTTAAAGCAAAGACGCTAACAGAATGAAGCTTGCGTGGTGAATTCAAGATGGCAGATCCAGTTACTGCTGGGTGGATCCATTATTTAAATTGATCACACATCCCAAATGATTGTTGTAATTTGCTAAAGCGAACCCGGGGATGTCCAAATCAATGATATGGATCTTGTAAATTAAAAATCATTAAATCCAGAGGTCATTTTAGTAACACAAAGGCAGCCATAAAAGCAATCTGAAGATTAATTTGTGCAGCATGGCTTCCTTTGTGAATATCTTGAAAAGAACATTTAGAAAATCTTTATTACCCATCTCTATAAACTCCTTTGATACTCACAAGAAGAGGAAGATTGAATTTTTGAAGTCATCCATTCCTGTCTTTATAGTGACAAGAGATATAAACTCCACAGTCAACACTTGCAGAGACTCGGATATCAGACAGTAGACATTAGCTGCTGTTTTGTTGATGCAGTGTCTGATTCTTTAACAAAAAAATTAAAAAAAATAATATATAAAGTAGGGTTGGTCAAAATACTTCTATTTAGCATTTGTTTCGAAGGAAATACTATGTAGTTGGATCTTTGAAACTCATGTTATCCATGTGAATATGTGTTCTTTGGTCTTCACGAAGTTCTTGCAAAGCTTTGAGGTGTGTTTTTAAGAACTACTTGAAGGCCAAAGATGACCTGACTGTCATGGACTTTCCTCCACAGTCACCTGACCTCAACCCTGGTGAACATTTATGGGAGCAATTGATGACTGAGATGCCCAAGCATTCTGTGGCATCACAAGAAACTGTCAAAAGACTGTCAAATCCTGCTGGGATAACATGAGTCATCAGATTTTGCGCAAACTTGTGGAGTCTGTGCCAGCTCAAGTGCATGTTTCATTAAAGCAAAAAGGGGACACAGCGAATAGTAAAATATTCTATAATTTGGATATGGAATTTTTTCACTTGATCTGTTGAGCTGATATTAGAAAAAAAAACTTTTTTTTCATCAGGTTTTGCACAAACTTGTGGAGTCCATGCCAGCTTGAGTGCATGCTGGACGTAAAATTTATTAAGATATTCTGAAATTTATTGATTGGATTTTTTTAAAGATTCGACTTTTCACTCAAACTCTTGAGCTAATATATCATTTCTAATAAAAAAAAACATAGCATCTCATTCAAAACAAATGCAAAACAGAAGTATTTTCAGACTTTTTTGTTCACATTCAGAGCTAACTCAGACACCTGATCTACTCTAAATCCTGTACCCGCAGTTCTTCTGCTGTAAAATCTTTCTACCCATCAGAGATTTTAATGAAAGTAAGCCACGGAGCAAGCTGGCATCAGTGGAGGGTTTTTACTGCGAGGCAGCTGCTGTGCATTTGAAGTATTCGACTCGGCTCTTGAATATTTGCATTGTTAAAAAAAGAGAGGAACATTATTTTATTGCCCTCAGTAATCACTGAACTTTTTGTATTTTATTGTGTAACATCATGCAAATCTTGAATGTTTTTGTGTCTGATTCTGTTGCATCTCTCAGATTTTATGTACTCATCATTATGTTGTTGCTACGTGTGTGAAAATGATCTTAGTCTGACATTTTAGAAAACTTGTGAACCATTTTTGAATTCATGTTTTATCTGAGCACATTTATCATCCAGGCTATGCAAAATACATTTGAACTTAAACTTTAAATTATGCAGTGTAGTTATAAATAAAACTTGGCTAATTAAGATCAGCACAGTGTATCTTAAAAAGAACAGTCTCTCTTTGACCTCCTCCTGCATTTAATGGCTTTACTCTGTGGTGATGTTCCTGTGCTATACCAAGGGAACAGACCTGAAGGAGGTTTAATTAAGGTGTGTGTGTTTGTGTGTGTGTCTGTGTTAACAAGACATTATAGAAGTAAAGGAAGTGAAACACTCGCTGCTGAATGTTGTAATTACAACTTCCAGAGGAGGTGGGAGGTCTGTGGATTAAATAACGCAGGCTTTTCTCTTGTTGAAAATCAGATCAGACAGTGATAATTGTTGCAAAAAGAACAGTGTGATGTAGGTGCCTTCATTAACCTGAGCAACTTTAGTCTGTTTAAAAGTTTGTAAAGCAACATCAAGGTGCCACAAATGGTCTGGCCTGTAGGTACATGGTTTCGTGAATAGTGGTATTATGTGTTTTAGCCTTGACCAAGGTCTCCATCTATTAAACCGAAATAGATTTTTTTAATGGTAGAAGTACAGGAAAATATTGGAGTTTTTCTTGGACTTAACATTATCCAGTAAATATCTACAATACTGTTGTTATTAAGCCACAGAAGCTATATCCAGGGAATCAGTAATAGCTGAAACTGTAGAACCGATCAAGCCTCGCTGCTCTTTTCTGTTGACATTTTGACTGACAACTTGACAGGATGACAGAGTATGCCGCATGGGTATTGATTAGCTCGCTTGTTATTTTCATTGGGATCAAACGAGGACTGACTCTGACTTTCCCAGACATATTGTGGTGCTGATGTTGATGGTTTTTCCTAGGTCTTTTCTAATGTTATTCAGGCATCTCTTGGGAGGACTGGTTTCCATCCATGTTATTGTCCAACCATTGTGTTTCAAAGGATCAGTGTTGATTTGTTTCCCGCTGTCAGTTACCAGTATTCGGTTACATCTCCTTTTAGTCTAATGGGAGCGATAATATTTCACTGCATCGTTTTTTCCAGGGAGCCAACAACATCCAGGTGCGAAGGGCGGTAAAGGACACGTTCTCCAACCCACAGTCTCCCCAGCCGTCGCCCTACAGCTCCCCCAAGTCGCAACACAAGACACAGCAGAGCTTCCTGCCCCCGGGCTGGGAGATGAGGATAGCCCCCAATGGACGGCCTTTCTTCATCGACCACAACAGCAGAGCCACCACCTGGGTGAGCTAACACACTGTTGTACCAGGCTGGATTGTACTTTTAGCCAGAGGATTATTTGAAATATGAATGAAGGCTTCATTTTACAGGTCTGCAAGTTTCCTAGTAAGCTTCCAGGAAAGAAGGAACTATGTTATTTGTTCATAATTATAGGGGAAATAAGAATTCCAATGTATTACTTACATAACCTTAGTGCGTGGCAGGTCAGCACTACATACAATGCAGCATATATTAAAATATATAAAGTTTCCGATAATAAATGAATAATGAATGAGAATTTACTCGTGTCATATTTCAAGGAAAAGTCTCCCAACACCAACAGCTGTGTAGAAAGATAAGATAAGACTTTATGGATCCCTCCCTTACTCTTAAATAACTATCTCACATTTATATCTTTTTATTTTAATATTGCTCTTTTTATATCCTTTCCTCACTCATGACAACAGTCAGTTGTGTTGTTGTGACAAAGTATTTTTAATCTGGAAATTCCCTTGTTACAGCAGCTCAAGACTCGATGCTAACAAATAACTCTCACATCTTTATCTCTACTTTTTTTAAAATAATTGGTACCAATTTACGTAGTTTTTCTTGTTAGGACCTTAAAATAAAGTGCAAATGTTTGTTTTTCTGTATGCTTCAGGAGACTAGACGCACATCCATCCGGGGATCCTTAAAAAAACAGAGAAAAGAACAAAGAACATACTGTTTGTGTTTTTAACAATGAATTTGATATGAATGGACACAGATATTCCAGAGCAAATGAAATGGTTAATATCTTATGTTTCACTCGAAGACAGTAAAAATGTAGGGCAGTGGTAAGTGATGAAATTTCAGGATCTTTTAGTGACATCTGGTGGTTAGTTAATTTCACATTTACTTCAGTCCTTATTAGGATTCAGCTCTTCAAGTGAACTTTGGGGAGTTGTGTCATGTCAAAGAGCTGCTTTTGAGCCGCTAACCAGAGCGAAAGTAAAATGTTGGTTTTAACCATTTAATAAAATCTTTCCTCTGTTTTCATTCACATGCATCTCTGTGTCTCATCGTTCTTCGTCTCTCTCTTTTGACAACCAGGAGGATCCCAGGTTGAAATATCCAGTCCATATGAGGAATAAGAACTCAATGGAGCCTGGTGACCTTGGTCCTCTTCCTGTAAGTACACTCACTATTAAACCTATTAAACCTTTGGCCCACAAAGCACATTCATAAGAACCTAATAATAATTGCTTAACTTTGTTCACTCATTCACAAGTGCCATGTCCAAGATGCACTTCATTGTGTGCTCTAAATGAGTCTATATATATATCACCATAACTGTTCCTAAGCTAATTAGAAATGGTATTTATTCAGCTTGTTGCACCATCAGTGACTTTTCATGTTTTTATTGTGGGTTTTGTCTGCTGGTCAGCTTAAACAGCCTAAGTCATTGGTCCATGTTTAAATTTGAACTATGTGGATGAAGTCGCTTTCTCACTAGAAGATGAGATATGATCATGTGAAGAGACATTTCCTTTTTAGTCCTGTTAGAACAGAGGGAGAATGTAACTGGCAAGAGTCCTGGGGGCTGTGATAACTAGGAGGTGGAGGCTGTCTGTCACCTGCTCTATTATCAGTTTGACATAGACAAACACCCAACAAATGGTTACTGTAGGTAGCTGATGAATAATCAGAGCTTTCATGGGGTTGTACATCTCACAGGCTTGTGTGGTGTGTGCATGTGTGTGTGTTTTCTCTCTCTCTCTTTCTTTCTTTCTTTCTCCCTCATTCTCTTTTTTTCTCTCCGTTCTGGTGGATCTAATGTATGCTACTTCTTCTACACCTGGCCATGTCTGTTTGGCAGCACCTACCAGAGGAGGTTGGTTGGTGCCTCCCTCCCTCTGCCTGCCTACCTACCTGTCTGGTCCGGTCTGGTCAAATGCCTGCAGACAGCCTTGCGCTTTCTTTTTTTTTTTTTCTCCTCTTTTTCTCTCTATCTTTTCTCTTTCTCATGACCGGCATGGATGGATTGTACCTTCCCCTCCCTTTTCATCGATATTTTTACCCCACTTCCTCTCTCTCCCTGCACCACCACCACCACCACTACCCCTCTTTGTGAGCGATTTGACATTTTGGAGAGCTCCCTGCGATTCTCCAAGGATTCCTCAGACTGCTCCATGTCTGTTCACCTGTATCAGCGTCTGAGGCACAGATAGACGAGTTGGGAAAGTGGAACAAGGCGAGATGCACCGAGAGAGAAGGAGAATGAATAAGGACTGAAAGAGGAGAAACAGGGTGGAATAAGGTGTAGGGATGCACAATATGTATCATGGGAAATTTATATATTCAGCTATTGGCCGATAATTAAATTGGTGCCTTTAAATAGATCCGATAATACAAAGCCAAATGCCTTTCATTGACTTAACAAGCTCAACAACTACACATTCTGATACAGTAGGTGATGGGACGCACTTTTTAAAGATATAAAACAAAGCTGTAGTTGTTTTAGATGTTTTAATGCAGTTCTTACATATTATATTTTGTTGAGTTCCAACATTATTCCAAATGTTTCCAACATGTTCAAATCCAAAGATATCCACAGGTTTACTCAAGGTAACGGTGCATATCATTTCCGTAGTCAGGTTGATAAACGGGAGTGAAGATACTAGAGATAGATAAGAGCTTTTAACTCCCAAAAGTTAAAGGGTAATCTTTGAGCTCTCCTCCCTTCATTCCTCTAGAAGGTCTGGCTCTGCTCTCCTTCAGAGCTGGACGGCAAATGTCTTTTGTTGAAGGAAAAGAAGAACAAGCCCAGCACGCTATTGTCTTGCTCATGACTTCAAACTGCTGCACCTGGGTAGAGCCATGCAGTGTAGACTTGAGAGCCCAACACGTAGCCACATTTTTTACAGTTACAGAGGAAGACAACAATTGCAAGATACGCGTTTTAACAAAATGACTCTTATAAGGGCTGTTGAATATGAAATCATCCATCTTTTCGTCAGTCTTTCTCAGGTGTGTATAATGTACAGGTTGTGAACTTCTTTTTAAAATACGATATGTGAAATGATCAGTTATCTTATCGATACCAGTGACTAGAAGTATCGTCTGAAGAAAATTCATATTGTGCATCCCTACTAAGGGACAGAGGGAGGGACAGCAGCTTCATGAGAAACAAAGAGAGCTATATGTGTATGTGGAGGAAGGAACTGGCTGTATGCTGCATGTGTTATCAGCTTTTCAATCTGGTCTCTCCATTCAAGCAGTGGCAGCATAGAGAACACACACACACTGTTAGAAACACACACACACACTGTAAGTACACCCCGTTCGACAGATTATCAGTCTCAGTTCTCTTCCCCACCCCTTTACTCTCAATCTACTGTAATTTTTTTAATTGCCTGACCGCAGGTGCTGTACGAGTGTGTGTGTATGTGTGGCCTGTGACACCGTACTGAGTGGTCACCGTGTCAGTGGTGGTGTACTGGTTTGAACTAGTGGTGGTGATTTAACCTTTTAATGTTGTGGTTGTGTCCCTGCCTTGCTGACGTCTCAGACATGACTCAAATAGGAGAGAAAATCCTTTCTGTTCCTTTTTGCGTGTTTGATTGAGCTTGCCTCGCCTACACCGCTGGGCTGTCAGTGTTTCGGACCGATTTGACGGTCAGTCAAGGTCAATCAAACATAAATTTAAAAAAAGGAAAAGAAAGTGGACGGATTTAAATGACTATTTGAGCATGGCCTGTTTAATAGTGCTGTCTAATGGTGACATTTTGCTTTTGTCTCACTCTCCCTCTCTTTCTTTGCTCCTTTTTTAGCCTGGATGGGAAGAAAGAATTCATTCAGACGGACGCACATTCTACATTGACCACAGTAAGACGACGCCATTTTACCACTCTCTTTCTCTTCCACGCTTGCATTTGGTCACGTTCGTCTTACTTTATCTGCCTTTTGACAAGTCGACTGGTCATTCAGTTTAAAAGTTATTGTATCATGCCCAGGTTAAAGGTCCCATATTAGGCTCATCTCCAGGTTCATACTTCTATTTTGGGTGATGACTAGATGATGTTCACATGCTTTAATGTTCAAAAAAACACGTAATTTTTCTCCTACTGTCCATTGCTGAGGCACCTCTATTCAGCTCCTTACTTTAGTGACTCTCTCTTAGGGCTCCACTCTTGGAAATCCCAGTCTGCTTTGATTGGTCAGCTCTCACATGCCTGAGCACTGCCCACTGTGTTTCTACATCAGCTCTGCCTATGTGTTTGCAACCACGGCTGTGCTGGCGACATGGCTGAGGGTGGTGACTGTATAGTTGTGACATCACAACCTAACAGAAGTCCTGATGGCTCGTTTAAAGCTTTTTTTTTTTTTTAATACGGGTTGTGTGAATTTCTCCGTAATGAGATATTTCAAACATTTATGGTATTTACAGCACCAAGAACTGCTTTGTAATCAGAAAAAAGGAAGTCTTACTGTCTACACTATGAGACCTTAAACTGAAACATGTGTCGTCAGAAGGGTTGAAGCTGAATTATTTTCATTATTAATTAATCTGATGATTATTTCTTGGATTAATTGAGTTATTATTTAGTCTATAACAAGGCTTTTTTCATTTTAAAAAGCTTAAACCAGAAAGTGTTTCAGAAGTCTTACTGATTCCTCTTCTTGCCTCAAGTGTTTGTGTTGTGTGTTTAATCCAGATACAAAGAACACACAGTGGGAGGACCCTCGTCTGCAGAGTCCGGCTATCACAGGACCTGTGAGTAGTTTCCTCTGCAGCTGCAGTGTTGCGACACACAGACAACAAGTTCTTCTTTAACATTGTGTAACACGCTCTCATCAGCCTCAGTGACTTTGTACAACAAAGATAAATCACTTTGTCACTGCATTTGTCACTTAACATGCCAACACCTTCATGTTATTCTGTGTACCACTTTAGATACTGTTCTCCCTCACTGCCAACTACACTACCCAAGTTACACTCTATGTATTTTGGGGGGCTTAAACAAGAAATGGAAGCATATTTACTTTTCCTGTTAAAATATTAACATCACAAGTTAAATATCTTAAAGGATATTGAGTTTTTCATGATTTCTTGACTCTGGTTTCCATTGTTTGTCATCTGTGCAGGCTGTTCCCTACTCCAGAGAGTTCAAGCAGAAATACGACTACTTCAGGAAGAAATTAAAGAAACCGGTAAGAAGTGATTTTTAAAATAATGACCTGTCTTTAATTTCTGGGCTCTTGCTGTGAAAACAAAGCTAAATTTGGTCAAAACTAGAGGGAGGTCTAATTTGCTTCTATGTTGATTGTGCTTGATTGCATAGTTATTCAACTTTCTTCACACAGTCTTGACACTGCATGACTGAGTTTGATACATTTTATTGCATTTGCATGTTAAATATTCATTGCAATCATTTCACATTTCTTTGTAATTAACACCTGGTAGGTGGAGTGCAGAATGCCTGTTTTCTTATGCTGGAATTTAATCTGTTGTGAACTAACTTCAGCTTTGACACAGCGTTCGGTCTTATGCTAGAGCATGTTTAAGGTCAGCAGGCATGATTAACACACTGAAGTTTATAACTGCACTGAATTGTTTTGACAGAGGAAACATGGGTATATTATATATATTATTTTCAGGTGTAATCAGTGCTTCAACAGGCTTTGCACTTACAAAATGAGTTCTACAGTCTCCATTTTACAACAATCATCATTCAATTTTTCTTCTTTTGCCCCCCTGGTGACCATAGGGGAGCATGACATTAGGGGCTTTCAGTTAATTACAATCTGCAGCTACACTGCTAGATTCCACTAAATCCTAAACACTGGACCTTAAAGCGCAGCTACACTTCCTATCCCTGTTTGATGAGTCAAATCAATCATTTGCCTTTCTGTTTAGGTCACATGCTTCCACCTTACCTGAATGAATTCAAGTAAAATGAAAATTTTGCCTGCATGTAACACAGTATTGTTATATATTTATTCCAGGCTGATATCCCCAACCGATTTGAGATGAAGTTACACAGGAACAACATCTTTGAAGAGTCGTACCGTCGAATCATGTCCCTAAAGAGGCCTGACGTCCTGAAGGCGCGGCTGTGGATCGAGTTCGAGTCAGAGAAAGGACTGGACTACGGTGGTGTGGCCAGAGAGTGGTTCTTCCTCTTATCTAAGGAGATGTTCAACCCTTACTACGGCCTGTTTGAATACTCTGCCACGTAAGTCTCTGCTTGTCTGCCTTGCTGCGTGCTTGCTTTAGATAAACAGAGCTGCCTCTAACTGAAGTGAGAGGTTGAATCCACTGAGGCATTTAGCAGGATATGACACAGGACACCCTGAAGAGTTAAACAAAGCTGATGAGCTGTAGTAAAGGAACCATGTTGCATGTTCGCAGCCATGGAAAAATCTTTCTTCGCTCATATTTGTGATTGTCTTTTTAAACAAAGCGGAGCGAGGGGCAGAGCTGATGTATTGTTTCCCTTTGAGGCTTGTTAAAGTTTCCTTTTACTTTGATTAACTTTTCCTCTCATTCATAAAGCCATCCTGCAACAGTGTTTCCCACGCACAGTACTTGTTGAGATAATTACAGTGTTGTATGTTTTCTTCCTTTTCACGGCACTATCATCAAGAGATGACGACTTTTTTGCAGTGTAGGGCAGAGGTAACAGATAATCAATAAAACAATAGGAGCTTCTGAAAAGGCCAGGAAATTAAAAAATGTGCCCTGACTTTAATTACACTGAGCTTTAATTTAATAAATATGATTAAAAATTTAAACCTTTGAAATTAAACCCCATTGTGAATATTAATCACAGTTTATCATTTAGTTTTAACATCGTCATGCAGCGGCAGATAAATGAGAAACTGATGCTTAGCAACCACCTGGGTGCATAAAAACACTCACAAAAATCTATTACCTTTTAACTGGGCTTTTAAAGCCACATAACATTTTTAGTGAAAACAAATGACTTTCTTCTTCTTCTTCTGTGCTCTCGTCTCTGCAGCGACAACTACACTCTCCAAATCAACCCCAACTCCGGCCTGTGCAATGAGGATCACCTCTCCTATTTCAAGTTCATCGGACGTGTGGCAGGAATGGCTGTGTTTCATGGAAAACTGCTGGATGGTAAGCTGCTTGATGTTGCTTTGTTGGTGTTATATTTATTCGGGTTTGTCGTGCATTTATCACTGATGTTTTTAGTCTTTTTTTCTGCACACATACTCTTACAGCACACTGTTGTTTTCTGCTTTTTAGGTTTTTTCATCAGACCCTTCTACAAGATGATGTTGGGAAAACAGATCTCTCTTAAAGACATGGAGTCTGTGGTAAGATCTCATTGCTACTAATTATTTAAAATCTTATTTTGGACCACTAAATTTGGCATCATAAATAAGATTGAAATATGTATTTAATTCCTTTAATTCAGCTAATTATTTTAACAATCCGCAATCTTTTATTAACTACTGATCAATCAGCACTGACCCCAGGGTTGATTGTTTGAATAGAATCGTTCCACATACGAGAAAGAAACCCTGAAATCTCACAAGTAAAGGCCAGTAAATGACTTGATTTTCTTTGTGTCTCATGTTCATCTGCCCTGTGTTGCCTCCCTGCAGGACAGTGAATACTACAACTCTCTGAAGTGGATCCTAGAGAATGATCCCACTGAGCTGGACCTAAGGTTTTGTATCGATGAGGACAACTTTGGACAGGTGCGCTTGATTCAATCAGTCACTTTGAATCTGTTAAGATCCCCATTCTTGAAGGGTGAAGGTAGTTTCCTGGCCCTTATTTTCTTTGTTGTTTCCTTTCTCAGACGTACCAGGTGGACCTGAAGCCCAGCGGCTCAGACATGGTGGTCACTAATGAGAACAAAAAGGAATACATAGAGTAAGTACACAAACAGTATTTCACCTCCCGACTTCATTCTTAATTTATTTTTTATGCTTGTCGTAAAACTACATATCAAACATGAATCTAAAACTGTCCTTAAAGTTGTTCTTGTATTCATGTTTCAATAATCTTCTCTATGACAGCCTGGTCATCCAGTGGAGGTTTGTCAATCGGGTCCAGAAGCAGATGAACGCCTTCTTAGAGGTATTTATGTGCAATACAGCTGTCACCACTAGGGGGTAGCGTGACCTCAGACTTTGTGTCAGCATGTTTGAGGCCCACAGTTTTAAATTCAGCCTCTGTTTATAAACCTTTTGGATATTTGTTGCTTTTAAAACTGACACCTCACTTATTTATTTAACTGTCGTTATGTTGCTTCGCTTGAACCTTCAACATAATTATGTTTTGATTCCTTTTCTGTTTAATTTTCAGGGCTTCACTGAGCTCATTCTCATCGATCTGATCAAGATCTTTGATGAAAACGAACTGGAGGTATGGATTCTTTATCTTAATCACCTTTTGAACAAAGCTAAAAGGTTATGAACGTCAATAATTTATAAAAGTGATGAAATATTATCATAAATTTAAAGATAAATTTAAATTGCGTTATTTTTCCATCAAATATTACAAAATAAAACAAAAAAAATATTGATCCAAAAGATTTCTAAATGCGAACTATGAAGAAAATATTTCTAAACACTACGTACACATCTTAGCTTTTGAGATATGCTAATTTTTACGAGCAAACAGTTTCAGCTTGATAGTTTCATCTGAAAAAGAAATATATTCCAGTGCCTTTGGTAACTGGTATTTTTCCAGTTTTTCAAATGCTCAGTATGCGCAAAACTACAAACTACACTTTAATCAAAACTACAAAATAAACAGTGCTTAAAACTATTATTTCTCTCACTTTTACCACCGCGTGTTGTCACAATATTTTTTACCACATGTAATGTAATGACATCATCAGGCACCTAAAGCTTCATGAGGCGGACGACAGCGCTGTAGGGGAGCACACATAAACATGACATTTTTTTGATTTTCCTGGAACAATTGTCCCTTTTCATACAAATCATTCTACAGCCTGTTATTGGTGAATGAGAAATTTTGGTAGGTGTTAATTTTTAAGTTACATTACAATCCTTTCGCACGTTGGCAATGCAAAGTGATTAACACATGTATGTTACTTCACATTCTAACATATTGTACCCTCAACTTAACAGAGTTCTTTGTCAAAATGCGATGTGGCAGTTGTTTTAATAATTTCTTTCTCTTGTCCCTGTGTAGCTGCTCATGTGTGGTCTGGGTGACGTCGATGTCAACGACTGGAGACAACACACTGTTTACAAGAACGGCTACTGCCCCAACCATCCTGTTATACAGTGGTTCTGGAAGGTATGTCTGTGTGTGTGTTGTGTGGATCATCGCCACATGTTGCAACATCTTTGTGGCGATAACTTTGGTAATAAATGTTGGTTCCAGTCGCCTTCCCCTCGGTCCGTCCAGCCTGCCACGGGTGTGCTGGCCTCGCTTTTGAAGATCAAAGTCTGTTTGGAAGAACAGGCTTGTTTGCTCTGATGAAAGAGCCCAAAGTAGTACCTGCCCTGGTTATCATCTGTCTTGACTCGAACTTCAACACACACACACAGTCGCACACGCAAATACAATCAGACAGCAAACAAAACACACGAGCCATAATTTGTGTGTGCGGTGTGCGGTGTCATGTCATCTGATTAAATGAACTGGCTCAAACAGCTTCTGTTTGAACCTTTTTTCCCCTCATGTTTTAGGAACATTGATATTTGATAAATGAATTCTGTGAACTAATTGATTGTGTTCTTTCAGGTCGTCCTGTTGATGGATGCTGAAAAGAGGATCCGACTCCTCCAGTTTGTTACAGGAACGTCAAGAGTGCCCATGAACGGCTTTGCCGAGCTTTATGGTACGTTACTTCACCACATAGTTTCCTGTATTTCCTGTTTTTATAACGGCACCAGTCCTTTCAAAATCTATATATTACCTGCTGAAGCTGCAGGTCCTGAGCTTTGTGTAACACTGACACAAAAATAGTTTTCTAAGAAAAGATAAGTCAGTCACAGTTCCAAGAATTACTAACGCTGTACACATACAGATAAACAACAGATGAGAAATGACCAAAAATGTCAGGTTCTATGACTACTGAAATGTCACATCCATATAGACAAATACTATGTTATTAATTTTTTTTTATCCCGTATTTAAGAAAATGAACATTTTTATATACATACTGTAGAATTATGCATAAGGTTTCAAATGATTGAATCACTAAAAATTACAAATACCTTTTAAAATAACTTGCATAAAATGGCAAACTCCTTCCTTCTCTTTCTCTAGCTAAGATTGGATCGATTAAATCTACTAAGAGTTACATTTTTTGTGGTCTAATAAAAGTATTTCTACATCATAACTGTGTGTCATCATTATAATTATTGTTTATTTTTGTGCCAGGTTCTAATGGACCTCAGCTGTTCACAATCGAGCAGTGGGGAACACCAGATAAGTTGCCAAGAGCTCACACATGGTATGTCACTACCACACACACACACACACACACACACACACACACACACACACACACACACACACACACACACACACACACACACACAATAACCAAGAGGCTACTGCCATGCTAGCAGCTTTGGACACAGCAGTACTTTGGGCTAAAGGCTAACATGCTGATGCTAAGCAGGGGTAATGTTTAGCATGATCATTATCTTATTTTAGCAAGTTAGCATGCTAATATTTGTTAGCCATTCATTTGCAGGTGTTGGGTCAAAGTATTGGACGAGTTACTGTTAAGTTTGCATGTAACGGCTAGTGGGCTGCTATTTGCTTCATCTTTCTTACGTGTTTCCTGTAAAGACAGGTAGCTACGGAGGGACGTGTAGCGGATATTGATTGTTGTTTACAACCAACCAAACAAAACACCATGTTAAGGTTTTTAAATTTTAAATTTTTCTCCCCCAGTTTCAACCGCTTGGACCTGCCCACTTACGACTCATTCGAGGACCTGAGAGAGAAACTCCTCATGGCTGTGGAGAACGCGCAGGGCTTCGAGGGGGTCGACTAAAAACAGCAGCCTGCGACTGCATCCAACCAACCGACAATAAAAAAAATACACAAAAGAAAAAAGCCACAGGGATGTCAAACCAGCTGCTGTAGCAGTTCTGTGCGAGCATGTTGTACTGTAAAGCCTGCCTGTGAGCCACCTCCACAGCACGGTGGTTTGAGACTGTACAGCGATTTGTCGAGCCAATATGCCTACGTCTTTGTATCTTTTCAGTGCGGTAGGTCCCTCCTCAAAGGTGCTGGGGAAAGAACGGGAGAGTCGCAACGTCGAATGCTGAAATCTATTATCCACAGGCATGAGCTGGCCCCCCTGATCCGCCGTCTCTTTCCCCTCTACCCTCGTCCTGTGAAAATCTACAGTGCTGGAAAACACTAATGCATTTCAATAGCTCCTTTATGTACACTATAGCACAGTATTCGAGCACCTTTCAGTGGAAGGGTCTTAGCATGGCCTTAATCTGGCTCTTACATGCACTATTTCTCTAAGAACCTGCAATGGCACTATGATCACAACTCTCTCAAATCCTTAGACCAACACCAGATTACCTTAGGAATGCTAGCCAATCACATTTCAGGAAATCGGCCACACCCCTCCGTAGAGCCTTCACTATCTGTTGTGTGATCAGAAATCGCCACTGCAGCCTTTTGTAGAATAATGTTTCTCTTGTTTTCGTTCGGGTTTTTTTTAGCCACTGGTGAGGATTCAAGAACGGGGGATTAAAAAAATCCCCAAAGATGATTTTTTTTTAAATAGTTTTTCTCCTTATGGAACAGATTTTTTTTTTTTTTTTTTAAATCGTTGGTAAAATTCTCGCAGGAAAATACTCTCAACGTATTTGTACTGATGAACAATGTTGTTTACTATTTTGACAATTCTATATGACATGGTGTGTGACGTGTAAATCTGGCTAGTCTGGGAAATAATTAATCCATATCATTTGTTATGGTGATAGCAAATGTGTTGAATAAAATGGTTTTTATCGTAGTGCTATGAAAGCAGCATGAAAATGTATCCTGTGTTTGCTTCGACTACATGGTAGTAATTTGGACGTGTAATCGGTCTCGAGGTCGACAAGGGAAAACTAAAACCCGGCGGATAGTTTCCCTGAGATGTTTGCGTCATGATTATATTAATATTCTCATGCCTGTTGCTGTTCATAATGCTGTAAATTGTTCTTGGAAAAAAAAAACACGTTTTAAGTTCTTTCATGATATATAAATATATGTATGAACTACATTTAACAGAAGTATTACTGATCAACAACACTAAAAATGAAGCTGTGTGCGTGCGCGCGGGTGTTTGAGAGTAAAGCTGTGATTGCCACTGAATATAAAGCAGCACGTTTCTTACAAAGAAAAAAATGTGTTTTCTTTTTTATGTTTTTGTTCTTCTCTCTCTCTCCTTTTTCTAACACCATTGAACCTAAAGGGCACTTTATAGATCACTCTGAGGTCATGTCACCTATTGTATGTCTTTTGTCATTATTAACTTGAATGTGATTCTTTTTATTTTTCTTTTGTCTTTTTGTTTTTTTTCCATTCGGAGCACTTACCTGGTGCAATATAAATAGTCTGTAAATCTGGGCTGCTGCTAAGGTAGAAAAAGTTGACAGAGGTGAAGCAGAAGCTTCACATCCTTTAGTATTCTCGATTTTCTCTCCTCTTTTTCTCGACGTTTTCCTCCCTTGTGTTTCCTCCCTCCTGTGATCCCACCTCTCAAACTGACTCAGTAAAGATTAGTCCTCTTTTTAGAGGGGTTTCTTTTTTTAATGAATGACGGAAAATATCACTTTTGTTAAAAGACTCCACTCTCTGCAACTCTTTGTGGTTCATTTAACTTCAGTCAAATAAAAATGAAACTTCTCAGAGTGTGTTGTTTGAGTTCATCACATAAAAGGTCCACACAAACATGATACAAATGTGTAAGTACGATGGTAACTGGTCTTGTTTAAACATTTATTTGAGCGCTTGCATGCTAAAAATGTTTTATCTAACACATGATCGTCTTGTAAATTAGGGTCCAACAGTATATCAAATAAAACCTTTATAATTAGCTTCAAACTGAGCAGCTACATCATTAAAATGCTGCTTCAACAAGTCCTGCATGACACTTTACTATCTTACTTTACAGGACAGGTGCTGCTGCTGCTGAGGGAAGATTGTTTTAATTCATCCACATTATAAAATGACTTCTTGATATCGAGCTAACCTCGGTTCAGTTTTCTGATACCCAAATTTTTGTTTGTTAAATCACGTTTCAGAGCACCTGTCTTGAGACTTACAACTGTCCCCATCGCTCTCTTTTTTTCCTGCGTGTGTGCACACGTGGTGTGGTGAAGGGACCTCAGTTCATTCACACAATCACAATCTAGGAGTTATCAGCTCCAAGGACAAGCAAATAAAAGCCACCCTGCCAGCCCGGGGACATTTTATCAAGCCCCGCTACCCTCGATCTGGTCACAAACAAACCAAGAGCCAACTCCTCTTTAGATCCACCTGGTAAAACATTCCACCTGCGGGAAACAATGTCACAAAGTGCAAATTAGAATAAAAACTCCTAAAAAAATGAATCATGAAAAAGCACAAACCTTCCATTAGGTTTTCTGTAAAAGATAAAGAGAGTTTCAGAGTCTGTCGTCCTCTCACAGGCGTCCGTCTCTACGTTACATCACAGCACTGACCTTAATGAAACCCTGACGGGGAAGTTTAAGCAACAACCTGGAAAAACGTGGATAAAAAAGAAGTTAAAAAATATTCTAATAATTAATGTTTCTTCTCAGCTAAGCCTCAAGTGGGCAGATGTACTTTTTTATTTTAAAGGTTATTTAATACATTAAATAAAATAAAAAAAATAGCTTTGGCTTTGACAAATTATAATTAACCATGTATCTATTAGCCTTCTTTTAATAACTTCAACTTTTTATCTATTACTTTGAGCTACGTCAGCTGTTAATCCAATACTTTGAGCCAACTATTTTAACCATGTTTTTTCATTACTTTACTCAGCTGGTTATCCATTATTTTTAGCTATTTATTTAAATAGTTTATCCTTGTACCAAGTATTTCAACAGTTTAAGGTTATCCATTACTTTTTCTTAATTGTTTCAACTGTTTATCCATTAAGTTGATCTAATTATTTCAACTGTTACTGTTTTGTAACTGTTACTACTTACTGAATAACCTTTAGCTGTTTTAAAACCTATGTGTGCGGTCTTCAGGGGACTGAAAATGCGGACACACAAACACACACACAATGCAAATAAGTAACATCAGCTTGTCCCAGGAAATCATCTCTGGTGTAGGAAAGTAAACATGGTCACCTTCAGCAGCTTAATGTTAGAAGTAGCAGCTTTCTGAGTGTCTGCGGTTTGTGACGTGATGTGCAGGTGTACTCCTTCAGTTAGACTACCAGGGGGAGAATGGAAGAATTATGCATAAGCTAAGCAATGCGTCCCCTGTAGTTTGCCAGGTGACAGGGTTTATAATGAAACTGGGGGGCCAGTACTTATAGTGAAGAAACTCTGGTTATTAAGGCCCTTTTGCCTCACTAGGGGCAGTTTTTTTGGTCTCCCCCTCCTCCACCCCTCACCCTCTACCTCTGGTCAGGGTCGATCAATACTTCCCCTGTAGCTTATCACTAATGTGGAACTGGCTGTTTGTCCAAACCCTGCTCCGTCTACATAAAGACTTGGACAGGGGACGGCATCAAACCCAATTGCACCACATATCACCTCATGAACACGCGGGTACGGACGCACTACTGGACTTTTAGCTGTTTGGAGACAAAGACCTCTGGTGCGAGAGAGAAGGAGCACAGAACGCTGGGAGAATCAGGAGCAGGAGGATGATTCAAGGGTACAAATGAATCAGTCAGAGAAGAGGATCCACTTGAGGTGAGAACAGAAGTCTCAGAAATGTTTTATCTCGAAGTTTTATGAGTAAAGTTGATGATAACGATTAGAAAAGAAAACCTCTTTGCTATTTTGAACCCATAAATGTTAAAAAAAATTTTAAAAAATAAAATAAATTTGAATCTACTGTGACATACAATCTGAAACAACCTTTTTTCAGCTACATCTGAGAAAACTTCATGCCATTTTTTGTCGTATAGAAAAAAAAACTCTCTTATTGACACACATGCACACAGCTGCAGTCATCCCCACAACCAGTGGAAGAAGACATGACTGGACGTTAGACACTTCGGATAGGCCTTGTATATATACTCAGCACTATTTTCCTTATTTTTAATAGTTTTCTATATTTTAAAATCATGTTTTATTTCAGCATATTGACGGGCACAAGGGCCACATGGATGATCATAAATCACAAAGCACAGTTTACTGAGTTTCAAAGCCCTGTCAGAGCACCACACGCACACCAACACCACGTGTATGTTGACATTATATCTGGTTTCTCCTCTTTCTATTTATTCCACATCTCACCAAACTACTCCCCCCTCCCTCTTATTTCACCAGGTTTCCCATCCAGCGGTTTGTATTAACAACCTCTCCAGTAAACTCTGTCCTCCAGAGCTGTGGAGTGTGACAATGGTGTTTGTGTCCTCTGTATCAAACGCCATTATCACACTAAATAGCTACAGTGTGAAAAGGACCTCAATAGATTCCTCAGTTTCCTGTTTTTGTGCCATCTTGATTATCTTACACTGTAAAAAAGTAAAGTGTGTCCCCATCTGTCGGTGTGCCTGTAGCCCGGGACACATTCGACCATGCAGGAGTGGCAGGGATGAAAATAGACCTGCAGAGTGTTGATGCATCGTTCGTGATCTTGAGCCTCTGAGTGTGACCCACTTTTCTTTTGCATTTGAGGCGCTAATTCGCCGTATAGACGACCCGTCTGTTTTCATGCCGCTGCCAAGTGTTTCAACATGGTCGTCTGATACAGGCGCTTGTTATGCTGTATTTGTCTCTGTGCATGTAGATAATGTAAATAAAAAGTGTTTGTTTTGTGTCTGTTTCTACAGAGTGAACTTGTACACATTCCTAAGAATTAAAATTAAAAAAAGGCAAAATGTTCATTTTTGTTTTGTTTTTGTACAAAGACATACAGATATTTGCATATTTACATTGCCACAGTGTCAAAATCATGACGCAACACCCTCCTCCTCTGTCAAACCTTTAGGTCCGAGTTGATTTAACTTGATCAAAGAGAAATCAGAACGTATCTTCAACCAGCAATGTCTCTTTAATAAGAAAGATCTACACACTGGCCACAGCCGCACCCTGAGAGCCATCTCAGCAATTTGGGTCAGAGATTTAAAAGGCGACAGTGATATATAGAGACCATTTGAGCCTGCAATTGAATATCTCCCATGCTATTGAGATCATATGGACTCTGAACGTGAGTAGATTTTGCTCGTGGAGTATTGGATTGCTGGGTATAGATCTTTGAAATGAGGCCAGACATTCGAAATCAATCTGACAAGCAGAATCGCCTCAGATTTTAAAAAGAAAAGATCAATAAACCTTCACATTTTTCAGTGAATACATTCAAAGGCAGACTTAAAGTGAGCTTTATGTGTACAAAATGTCTCTGTGTGTCTGAACCAGAAGCTTTACTACACGAACAAACGTTTTAAAAACAGTAAAGTGAATATACGTTCATTAAAACACCTTTGTCGCCTCGCAAAACAATATACATCCTCTACCGCTACTGTTTCCTCAAATCAATTAATTAACAAGTTCATTAATTTAATGAACTAATAGTTTGAAAACATCACAGAAGTAAAAAAAACAAAAAAACAAGAAAAACTCTGCATTGATCTGTCAAGAAAAGTCATTGCACTTCATCAATAAAGCAAATCTCTAAGACATCATAGTTCAACACTGCAGACAAACTCGTCATTCTCATCATCATTTTCAAGTGTTTGTTAAAGTTGTCACAGTTTTCTCAAAACTATCGTCTCCTCTCTTAGGTTATACATACTCTCTCATATAGAAATCTTCAATAAAATAAAATATATCTCTAAAATGTCCGACGCGAGATGAAGCTAAATCTCTGATGAAACGGCTGGCTGCGCAACGATCGCTCCCGCCAGAGTCAAATATGTCCTCGTCCAAAACTTTGGACAACTTTCCAAACTCTGCATGACGAGATCCAACGTGAGTGACGCAAATCACCAAAAACCTCACCAAATTCAATAACAATGAATCCCAAAGTCCAAGACTCTCCTCCTATTATGACTTGCCCTTCACTGTTGGCCCGAATGTTTTCTTCTTGGGTGCAGCAGACGGCTGGGGTTTGGGTTTCGGAGCAGACGCGGGCTTTTTCGGTTTTGGCTGCAGGGATTTGAGGCCCAGGATCTCACAGTACTTGTTGCACAGGTGCAAGGCTTTGAACTGGTCAATGAAGGAGGTGGCACAGTTTCCTTTGAAGCCTTTGTATCTAAAAAGAAATATATTATCAATACATCAATTAGCATGTTAGCAATTTACATCTGTTAGCGGTTTTATAAAAATACTCACCCTTTCTTAGAGGTGGCTATTCCCACATCAGTAAGCCTCATTCCCACTCCTGCAAAACCAGAATATTCAGACTGCATTTAGTGCTCTGAAATGGTCATTCTGAGTGCAGATTTTCCATGTTTTCATCACCCCAAGAATAAAATGTTGGCAGTTAACATTTCTGCAAACTACTGATACGTTCACATTTGTATTGTTCATATCAGGAGGGGATGGTGGGCTAGTGTAGGTGTGAGACCACTGGATATCATTAAGGAGACCTCTGAACAATTTCATCCTTGCGACAATATTTGCCAACATTTATTCAGTCCACAGGGTTGTTTTCCTAACCTTGCATGTCAGTGACCAGCAGGTTGCCCTCGGTCTTGTGGTAGACCCAGTGCTGGAAAGCACAACATTTCTGTCCTGCCTCCGAGTCGCGCCTCATCAGGTTGATCTCTTTGCCATCCTTGACTGAATACTTGACAAAGTCCCCAATCAGCTCTTCCTCCAGCGTTGCATACGGGATGTCATTGGATGGGCGGTGAACCAGATAGATGGGAATGATCCTGGTGGAAGCATGAAACGAAAGAGCTTGAGCTCCACATTGCTCTTTAATAATATGAAGGCTGCAGAGAGTTTTGTTGAGCATTAATTTTATGCGTCACTCACTCTGGGATCGCTCCGAAGGCTTCAACAGACTGGGCTTCAGTGGTGTAGGACTTGATGTACTCTCTCGCTGTGTTCTGGACCTGGCACTCCTACAGAGCCAAAAAAAAGTCCATTATAAAACAACTACTCTCTGTATTTAAAACACAAAATAATTAATCTATATGGAGCCAGCAATGATTTTGTCAGCTAAAAAACATTGTAAAAGCTTGGATAAATAGATTGTGTTTGCTCTGTTTCTGTTCCTTTTAGTGGACATTTTCCCAAGAAATTGCATTTTTAGGTCATAAATGCAAAAAACAAACAAACAAGCAACAGTAAAATCCTTAGATTTTAACGTTAAATTTAAAAGCCCTTGTTCATTTCAATCAATGATCTTCGGTTATGCTAGTAGGCAGACTTTGTTACTTTCAGACCGAGCCAAGCCAGCTGGGTCCCCCTGTTTCTAGTCTTTATGCTAAGCTATGCTAACCAGGTGCTGCCTCCGGGCACATATTGACTGTACAGACATGAGAGTGGTATCAGTCTTCTCGTGTAATTGCTGCCTCTTTTCCCCGTAGGTTGAACTGAATGACATCTAACGTGGTACCCAACAAGAACATTTCTGCACATAATGCAATTATACTTTTAGCTATGAAGGGCGGACGGGCCGTGTGACGTTCATACCTCTACAGCCAAGGTGAAGTTCTTCTGAATGAGCTCGTCGTTGTTCTTGGTCCCGTAGCTGATAGAATTGTGCACTTTGAGCACACAGGAGTGTCCAGGTACTAACAGGGGTATCTGACCCGCGTGCAGCTTGGTCCGGAAAGCCCGCCGATGCATCCCCTCCCCGAAGTGGACCTTCTCAGTGATGATGCTGGCAGGTTGGTTCTCTCCAAAGTATTGGTCAGACAGGAAATCCTCTTTGAACAGCAGCCTGGAACACTGCACATCCTCTTCTTCTGTCCCCACCTCTACTGGGGCAGCTAGAGGAAACACAGATCTTTGTCAAGAACCGAAACAAAACAGTAAACTGGAACGTAACGTAATACACCTTGTTCTGAGATCACAACTTACCTGTGATGGTCTTTGTTGGAGTTGGAGGGATGACGATCTCGCTGAGCACTGCAAAATAGTCAGAGTCATTAAGATACACAATTTTAACTGTACATTTTCTTGTTCACGTTGAAAATAGCTGGTATAACTAACTCGTGTTTTTACCTTCATATGTGAGCAGGTAGTCCAGGGTGATCGATCCGTGTGAACTGGTGAGCCGACACTGGTACTTGCCCAAGTCTTTGTGAGAAGCGTTGGAGATATTCAGCGACACTCTGCTCTCGTCCCCTGCACTTCAGAGAGAGGGACAGAGTCACAAAAAGCACCACACAAAGCCACAATACTACAACCGTCTGGCACTGGATCTGAATATAATCTGGTATTTTGATTCACTGTGACGTATACATTATGGTATTGCAGGATCCTTAGATAGGCTAATTAGGTAAAAGTAATGGATAAATGTTTGAAATGGTTTCCATTAAGTACGATAAACATCCAAAACAGCTAAAAATTAAGGATAAAAAGTTGAAACAGTCACCTAAAGTAGTGAATGAATTATTGTTTAACTGCCACTGAAGGTACATATTTTACATAGGCTAATGAAGAGCGTTAAAGATTTGAGTTCATCTTTAAGATACTGTTAGATTGGCCATCAGACACAAAATATAAGGAACCATTGCTAAAGTATTACTTACAGTAACGGTGCATATATAGTTGTCAAGATAATCTCGTTATAGAGTGTTGTGATATGTGATAAGTCACTGAGAGGAGACTGGCTGGCACTTTGGGGTGTTAAGCTGAGTTACATGAAAATATCCTGCACAGTGGATTGTTCAATTTGAGAAAAGATCACGTAAAATGAATCTCAGTACCTCCTCTTGATGTCAGCCAGGACAGTGCCGTCTCTGCTCCAGGTGACGGTGTGATGGGAGAAGACGGCCGAAAACTGACACCAGAGACACAGACTCTGAGGGTCTCCGCTCACTGCCTCTGCCTGGATTGGCTTCACCACCTTGGGTTCTGCAGACGTTATGATAATCTTTTTATTATGAGCTGAAGAACGTGAGTTTGCATAGAGTCGTTTGTTGATAATGTGTCACAGAAGAGCAGAAAATGGTTAACTGTTTATTCCTTACCTTCCTTAGGTGGGATTTTCTGTTTGACCACTTCACTGTACGCCTTCTTCGGAGTCGCCCCGGCGTCTACCTTACGCTCCTCTCCCTTCGCCTTGATAGAAACATCTGGCTTCGGTAGTTTAGACTCCATAGCGCTGAGAATCTTTCCGAACTTATCCCCCGACAGCCGTGGTCTTTTAACATCATCCTTCAAAGGACTGGGGAAGTGTTTTATCTGGTGGTCTTTATGATCCGTATGATGCGGAGGTTGTTCTCCCTGGGGAGCTTTAGCCTCTGGTTGCTGGGACTTTTTCTCAGCACCGTGTGACTGATCACTGTCCTTTTGAGCTTTCCCAGCTTTAGCACCCAGCTTCTCCTCAAACATATCGATCCTTCCTCTTGCCGTCTTTGGTTTTGCTCCATTCTCCACTTCAACGAGCGGCTCCCCAGCATTTTTCACGGCTGTTGCGCTCTGAGCATGTTTCTTTTTCTTTTTTCCATGTGACTTGGTCGGAGCCTTTTCGGTTGCCACGCTGGTCTCGATCACCAATTTCATCTCCTTGTCCTCAAGCCTAGCTGGAGTGTTCTCATTTGCATGATTCTCCCCTGTGAGAGGACGAGTGTCTTCATGTTTGCAGACCTGCTGGGCTGAAACATGTTGAGATAAATTCTCCTGTTTCTTTGAAGCCGGTGCAGCATGATGATGACCCGCTGACTTGTCCTTTTTGGAGTGTTTTTTACCCTCTGAGGTGGATTTATGGCTTTTATGAGGCATCTTTTCCTGATTCAGCTGAGCCTTTGCAGATTGTACGCTGACGGGTTTTACAGCCCTGGATGCAAAAGGATCATTCAGATCTAAAGTGATGATTGCAATACGGTTCTCCTCTGAGATGAAGAAATTATCTGCGGGGACAACAGCCAAGTTTGACAGTTCTCTACTGAGATCATTAATCTCCTCTATTAGTGTTTTTCTTGGAGTGAAGAAACACCCTGCAGGGTCCAAGTCCTGTTGTCCCTCTGACGAAGATTCCTCAGAAGAGTCTGTTGTATTTTCCTTTCTATGAATCAACTCTTCATCGCTTTCCAAAGAAGGTTTGCCAGTAATCCCATCCGAGGTTTGCCAGAGAACGCTTGGTTGATCACAACTGAGGTCTCTGTTGACATTGAGAGACCTTTTGACACAAGTTTGATCTCCTTTCAAACCGCTGCTCGTCTGGCAGAAGAGGTTGGAGCCGATACCGAGAGGAGCTAAGGGCATAATAAACTTGGGACTTCCCCACTGTGGCTCCAACTGACATGCACCATCAAAGTCTGGCGAAGGATCAGATGACACGTGTTCAGGAACATTTATATAGAGGCCAGGTTGTGTGTCCACACCTGGCACATGTGAGTGTGTGGCCAGGAAATCTTTTGAACATTCAGTTACTTCTCCTTCAACCTCAACTGGCCCAGAGCTGCTTTTAGCTTCCTGCTCTGCCACCGAGCCCGGCTGGGAGATCCTGTGCTCATCTGTCACTTCACACAGTCCATCTGCAAAAGGCTGATAATGAAAATGGACACATATTAATAAAAGTGTGCGGTTATTTTCACTAACACATAAAGCTATTTCTGAGACAGTCCTTTCTTCATAGGAATTTTGATTATCTTTAGCTTGACTACAAGACTGTCAGACTCCGCTGAGACTCTGGTATTAACTGTTGAAGAGCTCGCCTAAAAGTGAGGTTAACGATTCTGAAGCAAGATTGTTGATTGTTGAGTGTCGTTCCCAGACATCGGTATTTGACGACCTGGGAATGGGACTCGGCAATAAACAATAGTTGCTCGGACAAAGCCATTAACCCAAAGCGCAAGTTGACGAACTGGGCATCAGACTCAAGAAGCCACAATCACCCTCCAAAATTGGTCAACCCACCTTTAACTAACAGTTAAAGGCATATTATGCGGAGAGCAGGTTACAAAATCACGCCATGTGAGGTCTTTTTCCTATTTCTTTTCAACACATACCTTTCTATAGAGCCAAAACGCAGCAGTTTATGAAACACCATGCTCCTATATCCAATCCAACAATCCATATGTCCTGCATGCAACTGAAACCTATATTGTTGCTGTTAAAAACAGGAGCTCCAGCTATGCCCTGCGTACCTAAGCCAATCAAAAAGCAGTCTCCTGGGCCCACGGACCCGTTGGCGTCCTGATCTTGGGTTTTTAAAGGAGATGCGGTGGGAATCTGTGTGTTAAAGGGTATGTACGAAAAGAGAGAGAGAGCAAGGGAGGGTCGTGTTTCAGTCCTCAGCTGTGCTCTCCTCTCACCCCTCCACCCTGACACGCCACGGATGCATGCTATTATCATTGAACTCTCAGCTATTATTAGATGCCATTTCTGTCCATCTGAAGTTTTCCTCTCAGGCACTCCTGTTTCCTTCAGCTCACGCAGCTGTTGGTCTTTGAGATGAGAGCCAAAGGACTTATCCAATAATACAGCATCAAGCCTAGGTGACATATCTTGGGTGCACAAATGAATGGCTCCTGTCCAAAGCAAGGCGACAATACTCGTGGGTATGCCGTGTGGTGACACATGTGGATTTCACTCTCAGGACCACTCTGTGCACAGCACCTCCTGACAGGCTATCAATGCTGTAGGTATGACAACACCGACAAGGGCAGCAGTGGGAATGTCTCTTAATGTTCAGGCTGTGTTTCCAAAGCACATGACTGATTTATCTGTTGGCCAGCACGTCCGATTTGAAGGTGATCGCTGTTATTCTTTCTATCATGAAGGGTGAATCTTTCCACTGTTTCCACTGTGTGTTTTGGGAGTGTGTGGGGCCAACACACAGGGTAACAACTCAGGAAAATCCTATAATCATATTTCATGCTTCTCACACACAGCAAAGCATAAACTTTCCAGCTGTCAAACACTTTTTTAAATTGTGCCTGATAAGAAGTCTCAAATTTACAATCAAATAGACAAAAAATGAATATAGATCTTTATCATAATACATCTTACCTTGTAAATGTTGAGCTCTGTTGGTGGATTCTCTCTCTCGAAATCTGTATCCTCTATTATATTTAGTATAATTGGATCCTCTTCACTACCGATGAAGCTGTCCGTCTCAAAGGACTCTACATATTCACCAAAGTGCGAAAGGTCCAGATCGGCAGAAGAAGTAGATCCAGGGATCACAACTTCATCGTATCCTCCAGGAGCGCTCTGGGAGCCCTCTCTGCCTGGGAGCTCAGGTCCTGCATCTTCTAGGCACAAAGACAGAGAGCTCTGCCCAGCGAGGACGGGGCTCTCTGGGATGTTTTGCATCTTCAGAGGCTGATCCTGGACACCCATGGTTGGCTGCGATTGTGCCTGCGCTGCTGCCTCTTGATCCCCTCCTTCTGTAGGTGTCTCTGTATCTATATGAGTGTTTACCTCTGCCAGTGCCTGTGTCAAAGCATCTATCTCAGCGCCTATTTCTGTGAAGGCAGCTGTGAAGTCCTCTGGGGGAGACGCGATGATCCCAGTCCAGTCTGAGAGCGCGCTTGCCCAACTGTCCACTGACGACCACCTCTCAACCGGTGGCCCCCAACCTCTGGTGTCATCATCGGACCAGCCAATCCCTTCACTACTATCAGGGTTGTAACTTGACACTTGTGTCCCTCTTGTGGGAAAAGACAGGCCACCGGTGGCCGTGAGCCCTCCTTGCATCACAGGATGTCTTGTCTTGTCCAAGACGACCCCATCTTCTGTATCCTCGCCTGCCAGATACTGGCATGCGTCCAGCCACAGTTCGATGGGGCTGTGGCTGCGCCATGGTTTGGGGGTTAAATCGGTGACCTCTGCTGTCTCTCGTCTTGCATCATTTACTGACATCAAGGCTACCTCACAGGCTTCAGCAGCAGGTGGTTTTAGCCTTGTATGCTGGCTCATGTCTGACTCATAGTTCAGCATAGCTTGTGCCTCGCTAGAGCCGTGCTGACATTGAGTCCCAACATTTTCTGAATCGCACATCAAGTCAAATGTAACGCAGTCATGGTCTGTTTGTGATAATGTTTGGTATTCATGACATTTAATCTCCTCTGGATCAACATTAGGTCTCAGGATGAAGCCCTGTGTCTCACTTTCAAAGATGTAAAGGTCTGGCATAGGCGCTATAGCCGTGTCACTTTCTAAACTATCTGACTGATGTGATAACGACCTCAATAGAGAAGTGGCTTTGCTGTGGTCAGAGCTGAAGCTGTGGCTAGAGAAAGGGTCAGTGACAGATGGCTCCATCAAGCCCTCAGAAGCAGATGACATTGCACCGCAAGGTTGAGGTATGAGAGAAAAGGAGAGGGCTGGTTCATTGACGTTAAACTCCGATTTAGATCTTGGGGTAATAAGATCATGAGAGAAGTGAGGTAAAAGAGGTAATACAGGTTCTGATGAACCAAAATAGCTACAAACCCTGCATTCGTCATCCTTTGGCGCAGGCTCTGACCTAAGTGACAAGCACTCTGACATATTATAGCTGGATGAGAAAGGCTTTAGACAGTCTGAGTCAGTGCTTTTCTCCCGAGGGAGGCATTTGGAAACGTTTGACAAAGTCTCGGTTGATTCGTCAGCGAGGTCCAAGCGATCCGACACAGTCTCTGCTCCTGTCTCGTCTGCAGACGGCGTGTTATCTGTGAGACTGTGCAGAGCAGAAGGAGAATCTGAATCCCCTCCTGCTGCTGGTGACCGTGTTTGGTCATCCGTGTCAAGGAGTGACAGATCCATTCTCTTGGATCGTGACTTCTAGTTGTGCTTCTCGAGGAGGTTGTCAGCAGCGAGACTCCCGCTGTCAAGCAACAACTTTAGGCCAAGTTTTGGGACAAATGGGAGAAAGTTCTGTGCAAACATGATCTGTGCCTGGCTTCAGCGGTGTCATTTCCTCCCCTGGGTCCAACTGTTTCCTGGTGGTTTTAGATTCAGTACCTGCAAAGTGAAGCAAACCATTACAAGAGAATAGAAATATTTCACAGTGAATCTGCAAAACAGTCTCACAGTAGAATAATCTCTGATCTTATGCTCATGTGTGTATTAATCTCCTCTGTAGGGGCCCACTATCTCCCTCTTGCTGCTTATCTTAGTTGCAGGAGACCCCCCGTAAATGGCACGTTGCATCTATTTAAGAAGCTTTTAAAGGACACTTGACATACCTTATCGACAGGAAACCTTCCTGCTGTTGTTGCTTTAAAGCTGATTAAAATGTCTGGTGTGTGGTGGTGGTGTTGTTACCAGCTACATACTACAATCTCCAATTTCTATTGTCTTGCACAACTGAGGGGTTGTTAAGTAAGCATTAGACAAAGTATTTGATTCATTAACAACCTCAAGACATGTCTTTTTTAGCTTGGCTTTTATTTAACGTGTCTTGTCATTTCGTGGCCTTATAGTTTTTAAGTTTCATTTTTTAATTTTTTATTTATGTTATTACTTTTTTTGTTGGTGGAAGCTCTTTGGGCTACATGGATGAAAGGTGCTACATGAGTTCACGAGACTTTAAAGCTGCAGGCAGTTGAAAACCATTCAGGTGAGAATCTGCAGCTCTATCTGAGCCCCAACCTGAGTCCTGATAATTAAACAGTCTGTGGAGCTTCGTATAGCATCGTTGCTAATGCCCTCAACATTCATGCTATTCCAAACTGCAAATACCCCAAAATAACTACACTTACTACATCGATGACACACTTCACGGTTAGTAATCCAATTCTTTTAGATTACAACGCATAGCTGTGTCTTGACAGCACCTATTTCACAACTGCCCGCGTTGCCCACTACCTGACATTCGTGCAAAGGCGTGACATGAAGTGTTGAGAGGGTAGGCTTCGAAATATGCAAGATCGAAGGAGGGGAACTGGTGGCACAGACACTGGAAAAATACCAGCACATCTTCACCCATGACCTGCATTTGTCAGATTCCAGCTGCAGTGAAGGACACCTAGCTGAGCCCTCAAGCCTCAAATGTTTACTACGGATTACAGATCCTAACTTTAGTAGGTCTATTGACACCTTGAATATTAAAAAATACCAAATTTTCAGGCTGTAAAGTCAGTTAATAGCAACCTTTAATAAGTTATCTTAACACTGTCAACAATAATAATGAATCCAATCCAATGTGCCACGATCACATTTAGTACCCTGACTCTATATTTAGACTTGATCGTCACATGCAGGTTAATAGTCTCGTATCAGAGTTGTAACCTATTTTTAGAGGCTTGTGAAGTTTTAAATTGAACAGAAAACACTTGTCGGTACGGTTGATAAGCTCATTCGATAGGGCTTGATCTGTACTGACATTAAAAAACAATAAAGCTGTCGGCACCTGCGTGACTGAGAGCAAGAAAGTGTAATCCGATGTCATCTTCACGTTCTGTGCCAAAATAGATCCATCCTTGGTCACACAACACCCCCCCCAAGAGCCTGCTGTATGTTTAAAGCTCCTGTAGGTGAACGACTAACTTGAAAGACTTGAGCTCAGAGACGTACTAAGTGAACACAGTTTTGAAAATAACAACACAAGCTGCTTCAAAATGTAAGACTTTGTCAACACTGACAGCTGCAAATGAGCAGGATTAAAAATACACTAATATTCACCAAAATACATTTTACTTCTAAAGTACTTTAAGAGAAAATTTTGATGCTTTAAAAAGTGCATCATGTGTCAATCATGTCTATCGTGCAGCATAGCAGAGTGTGTGTGTCAGCCTATTAGTGGTGTTGTAACAGATGAAGCAGCATAAACATTTACTAATCCCAATAAAAGCCACAAACAAATGTCGAACAAGTTACCTAACAGCTGACACCCACATGATAAAAGTATTATTAAAACAGTTGTCATAGCCTGCGAAGGGGATTTCCACCCATTCACGTAGTACTTACCCTTTTCATAGCTGTGCGGTTGAGGACATAGACCTATGATGTTGGACTTCAGTATGAGCTCAGGCAGAGCCGACGGTCTTGGGGTGTGAGTCTATATTTAACTGTTGTCCCCCGCAAGTAGTACAAAGTCGGTTACCTGATATTGTGGACATGTGCCGATCTTGAACATTTAACGCTCCGTCTCTATATTTACAGGCTGTTTCAGTGATGGCCAACTTAAAAAAAATATGATCTTGACTTGTGGTTGTTATGGTTGTAGATGTCATTAAGGGGAATTATGAGAAACTTGGCAAGCACGCACATGAGTTTGCCACAAATACACACCCTTTATGCAGGGAAGAAATAACCCAAATAATATACATTTTCTCAAGGTTATCATAGGCTTGTAGAAAGTAAGCTTGTAAATTATATTTTGTGTAAAAGTATTTAGGGGACTCTTATAAATCCACGTATCCTCAAATGTATAATATATATAAACATTAGGGAATCTGACAGTTGTTATCATTACACTGCTTCCTGAGTGATCAGCAACTGAAAAGATGATCCATAGTGAAAATCTGGAGTGACATCGGGGTCGAACAACATATTTGATAAACATTAGCTAATGTTAGCATTCAGCTAACATTACCGTTTCATTACATCCAGTGCGTTTCGCTTCCAGCCTGAAATAAATGTGGTGAGAATGTGCGTTTTTTTGATGCCTTTCCTATCATTTATATCACATGGTAATGTCAGCTAGGATGCTAACGTTAGCTCATGGGTTATCAAATATGTTGCTGTACTTTGAAATATGGCCTCATGTCTGTCTGGATTTTCACTATCCATAATGTTGTCAGTTAACTTAAGCTGGAACACAGCAGTACATTTTAGCTTCCCTTCCTGAACATGATCCATATAGGTGGAGAGAAGTGAATAAATGCAAAAATAAACATCCACTTGCTGAGGAGTTGAGCCTGGGAAAAACAAATAGCCTACAACAAAATATGTAATTACTTGTTTTCCACAAAAAAAACATTATTTAAAAGTAAATTCCTGTGAAAGAAACATGCCTTTATAGGCACCTTCTGGCAAACATTTACACTCTACTCTCGCAACAATGCAGTGTTGTGACCAGAACAACCTAATGAGGCCAGCTCTTTCTTGGCTTTTTATGGAAACTTATTAGTAGTCAATTATCTCACGCTAGCGTGACAGTGATTCAATGTGACTTTGCCTCTCATTTAGCCAAATCACTCATCTAATGAGCAGTGAACACAAGCCCTAATGATATTAATGGCAGGTCACTCTCCAATAACTTGAACGGTTCGATAATTCAGTTGAAAGTGATAATGATTCTGGGAAACAGCAAGTTGGAAAGCTTAATTTAGAATAGTTTGCTAGTGAATAGATGGTGTTTATTCTCCCCGACAACCTCTAGTCATATTAAACCGCCTTAAGAAAACTTGAGATTGTCTCTTTTTTGTGAGTTGTTTACTTGTATATCTTTCAGAAAACTGCTTACTAAATGTTATTTCAAAATGCCACTGAAGGACAGTTTGGTAACCAAAAATAATTTATGGCTCTTACATAATTGCTCCTGTGACAGGTGAGGGGAGCGGATACTGTTCCTGCTTTAAAATCACCACATTGTAAATAGTGGTTAAACATCAGAGGCCTGCCATTAAAAACAGCAATGTCTCAGGTCAGATTTTAAACAAAGTAAATAAATAAAATAGACTTTTTTAGACTATATTTATCTTCTACTAAACAGAGCACTGACCCCCTCTATGCTGGCAAAGCACTGTGTGAAGTCACTATAGTGAGTGTGTGCGTGAGAAATCAGTGACGAGTTTTATGAATGAAACCCACACACACACACACACACGCACACAAACACTACAAAGGGTTTATAGTTACAAGAACAATAAACAGAAGAGGATGACGATACAAACCAGTAAAATGGTGTCATGTCCTTTTGCTCTTTCAGCCCTGTTATGTAACAGTTGTAGGTCCACACCTGTCCTGTTCTTGTGCTGCCTTGTAAATCTTCTAAGCAACAGGAGGAATATTATTGGACTGTTGACGCATGTGCTTGTGTGTGGGGGTTGTTGTGTATTTATTTTCATTTGAACTGTGGTATCTTTATTGTAATATTACTTCAAAACAGGTTTTTTTTTAATGCAATTACTTTCAAATTATTATTTATTAAATAAAGGAGACATACATACACATAACTTTAATTACATCACCGAGCAGCACTTGGATTCGACTTTAATATAGGAGGACTTGTTATGATGTAACTCTGCAACTTCATACTTTAATAAACTATTTAAAAACCTTTTGGATTAGCTGCAAAATGCAACGTCGCAAAGATGAAAACAGGCTGTTTTTCTCATGTAAACTTTTAAGAGATATGTGGTTTTTACAGCGTCGCTATAAAGATACAGTAATTAAAATTAGCTCAACCTTAAACATCCAAAGCATTTAAATGTGACACATTTTGCTAATAATACTTAAGTAGGGTTTTAATGAAGGACTACAACTTGTATTTTCAGTGTGGTATTGTTTCTTTTAATTAAGTACAGTGGGGTGTTAGTATAATGTCTTTTAAATGCGAGCATAAATATGGAATCATGCAATATAAAAGTTATCTGGCAGCAACACTCATAACAAACAAAGCTCTGGAGTTTGGTCTTTCTTGATCCAAAATAGTGCTAATTTTATATTTTAATTCGTTGTTTAACATTTGTAAATGCTCGAACAGTCTCTGACACGTTAAAACCATCTTGAGCATGTTGTTGTGGGGTTTGGGATTGGACGTGGCCCCATGGACTCTTGTAGTCAGAGTGAGAGAGGTGTCATCTTACCAAAGCAAGATATATTTTTACACCATGTTGTTGCACAGTCTGCCTCAGCCTGGCGTCTGGCCTCCTTCCCTAGACCCCCGTCATACAGCACCAGGTGGAAAAACGGTGCAGCACATGTAAGAAGTGTGCGTCACAACCACGTTTTGTTTGTGTGCGTGTGTCTGAGTGAGGGAGTCAGTTGAGGGATGCTTTTTCCAGAACCAATTAAGGCAGGAATGCCATAGCGGACATGCACATCTTGACTAAGCCAAAGTGCAATGAAAGAAATAGCAAACCATATTTGGCTTTTACTCTCAGACCACTGAACACATAGTGGTATGAAATAAGACATGACTGGAAATTATGGCATAGATTTGTGGAGAAATTGGGATTATTGTTTTTGTTTTGTTTTTTGTTTTTTTACCTCCATCCTTGGGTCAAACATGATACAAGGAGGAAATTTGAGCAATTTAGACAAAAGCTTTAAAACCCCTGATAGCAGTTTATAGTAACTGTGATTTTACACCATCTTTCTAGTAAAAAAAACACATAATAAGTAAGTTTCTCTGTGATGAACGGTGTCAGAGGGATCAAGTTATTTCTTTCAGGCTGTTCACAAGCATTAAGTGGGCCTGCATAACTCGAGTGCTCGGATGGAAACGTAGCTGGGTGTTTTTGCGTCACGAGAAACTGAAAACCTTTGTTATGATCTCATCAGCTGAGACAGGGTCACTTGTAAATTCTGATTCGCTGCCATGGAAAGTGTTGTGTTGTCTTACACCTGAACCGTTAATAGGATGGATATGGATGGCAGGGGAACACCCTGGGTCACAAGGAAGCCAGTCACACGAGTGTTGCGAGAAAACTTCCCGTTACTTCTTTTATTTAAAGAAACAAACAGGTTTATTTTCTACAAAAGTAGAATTGAACAACAGTGATAGCTGAGGAGACACGAACAAACAGAAAATAAAATGAAGGATGTTAACTGGAGCAGTCTTTTGTCTGCTATGCACTGCTCCATTTGAGGAGGAGGTAGGGTTTCTCCACCAGCAAAGTTAGCACGTAGCTCACCGTCAGTGTGAGCACCACGTGACCAAGGAACAGGTACATCTAAAGAATAGAGGAGACATAATACAATCAGAAAAACCTCAATGTAAGGCTCGATGAACCTGGATGAAATGTGCGCTCTGAGATACTTACAAAGTTGATGTCTGAGTAGTGGATCGGGGTCTCTTGCAAGCCGATGTAGAGGAGGATGAAGACAGGATGAGTCAGATAGCAGGCGAAGCTAATGTTGGAGAGAGGAACCCAGAAACCCAGTGACAAGAGGCTCTTTATAAAACCTGGAGAAACAGTGAGAAATACAGAAGATGTAGCATAGAAAATATATATTTCTGCCTTTATGTATAAAAGTCTACCTTTTTTTTTTTTTTTATACCTCCGTAACCCTCCTCACAGGCCAGTATGATCCAGGTCACAGCCAGAGCCCAGAGCGGTCTGTGCAGTCCCTGGTAGAGGGCGTGCGGCACGGATGTATAGGCTGGAGTCTCCCTGAGGATGTAGGCCAATCCAACCAACACAGCCATGACTGAAAGGCAGCAGAACCAACCGAGTGCTGCCTGCCACTGGAGACACGATAAGCAAATCAGTGTGATAGCTGCTTAGACTCGTGTGTGTGCTTGTCTGGCTTGATTATATGAGAAAATATCATTTATATAAGTTGTGTGTAGTGATTGTGGCAGGTAATCAGATGTCCTCACCTTTTTCTTTAACAGCTGATCTTTCTTTGTTGTCAGGTATATTCCGGTTAAGATCCCTATTAAAAACGGCCCATATCTTGTGTAGGGTTTCACATAGTAATACAAGACATAATTCTCAGATGTCCTGCAAAGTAAATGCATAAAGTACATTTTAAGACACAATTGCAATGACTAGTTTGCCCTTCATCTCTTTTATATTTTTGATTATATTACGTTCAGTTTCATGCATTTGGTTCCTAAGCTGTTTGCATTGATGCTAGACCACCATCACTAGGTCTTACAGTGTAGACGGCTGAAAGACTGGCAGCTGCAGGAGTGCAGTTATGACAACACTGCTCACGGTGGTCATCAACAGGAGGCCTCCAGCGACGACTGTAAACACACTTCTGTTTCTGATAAACAAAAGATCACAGTACTAGAGTTGTTGTGGTGTGAAATAGCCCCAGCGGTGGCCATGATTCAAACATGTACAGCATTTTTTCCAAGGTAGAAATCTGATTGAAAGGTCCAGTGAGTAGGATTTAGAGACAGTTGATTACCCCCTGACTTTCCCTCCCCTACAATGGCAGCTAAAAATACATCCTTAAAGGCCCTCTTCAGAGCCAGTATTCGGTGGAGTAACAGGCAAGAGGCCAAGCAAGTGACTGCGGTTCACGGCTGTGTTCCAACATTTGTAAGCGTGACACCACTGGATAATTTTAAGGAGACGTCGGGACAACATCCAGCCTTGTTTGTGGGGACAAAACTGAGTGTTTTTGCCGAGAAGTCAGTACATCTCCAGCTGTGTTTGTGGCAACCAAAACAGCCAAAGCATGATTTTTTTTCCTCACCCTAAGGAAACGTAAAGTTACGTCATAAAGACATGTCAAGTTTAACATTTCGGCCAACATTTATTCTGGCAACTGGGTTGAGATTCCCTTCAATCCTACACACTGGATCTTTATCTGAATAGAATCATGTGAAAGGACGTACAGTCTGTAAAAGTAGACCAACAGAGGAGTGGTGGCATAACACTGGAAGTCCAGAGACAGGTACCATGTCCAAGGTATACACTGTGGAGATTGGGAGATAAATTGTCAAATAGATTTTGAGCTTATATTCAGCACATCTAAATCACTGCCTAAACTTACTATCTCATGGACTGGGAGGAGATTGCTTATCAGCAGTAAGTTGGCCCACCAGTAAGTCTTACAGTCCATCATTGTATCTATAAATGGGAACCAGTAGGGTCCCCACTGGACCAGAGAGATGAGGCCAATGGTTAGACACATAATAAACATATGCAGGGGTTGAATCCTGTAGAAAGACAAAGAGAACACACATTTACATCACTGGTTTTCGATCATACTGTACATTATGAGCTTCTAAATCCATTTTTACTGCCAAAAAAAGACACAGTAACGCAGACAGATCATCATAACTTAATTTACTGCAGCACACAGCACCTTTTAATCCTTTTGAAGAGGTAGTCAGCCACCAAACTGGGGCTCAGTTTGTCTTCAGCCCTGTCGATTGAGCCCAGCAGAGACCTTGCACTGAGCAGACCCCTGCAACACAAAAGCTGCTGTAGAAAAACTTAACACTCACAATAAAAATCTTTTTATATTCTTCATGTTGCTTCGGGCTCACCCTAGAAGCAAAAAGGTGTCCACAGCCAGGAAAACCGGTCCGCTCATGGTGAGCACATACAAAGGGTTTCTCTCAACCGTTTTCTTCCAGTTTTTGTAGTTGTCTGCAATGGAGACGATGCAGTGTAAGAACTGAAAGACACACAAACTGAATGAGCAAATCATTGAGAGTCTTGTCATATACCCAGGTTGTTTATGACGGAGAACTGTGCCGAGTGTCCACACATGATCCATAACAGGCTGAGAACACGGATTCCATTCAGGGAGGAGTAGCCTCCTCCTGGGATGGTTGAGGAGGTGCTGAAGACACCCTGGCTAGTCGTTTGAAGAGAGAACACCTGAAGGCAGCGGTACACACAGCTTCGAGGGAGACACAGTGGAGTGTGACTGGTGCTGTCTACAAAAGACAATATTCAATAAAGCAATGTCTGAATGTTAACGCAATCTGTGTCAGGACATCTCGAGCAGTGTTTGTGTTGACAACCATTGTACTTACCATTACCATTTTCTTCAAAAGCGTTACTATTTATTTCACTATTGGAGGAGCCGTTGGTCTTCAGGGTCCCATAAAGGTTGAGGCCGGTGTTTAAACAGGAAGACTCTGCCGTTGGACTCACTTCTCTGCTCCGTTGCCACCTTATTATAGCTGTAAACATGGTAGCCGCAAGAGGAATTGCAACCATCACACAGCACACAAACCTGCAGGACAAAAGGTATCTGTTTTAGGTGAAGATCAAGCACGCAGAGTAAGTAATATTACAAGTTTACATGCAGATAAGACAGTACAGAGGGTAAAAAAAAAGATGTCTAATTATATACTGACAGGCAGGTGACATCTGATGCATCAGGTGCACTGGTGTTGGACAAACAGTGGGTCATGATCATTTCCTGAGAGGACTGATTGATCAGGATGGGAGGTAAAGGAGGAATGAGGGACATCTGATCAGTGTGAAGGTTCCCTGTTAAGTTACAAGTAAAAAAAAAACAAGTGTTGCACTGATTGAATTATATTGAAGCAAGTACAGAAAATAAAATACGAATTTTGATCACTGACCGTACAGCACCAGCATTTCTACATCTGCTTCCCCACAGGAGTCAGGAACACAAATACCCACAAAGTACTGGACTGTTCCCTATACGGTAGTAAAAAAAAAACTTTGTTCAAAATCAGATTATTGCCTGTCAGGATGACGTTTTATCTCCTATGATTATTTTTGTTGTTGTGGTTACCTGCCTAAGGAACACCTGGCAGTACTGTCCAGAGAAGGTTGGACCGTGGGCAGAGCGGCACTCCTTCAGCAAGCCAGGCTGGTTGGCATTACCTCCTTCAACATTGCTTCCCATCTTTCCAAAAGCATCATACACTGACACACAATACACCACCAGACAACACACATACGCAACTTAGTGCAGAGAACAAAAACCAAACCTGAACACACAACATTTTACAGATCAAAGCAGCCACATCAACTACAGTCAACAACAGCAAGGAGATGAGGAAGGGAGAGAAAGTCCACAAGACTCCCTTATAAAATAGCTCAATTTAATGAGTTGTTGAGTTAGGAGAAACTTTTCAAACTTTGTTAAGCGCTGTTTCTGACAAATTCTCAATAACTTGGGCCTTCTTGTAAATTCGGCATATGTTATAGCCTCGTTTTAGGGGGTGCATCCCCCTCAGCACCGCTAGTTTAGTCCATCATCATCATCCGCGTCCATGAACTACCCCATCTTCCATTCACTTGCCTCAAACTGGGTGAAACAGCGCCCCCCTCCATTGTAACTGCTGGTCAATGACAGTAAGCCTGTGTGGTCAAAAACGGTATTGCACCCTTACAGAATGACAGGCAGGTGAGGGTGGCGTACTTTGATTACTGGCGTCAAGTGTCAAACAATCAGACGCAGTCACTAATAATGCGACTTTAAAGCTGTAAATGAACAAGTCTCGGGTAAAAGAAAGTCAAAATTAAAAGTTGAAGCCATCATATTATGGCCTAACAGTAAACAGCAGTGTGTTAGTATTTTAATATAACATAAGTTAGCTTGTTTTTCAGTGTCGCTAGCTGCCGTGGTGTTGAGACTAGTTGGCTAGCAGCTAGCTAACGTTAGCGAGAGAGAGTTCAAGTAACGGAAAAACTAGTTTAAGGAGATGAGACGACGAGGATGTGGATTACTTCATCTTCATCATAAACAAAGTGAGTCAGATACACCCTCTGTCTATTTCTGTATTTATCTGTCTAATTTTTAAGTGTATCTCGTTATCTGTGTATACAAATACATCAGGTGATGTAGTAATTTAACGTTACATTACCCTGTTTAGTTGTACAATGAAGCTGTTGTATGAATGTGTTGTTTACATAGACATGGTTAAAGCATCAAGGGATGTAAATAATTGGTGGTTTCTGAAATTTTACATTTACAGGTTGTTGGTCGTCAGTAATGGCTGTACTGTAACTAAGTACATTTACTCAAGTACTTTACTTAAGTACAATTTTGAGGTACTTATGCTTTACTTGATTATTTCCATTTTCAGCTTTTTAATACTTCCAGTCCACTACATTTTGGTGGCAATTATTGTATTTTTTACTCCACTACAATATTTGATAACTTTAATTAGGCCTAACTAGTTACTTTGCAGCAATCAGCAGTCAGATTTAAAAAAATGAATCTAATAATCAGACAGAAATGCAGAATATCGTATCTGATAGTCAGCCAGGCTGATAATCAGTCCACCTACATTATATATAAACACATAGGCCTAAATGTATGTATAATATACCTCTACTTTTACTTTTGATACTTGAAGGCGTACTATCTGGTTTGTTTTTCCTGTAGTTTTCCTTTACTGAATTTGGAAATTAAGGTCCCCAGAACACCGTTTGAAGCCAGAAAGGTGGCAGGGTCCGCCAAATATAATGTGTTGTCCTTTAAGGTCAGTTTGTGTATTCAATTTATTCGGTCATGAAAACAAACAGAGTTTGTTTAGGCATAAAAATCTCAGTCAATGAAGATCATTCTCTTCTGATTTAATTGATAGTCAGCTGCCTTCACAATCAATTGTCGGTTAATCATTAATAATATAAGAAATAATATGTTGGACACTTTCGCATTAGAAAAACAAAACAAAACTGCTTTAACCAATGACATGATCCGTGGTTGACGGAAAAGCAGAGTAGGCTACATAAATGGTTAAAAGTACAGATAAAGTAAATACCAAGTTACATGAATAAATTAAATAATACAAAAATAATGGTTTAATTGTCATTGCAGAGCTCCTCTATAAAAATGGCTTTCCTCAGTCAGGCTTTTTTAGTTTTTTATGGGCTTGAGCCTCGACGCCCCAGACGGGAAATGCACAAGCGACTCTACAACATACAGTGAGAAAAAGCCATTTAAAAGTCAGCAACACTTACTGAGAACAGCATATTCCTTTGGCCTGTCCTGTTTAATTTCCCAGAGGAAATTGTTGGTATCATCCATACATCTTTGACTCACCGTTGACGCCTGCATACTTTCCAGCGCTACACTACGCCCTGCAAACAGAAGGAACACCACCCAAAACGGGGTCATTTTAAGACTGACAGAATCTTTTTAGCAGATGTGTTTAAATAACAAAGGATGGGGCATGTCATCATGAAGAAGGTAGCATGAAATTCATCTTGTATGGGATGGATTGAAAAGCTGCTTTGGTGACCCTAGGTCGTCCCCACCTGGTTTTCTGTGTCAGGTGTGAACAGGATTTGGTTTCACGACGATGCGAGGCTTACAGAGAAGAGCCAGGCTGTGAGTATGTGACCGCACAGGATGAGGAAATTAGAGTGCAGGTCTAATAATGATGGCTACAAGTCAGTGTCAGAGTTGTATAGCCCCATCATTATTGCTGGAACAAAAGATATGTTACAATACAATCAGTCTGATTTTAAAATACTCAGCTGTTTTTTCTGGTCTTGTCTGATTGCTTCAGGAATTGTTGGTATTTTTTTCTGGATAAGAATAAATTGATTATATCTTTTTCTACTGAGTTTGTTTATATTGGAGCCATTTGTCTCAAGCTAAAATATGGGAGAAGTAACATCATAGACAGTCTAGTAATTGAAATAAATCAACAATGGCCACTAGAGGGTGAGCTTGTCCTAAAAACCTACATAAAAGTGCCATAAATTTACCTGGCAACAGTGAGAGAAACAATGTATACACGTTCAGTATGATGCAGCTACGTTATGATCAATTAGTTTTTGAGCTCTTGCTAGAGAGAGGAGACAATAATTTAGATACTCAGACCTCCTGTTTCAGTCACAATAGATCTACTATCATTTAAAGCATCTTAATTGATAAGAAGTTTAATCCAACATTAAGTTTCTTTCAAATCATATTTTCTGTTTTAGATTAGTTGTATGGAAACAACATTTTTAGGAGACAGGGTTAGCATGATTTGGGTATAATTAAGTATAATTTCATAGTATTTATTGTTAAATATCACTCCTATGTGCCACTGCCAATTACATGAAAATGTTCACTTGATTGCAGGACATTTAGACCTGAAACATCTGTTATCAAAATCCCAAATTTTGATTTTTCAACCTTCATGCTACAATGATCCATGCGAAACAGAACCATACTAGCATGAGTATAAATGATCCCGAGAGGATGTCTGATATATTTCCATTGAGAGGAGCTGATGTCTCATGTGCAGCCGACATCAGATCTCGCTCCTGGCAGGTTTCATCATTTATTGACATAAAGAACAGCTTTGTATACAAGCATCAGAAATGTCTAAAAACAGCAGCAGCAGCATCAGCAAGACACATTCTAATCAACAAACAATTCACAGACTCCTTCTCACATGCAGTTTTACAGCGCAAGACAGTTAAAGTCTTATTGTCAGAGTAGAAAAACCACTGTCCAAAAGTGATTGAGAGTAATTGTTGATGTAATTGAACTGGTTGTCTTGTATGTCTTACTGTATATAATTCAGTTTCACAGCCAAGTTTACATTCGTTGAAGTTTATCTTCGGTTTAGATGTTTTCCCCGGTGTTATTCCTGTAAATGAACATTCATTATGATTTCACATTAAACTACAAACTGAAGGCAGGAAATACAGAGTCATTGCAGCTTTATTTATGCTGTGCTGTAAGAACTGATACTGTTAAATAAAAGGCAAGTGCTTTATATCTTATAATTTACATATTCAGGTAAATAAACAGTTTTTTTTAAGTGAGTTGTAATCACAAAGAGCTGCCATTTGTATTAAGACAGGAATGAAAAGTTTGACAATCTTTTTAAAAATATATTCTCAAAAAAAATTCAATTTTGGCCAAGATGTTTGTCTTTAAAAAACTCTTTCTGGTGTTAAACGTTAACGTAATCATCCACAAAACTGGGAGTGCTTAAACTGATTTTAAATGCATCTATTAACCACATTTTTGTTGGGAATGTATTTGATATGTAAATGATAATAACTGGACAAGGTGGTATGGAGATGCAGCTAAAAATACGCTTTATTTTTGTCTGATTGTCTGAAATCCTCTGATTTTTTTCATGTAATTTCAGCTCAAGATTAATGCAGAGATTTTGTTGATGCATTAAAACAAGAGACCAGAGCCAGGGTTTATTATACACTCTTAGAAATTAGGATTTCAAAAGGGTTCTTTAAGGGTTCCATTAAGAACACTTTTTCTCAGAAGTTTCAAGCATGTGCGTTAAAAGATCTTAAAATGTCTGCCCAATAGTATTTTTAAATGTAAAAATTATGTTTCATACAAAATCTCAACTGGAGTTTGATCCTCGCATCAAACCGAAGAGTACAAGGATCTGCAGCATTACATATTGAGCTATTTTATAGCTTTAGAATATTTTGCCAAATTAAGATATAACATAATGGCTCATCTTTCCAGATAAGGATTAAGCCTAGAAAAATTTAATGACGATTTCCATTAAAAACATTTTATTTTTCTAATCTATGTCCGGTAGTGCAGGGCAATATGACCTTAAAATAATATTTGTTATCTGTGAAATAAAAAAATAAAGCTGAAACACAAAGAATGTTGGATGCAAATCTGTCACTCAACTATTAAGTTGAAACTGAAGACCTCAGGTAGGGATAACTTACAGTACTGTGGGGAAACCTGAAGTTTTATATATGTATATTTTGTCTTTTAGACATTCGTTGGACACTAGCAGCATAAAAAATTCAGAACACTGCTGACTGTATGAGGATTAATCCCATTACGACCATATATTCATACATTATCTAGTCCTAGTGATAAGACAACAATGGAAACTTTAAAATAAAAAAGCTCTTCTATAAAAAGATCTATTCAAGGCCTATAGAAACATGTATGTGTACAAAAAACTATCTTGTTCCATTTACTTCAAGACACATAGAGTGAACTTGACATATATTACATATTTTTGTGTGTATACTGTATACATATTGTAGAACCCGTCATGTACATTATGTATATAAAGCAGAACCACAGCCTGTTGAGATACTCTTGGTTGTCTGCAGAAATTTAACAAACTGTACAGTGTTTGTTTTAAATGGAATGATTTTAAAGTATTTCCCTCTCACTTCTCAGCTGCGCTCAGTCTCTTTGACTTTATGAACGCCATCCCATGTGTCCTCATGTGCGTGTTCAGGTTTCCCTCCGTTTCAAATGTCTTCCCACACACTTTGCATTTGGTATTTGGCGTCCCGTCATTGTTCTCGTCTGTAACATCCAGCTGGTTCTCTCTCTGACTCTCGTCATCTTCCTTGCCCCGTCCGTGGTATCTGGCGAGACCCTGCGGCTCCTTCAGCCGATGCACGATAAAGAGGTGTCGGGCCAGTGAGCGGTGCGAAGTGTAGCACAGGCCACACTCCTGACACTGATAGGACGAGCCGTCAGACTTGTGCTGAGGAATGTGCTTGTGGAAAGCTGCGATGTCCTCAGTGGTGAAGCTGCAGACTGCACACTTGTGGACTTTAAGGATGTTCACCTTGAGCCTCTTCAGTGGCTGTGAGTCAGAGCCCCTCGAGTTCAAGCCTGGAGCCCCCTCATCCTCTTCTGGCTTCCTTTTTGGGCTGAGGGTCTGTGGTGGGGATTAAATTGATTGGTTAGGAATCATAGGAGAACCATGAAAGTCACTTCGCAAGGAGTGCTTCGTTCTGATAAATGTATGCATGAAAATGTCTTCCACAGTACCGTTTTCTTGTCAGGTAAAGCCTCCATATTATCAGAGTTGACATTCTTCCCCTCTTGGTCTTTGGCTCCATGCATCAGCTGAATGTGCTGGTCCAGCAGCACTCTTTTAGTGAACGGCTGACTGAGAGCTGGGCATTGTCTGTTAATGTACAATTAAAAAAAACAAGCTGAATTATTCCTCTGTTACTTGCATACATACAATTCACTTGCAAATGTATTATTAATTCCACAGTATGTCATTTCTGCCACTAGGGGTCTCTCACTCAAAACTAAACAAAAGACCTAGCGTGCGATTAAGGGAGTTGTTGTCTTCATTGTTAAACAACCAACATTGCTAATGAAAATCTATCCGGCGTGACTAAGCCAGAAATATTAACTGACGAGGTAATGTATATAATTTTTATTCACATTATGTGAAGTCACGTTAGCTGACTTCCATCCTCACTCTCTGATTCTCTTCTGCAAGTTATAGCAACAGGCGCTCGAATGAAATGCGCTATTACCTTGAGTAATACTTCTGGGTTGTTGGAAACAATTGAAGTACTAATACAAGTGCACAACTCAACAAAATATACAACAAAGGTCTTTTTAGTTTGTTCTTAGACGTTTTAATGCAGATGTTGTCATGATGACATCCTGTTTATAGTGTTGTAATGTGATAGTGTCTTAATAGTGTGATCAGAAAATTGTTCATTTTTTATTGTGTGCCGTTCTGGAGGGTATGAATGAACAATGACAAGACTTGTCAAAAACACTGGTTGTATGTACTGACGGGCAGGTGTAGACCTTCCGTAGCCCCTTGTGTTTCAGACGGTTGTGTCGACAAAGACTGTGGGAGGAGCTGAAGGACTTGTCACATTGTCGACATGGGTGTTTCTTCAGTATCTGCAATAAAAAGAGAATGCATTAGACCTTAAAATGCAGGCATAGATCATGTTTCTCCTCTTTAACTTGTGGAAGATTGCAAATCAATAAATTCACAAATTCGAAACGTCCTTATGAGAATGGTTTCAAACGCTCACTTTGCCATGTTCACGCCTCATGTGAGCCACAAAGACCTCCCTGGAACTGAAGAGGTTGTTGCAGTCTCCACATGTGTATCCCGTGCCAGGAGGGTTCTTGAGGTCCGCTGAGCAGTTACTGTTTGTTTTCTTTAGCGGTGAAGTTGAAGGCTTCTTTTCCCCCTTGTCTTGACCATTGACATTTCCCCCATCTTTGCTGTTGTTATTACTGGTGCTGTTGCTGTTAGTGGGCTTTGTGCTGAGAGGGAGGTTGATCCCCAGGTTTGGTGGACCCTCGATGGTCTTCAGGGTTCCATGGATGGTCTAAAAAAATATCATGCCAATTAAATTGTAGCCTAGAAGTTATTAAACCCTTGTATGTGAAACAATTAAGTATTTCTCATATAATTGCCTTGAATACTTGAATAAAGACCGCATTACTGAGTCACACATACTTGTTCATTAACTCACAGCTTGAAGTTTTAAAACACAGTCAGGATACATTAGAAGTGATTATTATTATTATCAAGCATGCCTAAAATAAGTGCTCTTAAAGTGTAACTCTCGCCAAAATGCAACCTAGGCTTTTTTCGTGAGTCAAACCTTCATGTAAAAGCATAATTACGATGAAAAAGCCACTTTTAAGATTTACCATAGTTTTGTTTGTGACTCGACACAACATGAAACTTTGCTCGTAGTATCACCAAGGTCTCTACACATGAACACGAGCATTGAGAACATTGTTTGTGTACACAGAGTATCCCCGGCGTAACATGGAGCTTTCTCCTCCATGTTACGCCGCACTCGGGGATCGACGCATCTCGACTGGCAGGACGGTGGCGAGCGGAGCAAGCGGCTGCTAACGTGAGTTGTTCAAAAACCTTCTTTTTAGTAAACTGTGCAAACAGTGTTCTCAATGCTCGTGTTCATGTAGAGACCCTGGTGATACTACAAGCAAAGTTTCATGTTGTGTCGAGTCTTCTTAGTGTTTTAAAAATAGCGATTTTGATGCTACCATACAGCTGCCCCTAGCACGCAATTGAAAATGATTTATTATTATATTATGATTGATCGTAACTATGCTTTTACACGAAGGTTTGACTCGGGTACATTCACGAAAAAAGCCTAGGTTGCATTTTGGCGAGAGTTACACTTTAATGCCCACCTTAATATGATCCAACATGAGCTGTTTCTGTGCGTAGTGCATGGAGCAGTCAGGGCATTTGAACACTGAAACTTTCTGATTGACGACATGCTGGTCAAAGTGCGTGTAGAGCAGGGACTGCAATGTGAACACGGTATCACACATGGAACACTTGTAGATCATCCTGAAAGACAGAGAAAAAAAACCTTAGAAAAACAAGGATTTCACTGTGAAATATAAAAGACTTAAAGAGAAGAAATGTCAATGCCTAAGTGATCACAAGACGCCATCCCAAAGCGTCAGTTTTTCACGAATTGGGAAACCCAGAGCATCATTATTTGATGAGTTGGGAATGAGACTCAAAAATCAACTGTTCTTACAAATAGTTCCTTTAAGCATAGGGTACAACCAGGGCCTAACCCACCCAGTTGATAGAAAAGCACCTGCGGCTGAGCACCAGCATTATTCATAGTGCTGATGATGGACACTGAAAGTCTGTGAAAGGTTGCCATGTGGAAAAAAACAAAGATAAGCTCCATGTCTAAAACCCACAAATCCTGCTAGTGATGACGCAGCAAGGGTGATTTTCCTCAGAAAAATGAATTGGACATGGGTATTAGGTTATATTGGCCAGTGTGAAAGGAAGAGCGTGTTGATAGTGTCTGAGTGCAGTCGACAATTATTTGAGGAAAAAGCTTGTGTATTATATGTGTCGTGCATACTATTTCTCATGTTAATTATATATTAAATTGTATTTTGCATTGAATTTTAAAAATGTGCACATACAACAGAACTGCATACACTTTTGCTGACTTCTGTCTTAAAAGGAATACACAACTACAACATATTTGTTTTAGATTATCATTAAGCGTCCACAATGTGTTGGATGGTAGATGCAGCATGTATGAGACCTACTTGGGTTCCCCAACTTTCATTCCGGGATGCTGCGTGTTCGCATGAGAGTGCGTTCCAGGTGCAGACTTGAAGGCCATGGGGCAGAGGGGACATTTATAGAAGACCTCGCAGTGAGTGTTCTGGATGTGGGATTTTACAGTTGTGACATCAGCGAAGATCACACTACAGTGGACACAGCTGGAGGTAGAGGGAATAGGAGTTTGCAAAAGTCAGATTTAAATACAATTTTAAATAAGAGATATAAATATGAGACTTTTCTTGGAGAAATATGCATTTTAACTTTCTTTTTGAGAGGTAGATTAGAAGATTGGAGATTGTTAGCTTCACTCTTCATTCATCACTCTTCTTATCTAACTCTTTTGCAAAAAAACAAATAACCAGATTTCCCAAAATAAAAAGCACCTTTTAGGTTTTCATTCACTGAGTTGCTTTTTTGATTTTGTCTCTTGTTTCGGGGAGGAAAAGCATTGTATTCTAGCACTGCAGGTTTTAACTTTGTGAAAAAAGTTTATTTGCATAACATTTCGATTGAGCAGACTCATAACTGAACCATAATTGGTCAAATAGTTACAAATGAGTGTTCAGTTTTAATGGCTTGTACCTTGGATGAGTCCACAAAAACATTTTGACTGTCCAATTTTGTCCCCTTAAATTTCATGATGGCTTTCACTGATATGAGATTGTCAATCTTGAGCAAATTGGCGAACTAATAACTGTAATTAGAAATGACAGTGGCATCTTGAAAGAAAAGAAAGAACAGAAGACATTTAAATATGAGTATAGCCACTTACAAAAAAGAACACTCAAATCCATGAATTTGTTATCTATCAGATTTTACTGTCCAAAAAAAAAAAAAAAAAAAAAAATCAGGTAGTAACAGAAGGAAAAGTTTGGAAATTAAAGTTGTTGAATTAACTTGCTCTCACTCAAACTTTGGGAACCATATCACAACACAAGAGAAAAATAAAATGAAGATTAATATTGTCATGATTTTAGTCAAGGTAGACTGACCGGTAGCCGACTCTGCGGGTGTAATGTAGGCAGTTCTTGGTGACATGTGACTGGAAGTGGACAGAACGGCAGCTGGCGCCACACTCTGGGCAGATGTATGGAGACTTGTGCTGGTGGATTCGCTGGTGTGACAGAAAGCTGCACTGATTTGGGAGAAGCATTTGGCAGATGGTGCATGTTTTCTATGGGCCCAGAAAAAAGGAGATAAAGAAAGTCATCAATTGCATTTCGTCACAGGTAACTTTTATCCACCCCCCAAATTATGTTCACAAAAAAACTGATTTTCCACACTTAAATCTAGTGGTTTCTACTCATTTGGTTAATTTTGGATATTTGAGCCAAAGAATTGAAAACTTCTACTTCCTAAAATCAGAAAGAAAGTCCGGGTTATTTCGGATAATCTTCAGGTCTTCTGAAAAGTTTTCTTTGGAACTACTTTGTACTGAATAAATAGTCCCATTGACATTGGTTGTAACTGGGGATATCTCAACATTTTGGCATGTAAAATCTGTAATAATAGACCATTATAAAATGTGATTTGAGACCTTGTTACACTGAATAATCTAGATCTAATGATCTACAGCATTTCACAGACAAGCGAAGTTGGGTGCCACTGTGCCAGTAATTTTGCCACTCTGAACTCCAATTTCCCAAATTCCTTTAAATAATGTCCTTAATGTTTCTGAAACACAACACTCTCCCAAGTAATGTAATGGTTATGTAGGTCTGTGTTTTGACCAGCAGTTATAATTACATCAACATTGTTTCTGGGAAATCTGCCCCTGAATTTGCCCAAAATGTATCCCAAGTTTAAAAATGAATTGATTTTACAGATGGTAAAATCAGTTTTGCAACTTTAAGGCCTGCACTCACTGTTAGTGGAGTATGTAACAGGATTTTATGTTTGATAATTATGTTTCTCACTGAAATGCACCTTGGGAGTTGAGGTGAAAATCAACCTGAACGTTTTTGTGTACACAAACTTTACCTTCAACTTTTTGTACCTTTTCAACTTGTGTTAATAAACTTATCAGAAGTCATAATTATTTCACATTCATACATTTAAAATTCATTGAATCATATTATGTAGCAGTTACACACCTGCTCACTGGACTCCGATGCCTGTTGATAGTGCATAGCTAATGAGCTGTCATCCTGGAACATTTCATTACACTCCAAGCACTTTAGGTTGTGCCTGCAGAGCTTTGATGCATCGTCCTCCAATGGCATTGCTGCCACAAGAGGAGCACTGCATGGAGCTGAAATCACTGCACTTTGGGACCCACCACCAGTGACTCTCCCTTGACTTGTAGGTGCTAGTGCTTTGGAGGTGGAGGTGGTGCCAGTGGGTGGATCTGATGGGGGCGATGTTGTTATCATCTGATCTGCAGGTATTGGTTTTAGGATTAGATGTGAGCACTGCATGACGACCCCTTTGTCCTTATGGCCCCTGGCATGAGACAAGAGGCTGCATTTGTTGTAGAACACTAGACTTTTGGCACAGTGGTTGCAGGTGACCTCAATCCGCACACTGCGACGTTCGTAGTGCTGTGTCAGGCTCTTCTCAAGAGCAAATGAATCTCCACACTCCAGACACTTGTAGCCACGTGAGGGTAGAGAGATACAAGCTGAGGTTGGCGGAGAGAGGTTTGGGACATACACAGGGACAGGGTTTATGCTACTCAAGACTTTATTGAAGGCATCCACTACAGAGCTTTGAGAGCTGGCGAACACTTGAACCCTAGAGACTTTCTTCGAGGCTCGGCCAGGGAGAATTGTCTTCTGTTTAACTTGTGATTGTTGATGTCGTGGTTGTTTGGAGGAGGACAAGGCCTTATGAAGATCACAGACAGCAGAGGATACAGTCTGAGGCAGAAGATTGAGGTTACTAAGATGGACTGTCTTTGGCACAAGTTTGGCATTAGCCAAACTGGAGGCAGGTACCATGACAGTCTGCTGCTGGATGGCATTAGCAGCTTTTAAGATGGCACTGCTGGCACTTTGCACTGATGAAGCAGGGATGACTGTTGCTTTGACTGTAGTGTTGTTAGCGAGCTTTAGGTTGATGACTTGGGAACCAGCTGTCTTGACTGCTGAGACAGGCAGGAAAGCCGTTGCCACAGGTTTAATCGTCATTTGCTTGGTTATTTCAATTGAAGGGCCTCCAGTGGTGGCTACTACTGTGGTTGGCAGAGAGTGCCTTGTGGGAGATGAGAAAATTGCACTGGTGGTTGCCATGATAGATGGGCTAGTCTCTCCTTTTCTCAGACCCTCTGGATCAAACTCTGGCAGAACTCTGGTGACAGTACGCTTGATTTGGCCGGATGAGGTCTTGATTGTTTTGATCCTGACTTTTGGGATGACCGGTGCAGTGTCTGTGCTTGAGGCAGGTGAACCTTTGCTGCTACCCTCACTGGTGACACTGGATGGGCTGTCTGGTGTTTTTGTTAGCAGCCTCTTTGCAAACTCTAGGGCAGACTCCTGCTCGTGTGGCTTCTGCGGATCTCTTGGATTTTCATTGGCCTGAATACATTCTTTCTGTTTTGTGGGAGAATCAAAAACACCCAGGTCTGTAGAACTAGCCTTTTTGGCACTGAGGGCTGCTATGGCTGCTATACAAGATGAAAGCTTTGCAGAGGACTTGGCTTTGACTTGAGACATATTGGACACATTAACAAGCCCTAATGACTCTCCAGCCTCCTTGCACCCCTGACCATGAGACTTGAGGGCAGCTTCCTTGTGTTCCTCCTCAGGTAAACTTGATTGAGGGGGCTCATTACACTTGGAACCACCCAGAGTGCCATTGTTATGTTTTTGATCAGGTTTTTGGTTTATGTTTGTTTTAGGCTTGGAAACATTGTCTGCTGATACAGGAGATTTGGGCTTCTGGTCCTCTCTCTTAGCAGTGGCCCTAAAGAATGAACGACTTCCCTGCATGTCCACGGGGTCATCTACCTCAATTTTATCATCATCGTCAAACTCCTCTGCACTAGAGATGGGGCTGAACTGATTGAAGGTAGATGATTGGTTGTTAAGTGGTTGTCCTTCCTCTCTTGGAGCTTTCCATCCATTCTTGGTGTAATGAGTACCTGGTGGTATTGTGGGCACAGGGCCATTATGAAGTCCATTGCCAACTGAATGGGGTTGTGGATGGCCTTGGAAATGCCCATCCTTTTCTGTTATGGTTCCACCATGCTCAGTAGTGTCTGTATTTCGGATGTTCTTAACAATGACACTGACGCCAACATCGTGTCCTGTTGAGGGGTGGTGGGCTTCGTCTTCATTGGTAGTCCCTGAGCTGCTGGAATGCTTGAGCTGTCCTTCGTGGTCATCATGGTGGCCAGATTCAATAGCAGCTTTAGGATCCACCATGTCAGGAATGTCAAAGGCCGCCAGCAGGTCATCAAAGTCTGGCGTCTTCATATCTCCCATGGTCCTGCTCCTGTTCTGATGAGGAGATCACCTGGAGAACACAATGGAAGAATAATGAGTAATAGTAAGCCGTGTACTACTAAAATTTTTTTTAACCTTATCTCATGTTATGACATAATTGAGGGTGGTCGTTAGACCTAAAACCTCCAAGAGCACCATTGTTTTTGTTTTCATTAGGTTTATAGACTTAGAGTTTTCCATTTTCATGGAAATCTGATTATAAGATCATGAAATGTCTTGGATGTGAAGCTATTTTGGTTTTAGAGTTGTGCAAGATAAAAGCTCATAAAATCCATAGATCAAAGTTCCCTAATTGGTTTAGATTCTCGTAGGCTGGAATTTTCTCAGTAAATTATATCGCAAACTATTCTGCATTTCCTTATATTCCTTGTACAATTGAAAAATGCGGCCTGTCTGTCAAACCCCAAAGGTGAAATGTTCCATCATTAGTCTCTAATGAGGCCTTTTCTCTTGGTGAAATATCTTGGTCAGGCAATTCATATCAAGAGGCAGACTCTAGGTTTCAAAGTAATGATTTGGTCATATTTTTTTTTAATCATTTGGTCTGTTAAACCTCTCAGGCGAACATTTCATGCTGATTTTTTGATTGAGGATGCACAGTAAACACTAAAAGACTAATTAAGACTAAGTGATAGATATGATTTTGTTTATGAGTATTTTGGCTTTGGATTTTAAATCAAGTCAGAGAGTGACCTTGGGAGATAAAAAAGCAATACAAAAATGAGCATTCCTGGAGAAAATCCAAGTCAGACCGATACTCGAAATTTGGGGGCGATGCTGGTATTAAGAAATAAACTATTCCAATACTGATATATCAGCTGTACTTTGGATGATAAAAGTATAAATAATCCTGTTCTTAGTTGGATGATATGATGAAGGAGAGTGGATGTGTCTCCCAGTCAGTATAAATAACTAATAGAGCCCTTCACATTTCTTAAACTTTTATTTACCTTTTCACTTATACAAAAAAAAAGTATATTTTTAAGATATTAAATAATTTTTGAAATGTCCATGTCGCATGTACCTATATTTTGTGAATTACTTTATGATTTTTGGTGGATTTGTCACCACGTGGTGTGCCAGTGTTCACATACAGCCTTTTAAATACCATGTTAACTTTCTGGTGCTTGATGTTTCATGTGCATTAACAGACTCTTTACAATGTCATCAAGTCAAACTGCAAGTTGAGCTGACATATAGCATCGTCATATAAGTATGTGCAATTATTCCTATTTATGCCTAATTTGTCCTTACAATGGGTAACTTCATTGAACTGTTTGAGCGAGAGACACATGCTGATCCACACGGGGTAGATGTGACATTTTGACGACATTAAAATGTGGGTACTCAGGAAAACATTTTCCTCTTCAATCACTATTTGCTCAAGATTGCTATAATTAAACAAATTAAAAGTCAAGTCAGTATTATTCCAGTGAGCCGATGTAATTCATTTTACTTGAAAAATTGTTGGTGGAAAAGGGCAAGGACCTGCATCATGACCACCCACTGTTCGAATATATATTTTGTCATATATTATTAGGAGACTTATGAATACATTATCAAAGATGAATGTACTTTTTATTTTAGTAATTTTCCTATCAGTGGACTGGCACTAGTCAGCAGGTTTTGGGGGTGAATGAAACATGTAAACAATACTTGAAGGAAAAGTTCACCCAAAAATGAAAATTCAGTCATTATCTATTCATCCTCAAGTCAATGGATAGTTGGGGGGAGTTTCATAGTTCACAACATTTCTGGAGCTTCACAGCAAAATAGCGTTGCGACATTCTCCTAAACAACTGAAGTAGATGGTTTCATACAGCTTGTCCAGCCTAACCCACGTCTGGGAGTCCTGAGATCCCAAATTGATTTGAATTGAGATTATGTACGCCCTCGACATGCAAGCTTGTGAACCCACTTCAGACGAGGTGCGCGCTACCGCTTGTAGCTTTGCAGCTACAGTGAAGATTTTGGCTTTAAACAAGGTGTAAATAACGTCTTTTCAAATCAGTTTGAGATTTGTGGGCTTCCGGAGACTTGGATTACACTGATGAGCTGTATGAGCCATTTTATGGTTTTTCATTTGTTTTGGTTTTTTGTTACATTTTAAACAAAGTCCCCATCAACTTCAGTTGTTTCGGAGAGTGCTGCAACGCTGTTTTGCTGTGAAGCTCCAGAAAAATGTTTTGTGGACTTCACCCGAATTACCATTGGCATGGGGGTGAGTAGATATTGACTGAATTTTTTGGGGGGGGGGTAACTTATCCTTTAAACTGTGAAGTGTATGAACATGACAACAATGGAAAAGGCTTTCGATTAGGTCTCAAAAATAGTCACTCTTTGAAGCAAACACATCATGTTCTATATATCGATACAACCGATAGAATGTGGTTTCATAGTGAATTCTATAACAAAAATGTGGTATAAGTTGTTATCAAACATCTTCGCTTCACTCTTCAGAAACAAACCAGTCTTTATTTTTTTAATGTGATCAAATAGAAGATGATAGGAGTGAGATGCATCTTGTATGTATGTATCGTGGGTGTTGGGGACAAAAGCCACAGCCATGGAGCTGCTCTGCTTGTACAATACGTGCAGCCAAACCAGCACTGCTTTCTGATCCAAACACATCTGCACGCACACAGAACCATATCTTGTAGCCTCATCTTTGGTTTCAAAACAATTCTCAGTTTTATCCAGATGATGGGATAGTTGAAAAATTAGGAAAACAAAATGACAGAGAAAGAGAGGGAGAAATGTTATGGAGGGGGAGGGCAGGCGAGAAATGCAGTGAGGGGGAAAAATGGCTGCTGAGCTGTGTGAGGCTGCAGCAGAGAGAGAAAGGCCTGGTGGAAAGAACAGCTAGTCACAGCCAGAGCAGCCTGACGTAGAGAGTAAATGAAGGTTAAATTCAGACAAATATGAAAAATACACAACACAGAACACCTCTCAACAACTGCAGTTTAATACACATGCATCATTACCACCTGAAAACCACACACATAGTGTAAAAGACTGCTACAATCTCAGTAAAATAGCAATGGTGGAAACATGCAAGTGAATCAGCCACTCCTCACCCTCTTGCCTCCGTCCCTGTCCAGCCACTAGCCAAACCTTCTTTCCTTCCTTCCTTCCATCCTGCAACAAACACAGTCACAACACTACTAACCCACAAGAAGCCATCCACCCCACCCTGCCTGGAAAAAAACAGTCCTGTGTCTTCCCAACCAGGCAAAGGCCCAGAATACAGGGTCAGGTTACATCCAGGGATCTGGTGAGTGGTGGTGGTACTGGTGAGGATCCTCCTGAGTCATTCTCTGCACCACTAGACAGACAAACAGACAGATAGATCATGCCCCTGTATGTGTTGGTGTGTGTGTGTGTGTGTGTGTGTGTGTGTGTGTGTGTGTGTGTGTGTGTGTGTGTGTGTAGAGGCTCTAGGCTCCAGATTCACAGACTCCCAGCCAGTCACGTCCCCCTGCCCTCGTCCCTTCCCATATCTCCCTGCCCCCCCTCCGCTATGAGTCGTGCTGCATAGCACATAGCACACCGACATCCAGCCAGCAGCGAGCAGCAGCGGTGGCAGCAGCAGCAGGGTCTGTGCCTTGGTAGCCAGTGGCTGAGCTGTGAAGGGCTGCCATGGAGTAGCCAGGGCTATCTCTATCCCTCAGTGAAGCACAGAGACGGTATTGTTCCTGTCAGCCCTCCGTCTGCCTCAAACCGGTTTCAGCTGGTTCCGGTCAGTCAACATAAAGCCCTGCAGTACGGCCTCGGAAACACACAGGCAGAAGCAGCATGCCCACCTTTCAGGAAACACTGCAACACTTTCCACCAAACTCCATTCATATGTATGTAGATGTAGTGAAACAAAAAGCACAATATTTTACAGACACGTGTGAAGGAGATTCACTACCCTGGTCAGTTGCACTGCCTTAGAATTAGGCCACAAAAGTACAAACCAGTTCAGTTACCTTGACGCAAAAAAATGGAAAAGAAAAAAAGAGAGAAATCCTACAGTGTAAACAAAACCATATAAGGTTAAACGATGACTGATAACAGCACCTGTATTCAACTTAACACACTGAAAAGAAAACATCTAGGTAACCATGATTGTAGCTTGATCCGTTACCTTGGCCTGTTTCTCACCCAGATCCCCCAGTGCTTTCACTCCTTACAACAAACTTTCGTGCAGCTCCCAGCAGCCACTGACATATAAAGACAAGAAATGTCAAAGACCCCCAGCACAGACAATCTGACATGGGCAAACACAGATCCCTCATAACCCCCCCTTCTCCCCAGATTCCCATCAAACACATGCCACCCTGCCCACATATGCCGCCACAGAGACACACCGACATAAACATGCACGTTCATGCATATATAGAGGTAAATGTGGCATACCCTTGTCAGATTTTTTCCCACTCTGAGAGATATTCAGGAAAAAACAGTCTTCCTGTAGAGGCCTCAGCACCTGCCTTTACTCAGCCCCAACCATTCCAGCCCCCATCCTCCTCCTCCTCCTCCCCTCCCCCTTCTCCTTCTCTTTCTCCTTCACTGGGTCAGTCCTAGATTTTTAGTCCTAGTCCAGGCCTCGTTTTCTCCTGAAGCCCCCGCCACCACTACCACCACCACCACCACCACCTCCACCACCACCACTACGGCCGTGCATGAAGGGACGGATGGAGAGAGGGGGCAGTGTTCAGCAGGCGAATCAGGCCTTTTGTCTCTGCCTGTGCAGGGGGGTGAGGGGACTCTTCTCTCTGGCTCTGGAGCAGCAGCAGCAGCAGCAGCAGCTGGTGCAGAGAAAGAAGAGAGAGAGGGAGATGGAGACAGAGGGAGGTGGGGGAGATGAAGAGGAAGAAGAAATGAGCAGGAGAGGAGTATTATAGAGGCTTGAATATGTACACTATGTTCATTTTTAGGCCTGTGCCATAGCTGGACATATATGCGGGAATATGCTGACAAACAAGTCTCAATCGTGCACATTTTCCTTCAGGAATCAACATTATTTATTAATAACAATGTAT